>NC_054483.1:92152805-92457116 GCF_017639515.1 Carcharodon carcharias
ATGGACTCCTCCATCACAGAGACCATGGCACGCATTCCCTCATGTATCTCCACTAGATCCTCCCACACACCCTGCTGGACTTCCAGCATCTGCTGCCTCAGGGACAACTCCAGAGGCTCATCATCAGCCATTGACTGAGCATGTTCCTGGTCCCCAGTTTTCCTCCAACTGCTGGTACCCTGGGCACTCTGCTTCCGCTGCTGTGCCCTCACTGCTGTGCACCGAGATACTAGCCAATGATCTTATTTCCACCGAGGTGCTGGTATCTGCACTGGTGCCGGCCTGGCTGAGAGGGTTTGACGCTGGTGCGTTCATATCACCTGTACCCTCAGGGGTTAGCGGCAGTCCCTCAGGCTCCTGAGTCCGGGCATGCTTTGGTGAGGCTGAAAGGAAGAACAAGGAAATTTGATTAGTTGAAGTAGTTATATTGTTAATGTGCAAGCCTGGCATCTGGATCAGGATGCACTCGTCTTTCTATTATCAATGGGGATTCCATGTTGGAGACTGAAAGCAATATACAGTCAACAGTGGAATGGTTGCAATGGTAGACATTGTGATCTCAGTGCACTGCTCTCTTACCTCCCTGTGGCACCCCAACCTCACTGCGGCCAGGTGATCTAGGTGTATGGCGCCTCTCCAGCTGCACTGCCTCCAGCTGGTATTTGGTGAGGATTGGAAGATGGGACTGTCCTCCACCAGTCCACAGTCACTCTGCATTATTGTGGGTTGTCTTCTCCTGAAAGGAGAGAGGAGCATTGATTAGTCCACCCTATACCTGCATTGCCATTGCAGCCTGGCCAATACCACCTGAGGAAAACCTTGCAGGGCTCATCTGCTTTGTGACCCTAGAGCCACAATACACTCATTCCAAGCAGCCAGGGCTCACCCCCTTGCCCAGACGTTGCTCCATGAAATTTGCCATTCACACTCTAAAGAACTTCCAAACCCATGACCACTGCCACCTAGAAGGACAAGGGCAGCAGATAGATGGGAACACTATCCGCTGGAAGTTCCCCTCCAAGTCACTCAGCATCCTAACTTGGAAATATATCGCCATTCCTTCACTGTCACAGGGTCAAAATCCTGCAACTCCCTCCCTAACAGCAATGTGGGTGTACCTACACCACATAGGCTGCATCGGTTCAAGAAGGCAGCTCACCACCACCTTCTCACAGGCAACTAGGGATGGGCAATAAACGCTGGCCCACCCAGCGAAACCCACATCCTGTGAATGGATGAATAAACTAACAAAATTCTGAGGTGCAGAGGATGTGAGGGCAACCTAACTGCAGTACTAAGTGGCCTATTCCAACACGGTACTCACCTTTCCCAATTGCAGGAGGTTATTAAAGCGCTTGCGGCACTCCACCCATATGCGTCTCACCGCATCCTGTGAGCTGACCCGTGATGCCGCCTCCTCCCAGGCACATTTGGTAAAGTGGCCGGGGGGCGGGGGGGGGGCGGCCTCCTCCTCCCATCCTTGGGACAAGGATGTCCCAGCATGATGCCACCCCCTCGAGGCGGGCAGCGAGGTACTCATCCGACTGCCCCACCGATCTGCCCTCCCGCCTG
The DNA here is from genome assembly GCF_017639515.1 of Carcharodon carcharias. NCBI lineage: Eukaryota > Metazoa > Chordata > Chondrichthyes > Lamniformes > Lamnidae > Carcharodon > Carcharodon carcharias. The sequence goes on from NC_054483.1 coordinate 92,154,378, forward strand.
GCCTGCTCACTGACGATGTTGCCCGTTGCAGACGACCAAACTCAGTGGCAGCCTTAGGATGGCTGCCTGCGCCTTTTATGAATAGGCTGCCGGGTCGCCATTGATCCCAGCCTCCCGCCATTGCCCGCCCCTTCCGCAGATCTCGGGAGCTGCGAGTTACGCTGGGCGGGCTTTAATGGGCTCGCCCACCTAAAATTGTGGTGCGCACCCTACTGCGGGCGGTGGTTGGGTTCCTGCCCGCTCCCGCTGAGCCCGCCCGCCAACTGAAAATTCCTGGCATGTGACAGCAGCAGAAATGATACTTAGCTGGTTCAGAACCAAGTCATTTAACCTTTCTCCCCAACGAAACATTTCCTTTTATGTGGTTTATTTCTCTAGTTTTCAAAGTGGAGCTTTATAAAGCTTGGTAGGTTGTTTCATGATGCTGCGAGGAAGCATCACACTGAAGGGCCATACTTCCTGTGCCTGGGTGTCTAGTGGCAGGTGCATTTGGCTCTCTCCAGTGAAGTGCGTGTACCTGATCCATAACAGCTGACTATGGTATGCATGGTAACAACAACAACTTACAATTATATAGCGCCTTAAATGGTGGAAACTGCCCCAAGGTATGTCAATCTATCCAAACTGCACCAATAGTTTATGGCAGCCTGGATGTGAGCGCCCATTCAATTCCAACTAGTCCAGCATTGATATTCTGTATTAGGTGGTTGAGTATTGGTGTTGCTGTGGCCATTGGTTTCACTGCTTTGCCTTTGGCCTTAATTCTTTGCTTGTCAGAGCTGAATCCCAAGTTCAAATGCTTATCCCTAGTATTAACTGCAGTGTATCAAATTGGCTGCTGTACTGTAAATATATAATACAAAACACAGTGAATATTTTTAAGAACTTGTTTTTTTTAATCTCTGAGTTCATAAAGAAGCCACAAAGCAAATTCTTCCTTGCTGCAGTGAAAACAAACACACAGCATTTAATTTTAACCACCATATTTCACTCATTATGTTAAGAAAACAGCTCATCAACCTATAATTAATTTTTCATTCTCCTTTGGTCTCTCTAGGGATTTGAAGAATAACTTGATTAGCAACATTGAGCCTGGGGCTCTCTACGGGCTTCCAGAACTGAAGCGACTGTAAGTATTCATTCTATTTGAATTGCCTAGGTCCTGTCACATTAATTAAAGTCCTGTTACGGGACTTTGGGTAAGCTAAGGGGTAACAAAACACAAGTTTCTGATGAGGAATATTGCATTTTTACGCTTACAGTAATTGATATGTTTGGACACAGCTCACTTCACGTCAAGTTGTTCAATGTTAATTTTATTGGCGTATATACAGGGAAGCAAACAAAGGAAAATGTTCTTTTTTATAAAAAAAAATAAATTGACAGTATTTCTAGATAAAAATCTGAGAAAACACGGTTTTTAGTTTTAGCATGTTCATTGTAAATTTTCCAGAGCAAATGAAATATTTTGGTTGGCTAACATGTTTGGGGTTGGGCTAGTTGGCGGTTGGGTGTGGAAGTCATTCTTGCTCAGTCTTCAAATATTCGCATCCTTGCTGCAGCAATAAACTGCTGGTGGCATGTATCAGAAGCAACCCCTTGGGTGAAAGTATATTAAACTGTCTTCAGTTTCACAGCTTGAGAGATTAAATTCGTTTCCTTTTATTTTTAGTTTAAAGGCTTTAGCACCTGTTCAGAAGTCTGTTTTCGCTTCGTATCTTTTAAAATGAATTCATTTGAGGGGATTTAGACTTCAAGATCAGAAGAAATTTTGTAAGTTTCACTTGGGCATGTTTCAAGAGTTAGACTTTATGAAGAGTCCCCTTCAGCGACATGGATTGAGAGTGAGCAAAATAAAAAAGTCTTGCAATTGTTTTAAATTCCAAATTACTTCCTTTTGCTGCACGCTCTTTTCTAAAAGTTTCTGACCTTTAGTGATTGTATGCTGTGAAGATTATGGTCTGAATTTTTGCGCAGATGGAGAGGTTGTCTGTCGTAGCAAAAATGGTGCTGGAGGTCCGAACCTGGAAGTCCCAGCCCCCAACCTCAGCCACCACTCTTTTCTCAGGGGAAAATTGGGGACAGCTTAAGGTGCAGCTGCCTTCAAACAGATCCAGTTTTGGCTAGCGGGCTGACCAAAATACGACTTATACACTTTTGACTTATTAGGAGAAAATCTAAAGATGGCAGAGTTCTTTGGAGAGAATAGGTCTAGGGGCACATTTGGGAGAGATAGGTGACCTTTGGGAGAAGTAAGTTGCCCTTTGGGATTGTTTAAAGTAAACATGAATGTGCTTAGAAAGTAGATAAACTCAGAGGAACTGTCAAGATCATTCGAATTATCAAGGGAACTGTCAAGGGAGCAGTCAAGCTCATTAGAACTATTATGTTGTTAGGGGATTTAAATCTCCAGGACCTTTAGATTAAAAAAACAGCCTGCAGTTTTTAAAAAACAGTGCTTGCTATTTCACTCTATTTGTTAACATAAGCCAGAGGGTTATCACTATAGAATTTCTGCTACATGACTGATTTTACAACCTATCATTATCACAATGGGTGCCTGTCAGTTCATAGTTTAATTGATAGTTCCAAGTGCTAATAAATTTGATGTGGGGCTGTGAATACAAATGCTATTATTACAAGGGCTTAAGTAGTTGAATGAAATTAAATGTAGTGAATGGGTTCTTATCAACGAGAACTCTTTTTTCAAAAATAGTAAATTTATCAATAGACACTTAGAACTTTATTTTATTTATTCTAGCATGGGTCCTGAAGCCTTCCCATGGTGGATACTGGGTGAATTGACATGGAGGGTGAAAAGGAAATGTGGGGTGGTTGGGGGGGGTGGGATTAGGTTGGCATAGGGCTATAAAGGGCTATAGGGAGTCGGAAGGGAGACATGTGGTGGCATGGGTTGGCATGAATGGGTCATGGGGAGTGTGTGGGCGTGAGAGTCAGAGAGTGAGAGGGCCGTTTATTTTTTTTTTTATTTTTGTGGCTGGGTTGAAGTGCTGGATCACTGAGGCCAGCCACTCACCAAGCCCGCTCTGTACCTGGCTGTTGCTGTGCTGCTTCCGAACTGTTTCTGGGAGCAGTAAGGCCTGACTCCCATTACACCCTGCTCTCAACTCCCCCCTCCTCCACCCTTCAATGGAACCCAAAACCTCTGGGACAGTTTCTCAGGAGTCGGGTTGATGGAGCCGGAACTCTCCTGACTCTGTACTCCAGTCCTGGGAGTGAAAATCCAGGCCTATGTAGCGTTTGTGTCGTAAGTTGACACCTATTTACTTTCTAATAAATTCCAGTGGAGAAAGGACTGACTAGATCATATAGTGGGTGGTCTGCTGTGAGGGAAAGTCAGAATGCAGATTGTGCACACGTACTTCATGTACGGTGGCTGCGTGTTTACATTCCTCAGTGAGTAAAACGTTTCAGTTGTACTGGTTGTTGCACTTAGATAAAACCTTGCTAAAGCTGATTAGCCTGAAAATTAATTTCTTAATATTTTTTATAATATCTTAATGTGGATTTTCCATATCTTATGATATCAGTTCTGTCGGGCTCAAATTGATTCATGCAAACGTGGATACAAAAATGCACAAACATAGCAGCAATTCTTTTTATGCTCACTATGAGAACCATTCAGAAGGCAAAATGGAAAGAAAATCAAATATTTTCATTGAGCCTTTTGCAAAAGTTATTCTGCACGAAGCTGTTCAAAGCAGCCTATCTTTAGTATTAAAAGTATTTGTATTCATACTGCACAGCATTTCAGGATTTTTTTTAAATGCGGAATCCCCATGGACTACTTGTAGTTACAAAGAATAGGACATGTGTGATAGCAGAGTGGGGATTGTACTTTCAGCAACTTGGCAACAGCCACTAGCAACAAGAGAATTCGCACAAATTCCCGCATTGTGCAGCTTGGTGAGTTTCAGTCACATTGAGTGACGTTTGCATCGAAATTTGCCCTGGGGTCCAGTTTATGCAACTCATCATAGCTGTTTTCAGGAATGAAGAAAAGCTGCCTGGGAATGGAATCCACTTTGCATTGTTCAACTAACATTCCCAGTGGGTCAGTAAGAAGTGTCATTAATGTAATCTGTGGAGTTGTCCATGGCACATTTCAAGTACTCAAAGTTATATTCTTCCCATCCTAGAACATAGCTGGAGTAGGCCCCACGAGATCATAACTGATCTGAGTGTGGCTTCAACTCCTACCTGCCCCCCCATAACTCATGACTCACTTGTAGATCAAAACTCTGTCTCACTTACCCTGGAATATATTCAGTGACCCTACCGCCACCTCCCTCTGGGGCAGAGAATTCCAAAGGTTACTAACCATCTGAGAGAAGAAATTTCTCCTTATCTCCATCTGGATGGAAGACCCCTTATACTGAAGCTGCCCCACCAGTTCTAGATTCCCCACGGGAGGAAAAATCCGTTCAGCATCTACTCTGTCAAACTCCCTCAGACTCTTATCTGTTTCAATAAGATCACTTTGCATTCTTCGAAACTCCGATGAGCGCAGGCCCAACATGCCCAGCCTTTCCTCATAAGACGACGCCATGCGACTGGACATCCCACCTCAGTTTCTGATGTTGCTGAATTTTGTGAGGGCTGGGGGCTGGAACAATTCGGAGGCCTCTGAATTTGCCTGCGCTCTGAAATAGGTCAATTAAATTTGTTAAGGTATTGCTAAAAGCCCGACTCGGCAATCTTTTGGAATTTTCTCGGGAGCCGGCGTTCTGCAGCTGTCTGAGTCAGGCCAACTGCAGACAGGCGAAGACAATATCGAGGTTGAGTCATGGAGGCGAGAAAACTTTAAAAAGTAAGTGTTCACACTTTTCATGGTTTAAAGGCCTCACCACTTTGAAGTTATAGTAGCAGCAGCCCATCATCGCCGTTCAGGGGAGTCCACATGTAGGCCAGACTGGGTAAGGATAGTAGATTTCCTTTCCCAAAGGGCATAAATGAACGATTTGGGTTTTTAACAACAATTTTCACAGTCACTAAGACTATCAATTCCAGATTTATTAATTGATTTTAAACTCTACCAGTTGCCATGGTGGGGTTTGAACACATGTTCCTGGAACAGAAGCATTAGCCTAGGTCTCAAGGATTACTAGACTAGTGACATTGCCACTATGCTATCATCTTGTATTGTGAAGATATGTACAAAATATTTGTTCCGAGTCTCTGTCATTTCCTTGTTTCCCATTATTAATTCCCCAAAGTGACTTTTACCAATTTGATTCATCCTTCTATATAAAGATTAAAGTTGCCCGTGATTATTGCGGTACCTTTCTTACAAGCCCCCATTATTTCTTGATTTATACCCTATCCTGCAGTGTAACTACTGTTAGCATAAATCACCACCTCTTTCCTATTCTATTTCTTATCTCCACTGTAACTGGCAAGTGCAAGGTCTCCCAGCTGTTTCACTGCTGCATCAGAAAGATGCCAAATGCATTTTATGCCGGGAGAAGGGAGTTCATTATATTCTCCCTGAACAGAGAGAAGCAGGTGGGTGGAGCTTACGTGTGACTTAGCCAGAATAATGGGTTTCCCCAATGGTGCTGGATGCCATCGACTGCACAAACGTGGCTTTGCGGATGTTGCTTCTCACTGCTGAGATGTACTGCAATGGCAAAGATTAACGTTCACTGAATGGGCAGTTGGGGTGCGACCATGCTCAGCACATCATGCAAGTGAATGCTCACTATCCTGACAGCAGTCTTGATGTTTAATTCTGTGGCAGTCTGATATGTCCTCATTCTTTCAGCCACCATGTCAAACCTGAGGCTGAATGCTGGGCCACATGGACCACCTGCTTTACACCTGGCTTGTGACTCCACTCCGCAATTGCACTCATGGCCAGCATGAGTACAATGAGAGCCATGCTGCCACCTGAAACATTTTAGTGTGGATTGTAGGAGCATAACCCCAGCTGAAGCAATAACCCCACTGCCTTAATTGCTGTGCAGGAGCCCTCTCATACTGATCGGAGTGGGTTTCGGATTTGTGGTGGCCTGCTGTATCCTCCACAAATTGGGCATTATGGGGGCACAGCTGTTGCCACCATTGTCATGACTCACTGGGGATAGTGCGCTGTAATATCAAGCCCCACTGCTCCCCAAGCCAAGGCAAATGTAAGAAGTTTGATTAGACCATGAAATTGCTCAATTCTACCTAATTGTTTGATTTAGGTTAACAGAATAAGAGCACCAGGCTGATAAACGTAACAAGTAAATAACTGTTTATTAAACAAATAACCAGTGGCAAAAGAAAGAAATATGGACTATTAACTATTAACTCTATAACTTAAACTCTACCCCTTCTTATCCCCTATACATAAACGCATACACACACATAAGACATACAACGCATGGATTTTAAGGGTGAGATCAAACAGTTCAATAACACCAATCCGGAATACGGGATTAGATGGGTTGATTTTGATTGCTGTCTTCTGAAATTCCTTGCAGTTCATTGTTAATGACATGAGATGGTCTCCCAGCACTTTCAATCTGTAGTTTACTGGTTGAAAACTTGCTTTTCAATGTCTCTACTGGTGATTTTCCCCTTTTCCTCTTGATAGGGGGTTTTTCAGAGAGACAGGTTACAAAGATTTGAAGAGAAAGCCAGCTAGCTAGCCTTGTAGATTTACTGGAATCTTACACACACAGGAGAGAGAGGTTTCAGGTGTGTTCTCTTTGCAGGTTAGGATCTCTCTGCTATCACACAAAGCCTTGGTCGCTTGATTAGGAGCCAATTAAAATGTTGTTGCTAGGCAGTTCCCCTTAGCTCAGAACCCCTTTCCGGTACCATTTTGTCCAACCTGGCACATTCCATTCCAGGAGATAGCAACATTGTATATTCCAAATCCTGTTCCAGTGAACATGTCTTTCAACTGCAGCCATGGCAGTTTTTAAAGCCACAGTCCAATTTTTAAAACTGCAGCCCCACAGAAATAAAGAAAAATAAAAAGGTATGTTCCTTACACTACGGTTACGGTGAGCTGTCCAGGAGCAGGTGGAAGAAGAAGTAAGGAGTCATTCCGGTTGGGCTGTCTGTGATTGCTACATTCAACTCTGGTTCCTGAGAACTTAACCTCAAATCTGCTTTGTGCAACAAACTTAAACCTTACCTACATCTCTGTTACAGACCATCGCAGTGTCCCCTTGGATATAATATGGAGATATAAAGAACCACAGAACAACCATTCCATACCAACTTTACCCAACAAACTCTCCTATATACAAAAATCAACTATTGACCCTTATGATTTCCATTATTGCCCATGTTGTGTGTGCTTTTCCATGTCCTAGTGCACTTATGCAGTATCACACCAGTGGCTGCAGCATGGGTGGAGGAAGGCTGGCGGACTTTCAGTGAGGGAGACTACAGATTGCCTTGCAGGACCTCCTGGAATAGCTCTGGGCCTAGAAGTCCTGGTCCTGACTGCACTATCTTGGTATGTGCGGTAGCAGTCTGGCTGAAAGGCAGCAGCAAGGACACTGGTGGAGTGGCAGTGGTGGGATCACACATGGTGTCAGCCTGTGAGAGGACAGCGGGTCTGTGCCCATGGTGGCCCTACCACTCTGCACTGGCCATGCATCAGCTATTTTGGTAATCTGCTGGAGCACAGATTGCTGAACTACTGTGAGACCCAAAAAGCCCCTTTGAGTCCTGGTATTCAGAGCCATGATGGCAGCCATCTGAATTTAAATGGCGCTAAGCTGAGGTTTCATGACTTCTGTCTGAACTTTCACTGTTGTTGTCAGACATTGGCTGGTTCCAGTTTGTTCTGCAATGGAAGCTGAGACATTGACCATCAGGTGCAGCATCATAGCCTGACCTGTAAGTGTTTTCACGGAGTTTGCCACCACTTCCATGTTGGAAAGGATGGCCTCCGATGTCTACACAAAGCCATGTGCCCAATTGAAGCTGGACTGCTCCATCTTCTTTAACAGTGATATCAGGCTTTCTGGCAGGCCTCCCAATGCTCTGTGCATTTCTGTGTGTGTAGCCTTCAGTCCTTTTCTGTATATCGCCCCATCGATGTCCTCATCCAAGGCCTCTGTAGCTGAACTCGTGTGCTGGCACCAGGCTAACCTATTCCACGCACCCCCCCCCAACGCCACTGTCCTGGTTGCAGCCGACTCATGAACAATGGCTTACCACATGCATTTCCCACCTCATATCTTACATGCATTTCCTGCTACCCTCTAAAGATTCTTACAATGCTAGATTCTGTGTCGGTGGCTGCAAGTGTGAGATCAAGTGACAAGATTTATTCTTCCTCAGTCTCTTGCTGCTCTTGCTCTTCAAACCCTGTTCTTGATCAGGTGGCAGTTCTAGGGTATCTGAAAGGATAAAGGGTAGGATTGGAACCAGGGAAGTGTGGGAAAGAAAGAGACACGTATTGACACCATCTGCAGTTTGTTAATCGCAAGAGACGGTGGGATATGGGGAAGTGGGATTAGGGAAGGTGAATTAGATAGATTGGGAGAAAAAGACAATGTAAATAAATCTCTACTCATCATCACATGAAGAAGAGAGACTGTTCTTATGGTTTTGTGCATTTGTCATAGTTTGATGTATATCACTGCACCACTGACTGAATATGTGCAGAGTACATCTGTATACCCGAACTGATTAAGTGTCCTAAATTTGTTCCTTTTTTGTAAATCCCTCTTTTTATTTATTTCGTGTTACTCCTTCTCAGACCTCTTTGCCCCTTTTATTTTCTGCTCCTGCTCTTTGTAACCACTGAATGTTCATTCATGTCCGTCATGGCTGGCAGCTGACAGTTCTGCCTCACTTCAAACAGCCACCAGTAGGTCCTGGAGCAGGGGATTGAAATGCTGGCTCCAGCCACTCGTGGTCAGAATTGACTCAACCATCCCTGGTGCTGATCACTGAGGGCATATAGTTCACAGCTGGCCACTGAAAAATGATGAGGAATATGATCCCTGGCTGACTTTTCCCTTCACCTTGCCAGGGATGCGGAATTGAAATATTGTACCTTCCATACAAACTGCTGGAAATCAAACAGCTTGGCGGGATTAGACCAAGAATGTTGACTCTGGATCTTCTTGATTTATAACACTCAGCAGCACATCACTTGTTTTATTCAGCCAATAACTTATTCCAGCCAACAGTTAAAGTTTACAATGGAATTATTTTGCATTCTGTTCATAGGGATCTGTCAAACAACAGGATTGGATGTCTGAGTCCTGAGATATTTACGGGCCTCACCAGTTTGTCTAAACTGTAAGTACATACCTTTTAGTTGCATTTGCCACTGAATGAAGATTCTCTTTAATAATTAAATAGTTTTTGAATTGGTGTTAGCAGTTTACTGAGAATTTATGGGCAGGCTTGATTTTAAGTAATTCTGCTGATAAAAGTTATAAGGGAACAGTAGAGAATTGGAAATAATTAGAAATTCTGGTTGATTTCTAATTATGTAAAGATTAGATTAGTAAATTGTAACAATTTGGAAGTAACTTTATTATTCAAAGGCTACTTACTTAAGAGTAGGAAGTACATGGTTACCGTGCCTGTCATTAAGACATGATGATTTGATGATGACAATGAAGGGTTAATAGCTCTGATAGTATTACAGTGGGTTTATAGCCCAAGGCCACAAAATTTGGCTCCAAAGCACCACTGAGTTTGGTACTGCAGAATCCCAAAGGTGAAAAACAATAGTGTGAGTTCTGCTCCCGCTGATCTGCCAGTGTAATCACCATGTTAGAAAGAGAAAAAGAGTGGGAGTTTCATGCATGCAGAGTGCTGATTGTGACATTCAATTATTGTCTAATACTGATGCAGTGGTCAACCTTCGATTTTGGACCATATAGGTCACTTTAATTCCCTCTCTTAAACCGTTACAGCTGAATATGTGTTCAGCTGCATGAGGGAAGCTTCCAACCCATCCCAAAATACCCTACAAACTTTTAGGTGAGGTGTTTTTGACTTTGTTCTGCTGCTGCAGCATTACTGGGAATACTGTGGACTGTGTTGTTGGAGGAACTCACACAAGTTCTTTCAGGCAGAAGGGGGCAGCGTTGGACCCTTTGCATTGCTGTGGATTTGAAAAGCTTCTGAGCAGAACTCCTCCTACTCATGGGCCTATAGTTGCACTTCCTCTTGGGTTGCAGCATGACAGGGAGGTGGAGCAGACACCCAGAGAGAAGCAGAAGGAAGAGGATCTCATCAGAAGAACATACCCACATAGGGCCTTCAGAGAGTGCTTTTACCTCTGCCTCAGGCAGGAGTAGGGTCCGTGGTGGCTATGCTTCATCGAGGAGGTGCTCACTGAACACAGGTGCCTCTTTGAACTGGATCTTCAGCCACACAGCAGGGTGAAGACGGCACTGCAATTTGCTATTGAGATCACAATGGCTCTCCATTTCTATGCCTCAGGATCCTTCCATCCTTGAGCTAATAACATTGCCAACTTCTCTCAGTTTGACCTACATCACTACAACAGGGAAATCACTGAGGCCTTGTACATCAGGAGAGGGGACCTTATTGTCTTCTCTCACTAAGCAGAGAGGAGGAGAAGGCGGGTGGCTTTATTAGGGTAGCAAGCCTCCTGGTGGTGCAGGGAGCTATCAACTGCACATACATGGCTCTGAGAATTCCCATTGCAAGGGAAGTTGTACCAGAATTGCAAGGGTTTCCACTCTTTGAATATTCAGTTGGTGTGTGACTAAGCACAGGCCATGTTGGTGAATTTTTGCTATCCTGACAGCAGTCTCAGTGCTCTTATCATGATTTACTCAGCTGTGCCCAACACCTTCAACTGCCTTCAACACCATGTCAAACCAGAGGGCAGTTTTTCAGCAACAAAGCTACCTGCTCTACTCATGGATAATGACTTCTCTCCACTAACCAATTGCACATGGACAGTACTCCTACACTGAGAGCCATACTATGACTAGAAACTTCATGGAGTAGACCATTGGTGTCCTCAGACAATGCTTCTGCTGCTTGGATTGCTTTGGGGAAGCCCTCCAGGAATTGACAGAGCATGTCTTATAATTCATTATTTGCTGCGTCCCCCACCATCTAGAAATCATGCTAGTGTAGCCTTTGTCAGCAGGGCTTGTGCCATCTTATGAGGAGGAGGAGGAAGGGAGGAAGGCACCTGGGCCGTGATTGCTCCGGACTTGCTGTCCATGAGCGTTTCATCAGGCTCCGGTTCCCTTCAAAAAAATCCCCAGATGACCATTGCTCTACACTTTCTCATCTTAACATACCCCCCATCACAGACCATCACCCTCTTGGACACAATAATAAAATAAAAGACACCATGGATCAACTGTTTCTTACCAACTTTATCCAATAACACTTCCAGAAATGCATACAATAATCAACAATTTACTCTTGCGCTTTCCCTTTGTGCCTGTCTTTCAGGCACCTTTGCCTCACGTTCCAATGCAGTGCGATGCAGTGGCTGCTGCATGGCTCGCTGAAGGCTGCTGACTTTCGCTGGTGGGTGGCAGCAGGCTGAGTTAGGTCACAAGGAGGCAACAGCAAGGACACTGGTGGAGTGGCAGTGATGGTAGAATGATTGCTGTCATTGTCAGAGGGACTAGCAGGCTCCACAGATCCACTACCCTCCACAGGGTTAGCCTCAGCAATCTTAGTCTCTGCTTGAGCAAAGGATTGCTGGACAGCTGTGCAACCCTGCAAATCCCTTTGAGAATTGGTATCTTCAGCCATGATTGCAACAGATTGAACCTCAGTGACAACAAGCTAGGCTTGCATGGTAACAGGAATAGATCTCATGAACTTTGAGCTTCCGCTGCAGCACTCAGGTGGTTTCTGCTGGTGCTGCCATGAAACTGAGACATCAGCCATCAGACGCTGATTCCCGTCTGGGTTTGCCAGCACTGGCATGGAGTTGCCCACCAGTTCCAAGTGCGAAAGGATGGGCTCACAGGTCTAGACAAAGCCCTTTGTCAAGTTGAAAGTGGACTCCTCCATGATCCTTGATATTGACAGCCGGCTGCCTGACAGGCCAGCTAATGGAGCAAGCATCTCTGTGTGTGCCTGTTAGTCTTTTCCTGTATGCTGCCCCCTTGAAGTCCTCTTCTGACTCCTGTGCAGCGGAACTCCTGTGTGACCTTGCTCTCTGAGGAGCTGCCAGCTACACAATCATTTGCCCCTGCTCTGGCTGTAGCCCATTTGTGCTCAGTGACACTACATGCAGATCCCCTCTCTGTATTGCACTCTAAACCATGTGCTGGTGTCTGAGCTGCGAGTGTCAGATCAAGTGTTAGTAATTCTTCCACAATCGCGTACTCTTCTCTTGCCTTTCATGTTGGCTAGGAGACAGTTCTGAAAGTATAGATGCGGAACAGGGTAGTTGGGTGAAGGAACTGTGAGAGAGTAGAATAGAAAGCAACCAGTGCATGTTCACATGCCTGCAGAGTGTTAGCTGTGGCTCAGTTGGTAGTACTTGTGCTCTGAATCACAAGGTTCCAGCTTCAAGTCCCACACCAGGGCTTGAGTAGAAAAGTCAAGACTGATACTACTGAGGAAGTGCTACACTGTCAGAGGTGCCATCTTTTGGATGAGACGTTAAACTTAGGCCCCATCTGCCTGCCCTTGGCACTATTTTGAAGAAGAGCAGAGGAGCTACCTCGGTGACCTGGCCAATATTCATAGAGATAAAAACAAAAAAACTGCGGATGCTGGAAATCCAAAACAAAAACAGAATTACCTGGAAAAACTCAGCAGGTCTGGCAGCATCGGCGGAGAAGAAAAGAGTTGACGTTTCGAGTCCTCATGACCCTTCGACAGAACTTGCGTTCGAGTCCAAGAAAGAGTTGAAATATAAGCTGGTTTAAGGTGTGTGTGTGGGGGGCGGAGAGATAGAGAGACAAAGAGGTGGAGGGGGGGGGTGTGGTTGTAGGGACAAACAAGCAGTGATAGAAGCAGATCATCAAAAGATGTCAACGACAATAGTACAATAGAACACATAGGTGTTAAAATTAAAGTTGGTGATATTATCTAAACGAATGTGCTAATTAAGAATGGATGGTAGGGCACTCAAGGTATAGCTCTAGTGGGTTTTTTTTTATATAATGGAAATAGGTGGGAAAAGGAAAATCTTTATAACTTATTGGAAAAAAAAGGGAAGGGGGAAACAGAAAGGGGGTGGGGATGGGGGAGGGAGCTTACGACCTAAAGTTGTTGAATTCAATATTCAGTCCGGAAGGCTGTAAAGTCCCTAGTCGGAAGATGAGGTGTTGTTCCTCCAGTTTGCATTGGGCTTCACTGGAACAATGCAGCAAGCCAAGGACAGACATGTGGGCAAGAGAGCAGGGTGGAGTGTTGAAATGGCAAGCGACAGGGAGGTTTGGGTCATTCTTGCGGACAGACCGCAGGTGTTCTGCAAAGCGGTCGCCCAGTTTACTTCCAATTGCTTCCAATCTCCACCCCTCCATCATTTTCACGTGGTCCATCTCTGACACTTCCCTTCCCTTCCTTGACCTCTCTGTCTCAATCTCTGGTGATAGACTGTCCACCAATATCCATTACAAACCCACCGACTCCCACAGCTATCTCGACTACAGCTCCTCACACCCCGCTTCCTGTAAGGACTCCATCCCATTTTCTCAGTTCCTTCGCCTCCGTCGCATCTGTTCCGATGATGCTACATTCAAAAACAGTTCCTCTGACATGTCCTCCTTCTTCCTTAACCGAGGTTTTCCACCCACGGTCGTTGACAGGGCCCTCAACCGTGTCCGGCCCATCTCCCGCGCATCCGCCCTCACGCCTTCTCCTCCCTCCCAGAAACATGATAGGGTCCCCCTTGTCCTCACTTATCACCCCACCAGCCTCCGCATTCAAAGGATCATCCTCCGCCATTTCCGACAACTCCAGCATGATGCCACCACCAAACACATCTTCCCTTCACCCCCCTTATCGGCATTCCGTAGGGATCGCTCCCTCCGGGACACCCTGGTCCACTCCTCCATCACCCCCTACTCCTCAACCCCCTCCTATGGCACCACCCCATGCCCACGCAAAAGATGCAACACCTGCCCCTTCACTTCCTCTCTCCTCACCGTCCAAGGACCCAAACACTCCTTTCAAGTGAAGCAGTATTTCACTTGCATTTCCCCCAACTTAGTCTACTGCATTCGTTGCTCCCAATGTGGTCTCCTTTACATTGGAGAGACCAAACGTAAACTGGGCAACTGCTTTGCAGAACACCTGCGGTCTGTCCGCAAGAATGACCCAAACCTCCCTGTCGCTTGCCATTTCAACACTCCACCCTGCTCTCTTGCCCACATGTCTGTCCTTGGCTTGCTGCATTGTTCCAGTGAAGCCCAACGCAAACTGGAGGAACAACACCTCATCTTCCGACTAGGGACTTTACAGCCTTCCAGACTGAATATTGAATTCAACAACTTTAGGTCGTAAGCTCCCTCCCCCATCCCCACCCCCTTTCTGTTTCCCCCTTCCCTTTTTTTTCCAATAAGTTATAAAGATTTTCCTTTTCCCACCTATTTCCATTATATATAAAAAAAAACCCACTAGAGCTATACCTTGAGTGCCCTACCATCCATTCTTAATTAGCACATTCGTTTAGATAATATCACCAACTTTAATTTTAACACCTATGTGTTCTATTGTACTATTGTCGTTGACATCTTTTGATGATCTGCTTCTATCACTGCTTGTTTGTCCCTACAACCACACCCCCCCCCCTCCACCTCTTTGTCTCTCTATCTCTCCGCCCCCCACACACACACCTTAAACCAGCTTATATTTCAACTCTTTCTTGGACTCGAACGCAAGTTCTGTCGAAGGGTCATGAGGACTCGAAACGTCAACTCTTTTCTTCTCCGCCGATGCTGCCAGACCTGCTGAGTTTTTCCAGGTAATTCTGTTTTTGTTTTGGCCAATATTCATCCCTCAATCAACATGACAAAAACAGGTTATCTTGTGGATAATCTATTGCTGTTTGTGAGAATTTGCTATGGGTTTAGTGGCTGCTGCCTTTCCCATGTAACAACAATGACTGCATTGCAAGAGGTACATCATTGGCTGTAAAATGCTTTGAAATATCCATTGGTCATGAAAAGTGCGATATAAATGCAAGCCTTTCTTTTCTTCTTTTCACACTCTCTACGGTTTGTACTGCACAGCAGATTGCAGGATGAGGTTGAAGTGCGATTTGAGAATTTGTATAAGGCACGAACAGATCATCATCCTGGATGGTTTCAGCCACACCAGTTGCAAAGGCCTCAGTAACTGCCAGAACACTGTCTCCTCCAACCGATATGCAGCCATGCCTGTTCCCAGCCAGAAAATCTGGCAGCCTTCTCTCTAACTGGCGGCTCCATCAGTCTTTTTTCTTCCATCTGAAAAACTCTTTCACAGCCACGTCCAATACAGACAAATGCCCCTCCCTTTTCAAAGGTGCAGTCTCAGTTTCAGTGCAGGCTAACTTTAGTTGAGTTTAGCTTCACAGGGAACCTGGGTTCCCTGCTCAGCAATGTGCTTAGCATTAGACTGCATGCCATAACCATGGAGATGAGCAGGAAGTATGAAGTCTGTTTGCTACCTGGATCACTTCAATGGTGTTGGGGTAATCTCGCACTACAATCCTGTGCACACTAATGCACTTTATTCGCATTTTAACTCAAAAATTCCACTGAATTGTTAGCATGTTCTAATTCCTTTACATGTATGTGTGCACCTATGTATGTTCTGTGCCCAAAGACAGGTCCGGCCCACAGCACCACAGGCAGGGCAAGGAGGCAGGTCCCGGATCCACCTGAGTTGGAATAGGAATCAAACCCCATGCTGTTGGCACCAATCTAATCCACACCAGCCATCCAGCCAACTGAGCCAACTGCTCCCCCCTAAGGAGTCTTGAGTTGTTGTGAAAGCATACACTGTTACATGCATGTTGGGTAGCCTGGAGCTATTGATAATTATGGTAGAAGTTCAAATTTTTTTCCATCACATAGCTGACCAGGAATCTCTCCCGCTCTTACCACTTGCCATTGGCATATGTTGGAAGAATTTACAGGTTTGTATCCAGCCTGTTTAGCTGCATAATGAATACACCTTCCTTGGCCATCCAGCCCTGGAGTGGGCCTTTAACCTGGAGCTTCTGGCAAGGATGCTTCCCATTGTGCCACAAGACCTATGAACAAAAATTACATATTGATCGATCACGACAAGTAACAAGAGATTTTGTAGATGACAGAATTTCTGGCAAATGTCAGCTGCTGCACTGTGGCATTCGGGTATAAAAAAATATATAGAATGAGCACTATAATTTACTCCATTAAAATTGCCTAATGTATTGACATCAACATTGTCTTTGATTGCAATGGTTAACTAATTGAGTAATGTAGAATTACATGAACATTTAGGCTACAAACCCCAAGTTGCTTAATTTGCACCAGTGGACACAGACAAATTGTGAGAAGCCTTGCTGATCAAACCATTTGGATTGAATCTACAATGGAATATTTTCTACCTGCCCTCCAGAAATAATGGGCTTAATGAGCTGAATCTCCATTTCTTATTCCGCAAATTGCTCCCATGGAAAAATGATGAACAGTAACATTTCAATGTTTGCACTAAATGATATTAATTATACAAACTCATCATCACCATGCCCATCCCCTCCCTTGATACACCCGCTCCCCAACCCAAACTAATGTGTTTTGTAGCTGGCATTGGTCAGTAAATATTGCTTTGTTTTGCAGGAATTTGTCGGGGAACATCTTTTCATCGCTTCCTCTTGGGCTGTTTGTCGAGCTTGGTGCATTGAAAGTCTTGTAAGTATACCATTATAACCTGGAACTCTAGGCTACTGGGGATCAATTCTGTTAACTGGGCCATGTTGCTTCGTTTGTACTGCTCACAGTTATTGAGTTATTGAGTTTTAAAAACCTATATATATTAATCAATATATCTCGACCGAGGCTAAGTTCCAAAAGCTCAACCTCAGCTTTCCAACCACAGAATATCACTGCCATGAACCTCAGCTACTCTATTAACAGCCAGGTGCAATTTTTAGGTGAACCTTTAAAAGAACAAGCAGTCTGTCCACTTGAAACTGGTGGGAGGATGCTTAAATATACAAATCAGGACCTGGCAATAGGTTATAAGATCTTGGTGACAATTTTCATGCAAAAGTAGCTGAGCATGCATTGCTCATTCTCTATGCAAGCTTACTAGGTATTGAGTAGCCTAACTGGGTTTGACTGCTGAAGAGTGCGCAGGAAAATGGCCCAGGAGGATTTTCATTTTTAATGGAGCAATATATGACTCGTGGAATTTGGGGACTTCTCATTTTAATATATTGTAATGAGCTGCTAGCAACATTGATGAGTGTGCTCATTGGAAACCTCTACATTGTGATGGAAACCATGGCCACCATTATAGGACAGAAAAGTGTCCCGACTTAGAATCCACCACCAAAATTGCTGGTATGGTCATGTTATGTGACAGAAGAGATGAGTAAATTCAGAGACCATTGTGCCATTTGATGTGCATTATTTGCTGGGCTGTAGTTTGCAGTGTGAAGCACTTAACCACAGAATACACATAACCGAACAATTAAAAATAACACTTTCCAACAGCATAAAGTCTTCCAGGTTGTCTTCCAGCCTCTTGAGGATCCCATGACCTGTTGTACAAAATACATTCAATATGAGGAAGTAGAATCATGTAGATAAGAGCCCTGTTGAAGTATAACAATGAAAGGGAGAAAAGGGTTAGACTCTGACATTTTCCACTTGGCGTGCAGGTACTGTTTTATGACAAATCTATTTCCAGTTCTTTCACTAGTTCTTATACTGTAATATTACAAAAATTGACTGTGATTCTTCATAGTTTCTAAATTCAATTTATTGTTCAAATTTTTCTATTCAGACATAGGATGAGTAGCTTACAATATTGTGGCAGAAAGTTCCCTTTACTTACAATGATATTGCGGGTGGTTAGACCATAGCTGGATGTAGTCAGTCATCTTTGTTCCTGTTCCTGTCGACTGTAAGGGGTAGCACTGATTGTTCTTGTGTGGCCGGTTTTATACCTTCAGTGGAGTGTGCTGGAATGTTCTTTCCGAGTGAGAAAGATGCTTATTACTCATACCTATCACCCAGCTGCTTCGAAACACTGCCCACTTTCTCCTCCAGTGGCATCCCTTGGAGTTTCCGGCCCCCACTGTCCTCAATCCTTTCGTGCATCTTCTTATTGGAATAGGTGCCCACAAGTCTTGACCATACATTACAAATCAGGCATACCAACTTTGCTTATCAGTAGTTTTACCCTGCCGGCAAAGACATTGTGCCAATCACCTGCAGGTTGAGTCTCCTTGTCTCAGCAGAATACACACTGTGATGATCACCACAGAATGTTTCCACCTCTGAAGTCCTGCTTCCTTGCAAAGCCTGCTGGTTCTTTTTGGTCAAACCACTCCTGAATTTGATTGGTGAGGTAGCAGTCACAAGCCTTGGTGAACCAAACTTGATTGCGGCTGCATCTTTGCCTGTTGGTTCTGGTGTGTCTAACCACTGCATTTGCTGCAACGTGACAAACTACCTCTCTTAATTGTCGAGTCTCCTAAAACTTTGGATAACTAAAATTCACTTAATTTTAAAAAAAATATATTAATTTAGATATATTTGGGTGTCAGGTAGAAAATGGATGAGCTTGCCTGAGGCAAATGATGTTTTTTTCCTGAAGATTTTTGTAGTGTTATGACCTGATGGAGTCAGAAATCCAATTTGAAAATATTGTTCTGGTCTGATATGTTTAGTGTTGAACATTTAACAATTACTGATGCAAAAGCTCAGCTTTCTCTTTTTTTTTGCTTCTACCCATAACCTTTATACTTCCACAACTTGGAAAGATTTATTTTAAAGGCTATGTGTTGCAAGAGCAATTTGTTCCATCTTATAAATGTGCTGTTAGAAATTTTGTAGGTGAACATACTTAAATGTAGTCAAAAATATCAAAGCTTTAGAACAGATATAAACAAAAAGTTTTGACTTTTTTGATTTTGTTAATAATCCTGTTTGGAATCGTTAATGTTTGAAGAAGAAATCTGAACACCCATCAATTAACCAATAGAACTATGGCATAAAATTTCACATTTTTAAACAAAAACAAACTTCAATGTATATCAAAAAGAATTAAACAACAGTAAGCATTATTAACACTACAGCTTACAACTACATCGATTATGAACTCAGGTCTATTTTTTCTTTCCCCCTAAGAGTTCTCTTAAATCCCGACCTGTGTTTATAAATTGAATTGTTATGCATCCTGAACCTCTAGCTCCTAATTCCTCTACCATTAATTATCCAGGATCCATGTTTAAAAATATAATCCAAGGGAAGTACCCAGCTGTTTGAGAAGTATTTATTTATATTGGAGGATATCATGACCTTGGGAACCAGCAGGTGACACCTCAGAACTGATTGGATTTGCCTTGAATAAATGTGGAATAAAAGCAGAAAATGCTGGAAAAACTCAGCAAGTCTGACAGCATCTGTGGAGAGAGAAACAAAGTTAAAGTTTTGAGTCTGTATGACTCTCCTTTAGGTCCATGTGATGTCGCCCAACGTCTCCTCACACGTTTCACGCTGGCGGGCTGTTGATTGGCCAGCCAGCGTGAAACCACGGTCGGGGGCCAGTCGTGGTTGGTGGTCCATTTCCTGATCATTCTGGGGCCCGCTGATCGTGCCCACTCGCCAACTGGAAATTCAGACCCATATAACTAATTCCTCTGGGCTGTTCTTTATTGCAGTTATGTTTTTAGTGTTTAACATCTAGCAAAGTACCTGTGTCTGAGATTGCTGGACATATGATCTGTGTAATAATGATTTTATGTTTCACTGATTTGAAAGACACACAGGGCATGGACTGCCACTTGTGAATGATGAATTTATCTAAGCGAGCAATATATATATCACTACTGTACAAGTCTCTATTGCAATATTTTCATTATTTTCAAAAAAGGATGGTATTAATTTGACAAAAAAGTAGCTGAAAATCAAGAACCAAAACCAAAAATATATTTAAAACATTACTTTAACTAAGGCGTTATGATGAGAGTCGTGTATCTGTGTGTGTCTGTGGTGTTTGTGTGTATGTGCTGCGTTTGTATGTGTGTGTGTGTGTGTGTTTCTGTGGCATGTGTGTGTGTGTGTGTGTGTGTGCATGCATTCCTGTGGAGTGTGTTTCTGTGGCATGTGTGTGTGTGTGTGTGTGTGTGTGTGTGCATTCCTGTGGAGTGTGTTTCTGTGGCGTGTGTGTGTGTGTGTGTGTGTGTGTGTGCATTCCTGTGGAGTGTGTTTCTGTGGCGTGTGTGTGTGTGTGTGTGTGTGTGCATTCCTGTGGAGTGTGTTTCTGTGGCATGTGTGTGTTTCTGTGGCATGTGTGTGTTTCTGTGGTGTGTGTGTGCTTCTGTGGCATGTGTGTATGTTCTTGTGGCATGTGTGTATGTTTCTGTAGTCTGTGTGTGGTTCTGTGGTATGGGTGTGTGTGTGTGTGTGTATCTGTATGTGTGTCTGTATGTTTCTGTGGTGTTTGTGTGTGCTTCTGTGGTGTTTGTGTATGTTTCTGTGGTGTGTGTGTGTCTCTGGTGTGTGTGTTTCTGTGGTATATGTGTGTATGTCCTTCTGTGGTATTTGTGTGTGTGTGTGTGTGTGTTTCTGTGGTGCATGTGTTTCTGTGGTGCATGTGTTTCTGTGGTGTGTGTGTTTCTGTGGTGTGTGTGTTCCTGTGGTGTGTTTGTGTGTGTGTGTGTGTATGTGTGTGTGTGTGTTTCTGTGGTGTGTATTTTTGGTGTGTTTAAGTGGTGTGTGTGTGTTTCTGTGGTGTGTGTGTGGTGTGTGTTTCTATGGTGTGAGCTTGTGGTATGTGTTTCTGTGGTGTGCATGTGTGTTTCTGCGGTGTGTGTGTTTGTGTGGTGTGTGTGTGTATGTTTCTGTGGCACGTGTGCATATTTATGTGGTGTGTGTGTTTGTGTGGGGTGAATGTGTGTGTGTGTTTATGTGGTGTGTGTGTGTATGTTTCTGTGGCACGTGTGCATATTTATGTGGTGTATGTGTTTGTGTGGGGTGAATGTGTGTGTGTGTTTGTGTTGTGTGTGTGTGTGTTTCTGTGGCATGTGTGTGTGTTTATGTGGCATGTGTGCATATTTATGTGGTGTGTGTGCGTGTGTGTGTTTTTGTGGGGTGTGTATTTGTGTGGGGTGTGTGTTTGTGTGGGGTGTGCGTGTGTGTTTGTTTCTGTGGGATGTGTGTGTGTTTGTGTCTCTTTGGTGTATGTATGGGTGTTTCTGCGGTGTGCGTGTATTTCTTCGGTGTCTGTGTGGGTGGTTCTGTGGTATATGTGTGTTTGTTTCGGTGGCATGTGTGTATGTGTTTTACGGTGGCATATGTGTGTGTGTGTGTTTGTGTGGGATATGTGTGTGTTTGTGTGGGGTGTGCGTGTGTGTTTGTTTCTGTGGGATGTTGTGTGTTTGTGTCTCTTTCGTGTGTTTCTCTGGTGTGTGTGTGGGTGGCTCTGTGGTATATGTGTGTTTGTGTGTTTCTGAGGTGTGTCTGTGTGTGTGTGTGTGTTTTATGGTGGCTTGTGTCTGTGTATGTTTCTATGGTGTAGGTAGTGCATGTATGTGTTTCTGTGGTATATGTATATATATGTGTGTGGGTGTGTGTGTGTGTGTGTGTTTCTGTGATGTGTATGTGCATGTGGCACGTGTTTCTGTGGTGCGTGTGTGTGTGGTTTGTGTTTCTGTGTTGTGTGTGCGCATGGTTTGTGTTCTTGTGGTGTGTGCGGTATGTATTTCTGTGGTACGTGCGTGTGTATTTCTGTGATGTGTGTATTTCTGTGGTGTGCATGTCTGTTTCTGTGGCGTGTGTGTGTGTGTCTTTCTGTGGCATGTGTGTGTGTTTGTGTGGGATATGTGTGTGTTTGTGTGGGGTGTGCGTGTGTGTTTGTTTCGGTGGGATGTTGTGTGTTTGTGTCTCTTTCTTGTATGTATGGGTGTTTCTGCGGTGTGTGTGTGTTTCTCTGGTGTGTGTGTGGGTGGCTCTGTGGTATATGTGTGTTTGTGTGTTTCTGAGGTGTGTCTGTGTGTGTGTGTGTTTTATGGTGGCTTGTGTCTGTGTATGTTTCTATGGTGTGTGTGTATTCCTGTGCAGTGTGTGTGTGTGTTTCTGTGGCATGTGTGTGTGTTTATGTGGCATGTGTGCATATTTATGTGGTGTGTGTGCGTGTGTGTGTTTGTGTGGGGTGTTGTGTGGGGTGTGCATGTGTGTTTGTTTCTGTGGGATGTGTGTGTGTTTGTGTCTCTTTGGTGTATGTATGGGTGTTTCTGCGGTGTGCGTGTGTTTCTTTGGTGTCTGTGTGGGTGGTTCTGTGGTATATGTGTGTTTGTTTGTTTCTGTGGCGTGTGTGTGTGTGTGTATTCCTGTGGTGTAGTGTATTCCTGTATAGTGCATGTATGTGTTTCCGTGGTATATGTATATATGTATATATATGTGTGTGGGTGTGTGTGTGTGTGTGTTTCTGTGGTGTGTGTGTGTGTTTCTGTGGTGTGTGGTATGTGTTTCTGTGATGTGTATGTGCGTGTGGCACGTGTTTCCGTGGTGCGTGTGTGTGTGGTTTGTGTTTCTGTGATGTGTGTATGCATGGTTTGTGTTTTTGTGGTATGTGCGTTATGTATTTCTGTGGTACGTGTGTGTGTCTTTCTGTGGCATGTGTGTGTGTTTATGTGGCATGTGTGTGTGTTTATGTGGCATGTGTGGATATTTATCTGGCGTGTGTGCATGTGTGTGTTTGTGTGGGGTATGTGTGTGTTTGTGTGGGGTGTGCATGTGTATTTGTTTCGGTGGGATGTTGTGTGTTTGTATCTCTTTGGTGTATGTATGGGTGTTTCTGCGGTGTGTGTGTGTGTGTTTCTCTGGTGTGTGTGTGGGTGGCTCTGTGGTATATGTGTGTTTGTGTGTTTCTGAGGTGTGTCTGTGTGTGTGTTTTATGGTGGCTTGTGTCTGTGTATGTTTCTATGGTGTGTGTGTATTCCTGTGTAGTGTGTGTGTGTTTCCGTGGTATATGTATGTGTGTGTGTTTGGTGTGTGTGTGTGTTTGTGTGTGTGTGTGTGTTTGTTTGTTTCTGTGGTGTGTGTGGTTCTGTGGTGTGTGTGTGTGTGTGTAAGTATTTCTATGGTGTGTGTGTTTCTGTGGTGTGTGTGTGTGTAAGTATTTCTATGGTGTGTGTGTTTCTGTGGTGTGCGTATGTGCATGTGTTTCTATGGACACTGTATTTTTGTGTGTGTATGTGTTTCTGTGGTGTGTGTGTGTTTCTCTGGGGGTGCGTGTGTATGCGTATGTATGTGTGTTCCTGTGGAGCGTGTGTGTGTTTCTCTAGTGTGTGAGTGGGTGCTTCTATAGTGTTTCTGTGGTATATGCGTGTGTGTGTGTGTGTGTGTGTGGTGCGTATGTGGGTATTTCTGTGGCATGTGTGTGTGTGTATGTGGCGTGTGTGCATGTGTGTACTAGTTTTGACATGTAAGAGAGATAGCGTGCATTTGCCTTTTTTGAATTGAGCATTCATGAAGAAAGGTGAAAGCTTGATACCTATCTAGCAGATACCAAGCCATATGTTTATATTACTAATAAAATTGGAACTATGAAAGGGGTTTTATTGTTAAAAGGTGAAGTTCCAAGAGGCTGATGAGACAATGAGAATTTGCATTCAATCAGTAGTGGTAGGTATAACAAGATAACCGTTTTGGGTGCGTAGAGCAGAGGTGATGTGAGAAGAAAGCAGCTGTAAGCCTCCAACTGGCTCCAAATGAACCAAAGTGAAAGAACCTCATTTTGAATTTGTAAGGTGAAAGTGCTTTGCCTGGTGTTTGGTTAAGTCTATGAGTTGCTGTTGCCCTACTGGAGATTAGTTTGGGAATTTGTTAAAAGGTATGATAGTAGTAATTTGTAGCCATGTGTATATATGTTTTAACCTGTGTAACTTAATAAAATGTTTCACTTAGTTTAATGTAAAACCTCGAGAGCTGATGGTCTGATTCCTGAATTTAGAGTCGCCTCTCAAACATAACACTTAAAATTGTAGTTTATGACAGTTGTTTAAAGTTTCCCTCTGGGATTTTTAAATAACTCAGCTTTATCAACAGCATCAGTCATAACTGTGTGTGTGTGTGTGTGTGTGTGTGTGTGTGTGTGTTCTGTATGTGTGTGTGTGTATGTGTGTGTTGTGTGTGTATGTGTGTCTGTGGGTGTGTGCGTTTCTGTGGTATGTATGTGTGTATTTCTGTGGTCTGTCTGTGTGTGTATGTGTGTGTGAATTTGTGTGTGTGTATGTGTGTCTGTGAGCGTGTGCGTTTCTGTGGTTGTATATGTGTATTTCTGTGGTCTGTGTGTGTGAGTTTGTGTTTGTGTATGTGTGTGTGAGTTTGTGTGTATGTGTGTGTGTGTGTGTGTTGTGTGTGTGTATGTGTGTGAGCGTGTGCGTTTCTGTGGTATGTATATGTGTATTTCTGTGGTCTGTGTGTGTGAGTTTGTGTTTGTGTATGTGTGTGTGAGTTTGTGTGTATGTGTGTGTTGTGTGTGTGTGTGTATTGTGTGTGTATGTGTGTCTGTGGGTGTGTGCGTTTCTGTGATATGTATGTGTGTATTTCTGTGGTCTGTCTGTGTGTGTATGTGTGTGTGAGTTTGTGTGCGTGTATGTGTGTCTGTGAGCGTGTGCGTTTCTGTGGTATGTATATGTGTATTTCTGTGGTCTGTGTGTGAGTTTGTGTTTGTGTATGTGTGTGTGAGTTTGTGTGTATTTTTACTATTTGCATCTCATAGCTATTTTAAAAAATATACATTCTGATTTGCAAATTCATTTATGCTTTTTCCAGGCACTTTAGCACTGAATCTCTAATGTGTGACTGCAACCTTAGATGGCTTTTGCAATGGGCCAAAAACTCTTCAGTTCGAATAGCAGATGAAACTTTGTGTGTCTACCCAAATGCTTTGCAGGGACGGCCATTCAAAACTTTGAAAGAGAATCAGTTGTCATGTGGTGAGTGGAACTTCAATTTTAAAATTGTTTTGATTTAATTTGATGTTTATTTTGGAAAAGTATCTGCTGCTTTAAAATTCACTCAATGAGTAGTGGCATATCAGCCCATTGGGTAAGAGATTTATTTTATTTTGAGATAACAGAATGCTTTCATTACTTTTGTGTTGGACAAAACAGCACCAAGAACATGGGTGTTTATGTGGGTTAAAATTCAGCTGATAAATCTCCCATTTCCACTGGACTTTGAGTAGGGTTGAACATAATGAAGCCTTTAAGTTTTTATCTATAGGACTCGGTGATTGTGCGGTTTTTTTCTTGATCAAAATGGAAGTGGAAGGAATTTAGATTACACATGATCAAGTAAAATGTTCTTGGGATTGACAATAATTAATCAATCTTACCTCTCGACCTTGAAGGTATTTGAAGCCTGACTCCATGCAGTGTTCTCGGCCTGAATCATCTCTCTCCCTGACTGAGAAGAAATTAATTAAGATTAAAAGATAATCCATTTCTCCTTTCACAAGCTGCACCAACTCATTTTCCAGCAGCTCTATCAGTGACCGTCCTGAGCGATTGCCAGTTATAGGTTCATCTTCCTCAAAACCCAAACATTTTTATGGATGTGTTTGGGAAACTGAAAGGAGTATTGCTGAAAAAAAAGATATTTTGTTGAAGCTTTTCGTCTTTTTGCAAGAATATGATGTAAGGGAAAACAACAATTTATGCTGTATGAGAAGAGAGTGCTGATTGGTTGGCAGATCAACTCTGATTGGTGGGGCATTGCCGTAGAGAATGTACCAGTTGATGGTGGCTGACAGTTAACTGCCAAGCATTGTTTGAAATTTAAACCAGGCAGCTTGACTCTGGTCAAGGCACTGCCCTGAGGAATGAACCAGGGAATGGCCATCACTTATTTTGTTTAGCTGAAACAGGCGCAATGTTATTTCTGTCTGCAACGAACAGGGTCTTGTGTATTAATATATGTAGCTTCCACACAAATGTGCCACAATGCGAACCTGACTGACAATCTTAACTTGGTTGTCAGCATAATTCTTAGGACACTGAGGATTATTTAGCAAATAATGCCCAATCGCAGAAACACATCTAATGTTGGACACTGTGTTTTGGGCTTTGCAAGCACGGGCTGATTGGGTATGGTCTGTACCTTGTCCAATCAGAGTCCACTTGCCAACCATTCTGCCTTCTCTGCTCATACAGTTCAATTTGTTGTTTTCCCTTACACTGTATTCTTGCAGTCCTGATGAGTGCAAGACAAGAAGCTTCAACAAAATGTCTGTATTTTCAGCAGTACTCAAGTAATGTACGACCAAATGGCTAAACTGAAAGGAGCTTCCACACCATTGAGTCCTGAACTTTACTAGGAAAAAATATTAAGACCTCTGGAACACTCATAGGTTTCATCTTTCATAGGAAACCTGTTTGTGTGTGCTGGATGTCAAAATGGCACGAGGTTCCAAATGCTTAACACTGGTCAGAAAGTCTGTCTTCATTGTGTGGAGTCATGTTATTACCCATGAATGTTGACTTTCATTTCTCACAGACTTTAACTATTAGGATAAGTGTCATTTTTCACTTGTCAAGTGTTGCAAAGTTAATGATGTGGCTACTCGATGCTAAAGTGCATATTTTTAAACACTCATTTATTCAATTATTAATGAACAATAGCTCATTTTACACCCTTACTTTAGGTGCCTCACTATGTTATTACATTCACAGGTGTTTCTGCCTCATTCATACTTGCAAAATTGACATTTATGCCGAGTTGATATATTAGCTGAGAACATTCTCCTGGTATTAGCAAACAGATGCTTAACATGTTCATATTGCATTCTTTTATCTGCTAATAAGACAGAAGGTAATGCAATAAAAAACAGATTTGCATGACCATCTTAACTACTTGTCTACTAATATTATCAACATTAAGTTTGAGGCTATTGTGCTGAAAAGTTTTGAAACTGAAGCTGTTATGGGGGTTTGCAAATAGAGATCCAAAACAAAGCTGTCAGACTTGGTTTTACCCTGGGTTGGGGCAGTGACTTACCCCCTCAATCTTGCTCCCTTCCTGTTTTTAGCAGACAGGCAGATCACCCACCATCAGAGAGCAGAATATTCTTCAGATATTCAGATTTTGTCTCAACTATGTTATTGGGTCCTGATTACAGTTTGAATCCCAGGCCATCAGATGAATTGGATGCAGAACCAGAAGAGGCCCACAATTGCATGTTATTTTCATTTTCCTTTGTCTCTGGGCCAAGAGAAGCACAAATGCTCCTCTGGGCCCCCCAAGGAAACCCCCTTTTCTAACTGAAATGCCCTCCTGACCCCTAATCCCTCCACACCCCCAACCACTTATTTGACAGCCAGGCACCATTCCTCTGCCCACCGGTCATCTTGTAATTGCTGTGGGAGACTGAAGGCTTACAAGCAGATGAGGGTGGAAGTTAAAATCTGTTGTGTCTCATAGTGTGCAGGATTTCACTGTTTACCATTTACCACGGCCCTCACTTACAGGCCTCCTACTGTGAGGTAAAATTGTGCAGGTAATTTTTGAAGAAAATGTCTTATTGTACATAACTTATATCCTCTAGAGGTTAGCTTTCATTCATAGAGTTTAAGCGATTTGTGTTTGGAAGCAGTAAATCTGTGTGAAAGAAACCAAAAGAATGCAAAACAGATGTAGATTTGATCAGATGTGAGCTAAAAGTCATGATGCTCACTCTGGGGTTTGTCGTCAGACACATGTGATTAACTGGCTCTAGGATAACTGCAGAGTTTGGTGGACTATTGTTTACTTGGTCAGAATAGTGAAATCTTTTCTATTGGGGTTGGGGGAAAAGAATTTTCTGCACTGTGGCTATTTTATGTGGCCATACTGGATAACTCACAACACTAAGGCTGGAATTTCCCAGCCCCATTGGCATCAGGTGTCATGGCGGGTGGGGGGGGACAATATGGCAAGACAGCCAAAAATGTTTTCACGCCATTGTGAAAACAGTTTCCAATCGCCTGCTCCACCCGTCAATGACGGGCTGCGTTTCTTGCTGCCGCACATCAGGAACGTAATTTCAATACTTTATCTTCTCATTATAAGCCCTGCTTGCCGGAATCATCCCCCCCACCCCGCCCACGCTGGATCATCCAGGCAATCACGGCAGCGTGTTTCACAACTGTACATAACTGACGTCCACCTGGCGAGCTGCACTTCGCTCAGAACTTCGAGGTTTGTTTGCCTACCTAGCTTCGGGCAGCACTTACGGCCATCAGTGCCAGGCTTTGCAGGCAGCATCACATCATTTTTAAGGAGTGGAGGTGCTCATAGGCAGGTCTCTACCTACCACAGAATGTTAACAACACAGAAGGAGGCCATTCGGCCCATCATGTCTGCACCAACTCTCCAAGTGAGCATTATGACCTAGTGCCATTGCCATACCTTTTTCTCGTACTCTTGCACATTGTTTCTATTCAAATAATCATCTAATGTCCTCTTGAATGCCTCAGTTGAACCTGCCTCCACCGCACTTCCAGGCAGTGCATTCCAGACCCAAACCACTTGCTGTGTGAAGAAGTTTTTTCTCACGTCACGTTTGCTTCTTTTGCAAATCATTTTAAATGTGTGTCCTCTCGTTCTTGATCCTTTTACAAGCGGGAACAGCTTCTCCCTATCTACTCTGCACAGCCCCCTCCTGATTTTGAACATCTCTATCAAATCTTCTCTTAGCCGTCTTCTCTCCAAGGAGAACAGTCCCAACCTCTCTAATCTATCCTCATAGCTGAAGTTCCTCATCCCTGGAACCATTCTTGTAAACCTCTTCTGCACTCTCTCCAATGTGTTCACATCCTTCCTATAATGTGGCACTCAGAACTGTACACAATATTTCAGCTGAGGTCTAACGAGTGTCATATATAAATTCAGCATAACCTCCCTGCTCTTGTACTCTATGCCCCTATTATAAAGCCCAGGATACTCTATGCTTTATTAACTGCTCTCTCCTCCTGCCTTGCCACTTTCAAAGTTCGCTGCACTTTTACACACAAGTCTTTCTGCTTCTGCATCCACTTCAGGATTTCACCCCTCATTTTATATTGTCTATCCATGTTCTTCCTACCAAAATACATCACCGCACACTTCTCTGCATTGAGCTTCATCTGCCATCTCTCTGTCCATTGCACCAACTTGTCTATGCCCTTTGGAAGTTCCACACCGTCCTCCTCGTAGTTCACGACACTCCCAAACTCTGTATCATCTGCAAACTTTGAAATTGTCCCCTGCACACCAAAATCTTGATCATGAATATACATATCAGGAAAAGCAAGGGTCCCAATTCCAACCCCTGGGGAACTCCACTACAAACCTTCCTCCAGCCCAAAAAATATCCGTTGACCATTACTCTCTGCTTGCTATTTTTCAGCCAATTTTGTATCCATGTTGCTACTGTTCGTTTTACTCCATGAGCAATAACTTTTCTCACAGGCCTGTTGTGTGGCACTGTGCAAAATGCCTTTTGAAAGTCCATGTATACCACATCAACAGCATTACCCTCATCGACCTTTTCTGTTACCTCTTCAAAAAAACTCCAGCAAGTTAGTTAAACACAATTTCCCCTTTAGAAATCCATGCTGGCTCTTCCTTGTCAACCCATATTTTTCCATGTGACTAATTCTATCCCGAATAATTGTTTCTAGAATCTTGTCCACCACTGAAGTTAAACTGACTGGTCTGTAATTGCTGGGCTTATCCTTATAAACTTTTTTGAACAAGGGCATAATGTTTGCAATTCTTCAGTCCTCTGGCACCAACCTTGAGCCTAGGGAAGACTGAAAAATTATGGCCAGTGCCCCTACAGTTTCTACTGTCACTTCCTTCAATATCCTTGGATGCATCTCATCCGGTCCTGGTGCCTTGTCAATTTTAAGTACCGACAGTCTAGTCAACACTTCCTCCTTGTCAATTTTGAACCTGCTAGTGACAGAGTTCCCTCGTCTATCACCATGGCCTAGGTAGCATCTACCTCCTTGGAAAAGATTGATGCAAAGTATTCAATTAATACCTTTGCCATGGCCGTTTTGTCCATGTTAAGTTACCTGTTAGGTCCCTAATCGGCCCTACTCCTCCTTTCACCACCCTTTTACTATTTATATGCCTATAGAAGACTTTGGGATTCCAGTTTACGTTGGCTGCCGTCTTTTCTCATAATCCCTCTTCGCTTCTCTAATTCTCTTTTTCATCTCTCCTCTGAACCTTCTGCATTCCTCTTGGTTCTCAATTGTATTATCTATCTGACACCTTTCATAAGTACATTTTTTATTTTTTATCTTAATTTCGATCTCCTTTTTCATCCAGGGAGCTTGGGATTTGTTTGCCCGACATTTCTCTTTTGAGGGAATATACCTTGACTGTGCCCAAACCAATTCTTTTTTGAAGGTAGCCCATTGATCAGCTACAGTTTTTCCTGCCAATCTTTCATTCCAGTCTATCTGGCCCAGCTCCGTTCTTTCTACATTGAAGTTGGCTCTCATCCAATTAATTATTGTTACTCTGGATTGCCTATTGTCCTTTTCTATCATCATCCTAAAACATACAATACAATGATCACTGTCTCCTAAATGTTCCCCCACTGACACTTGATCTACTTGGCCCACCTCATTTCCAAGAACCAGGTCCAACAGTGCATCTTTTCTTGTTGGATTGGACACATACTGCAGTAGAAAATTCTCCTGAACACAACCTAGGAACTTTTGCCCATCTTTGCCCTTTACACTACCACTGTCCCAGTCTACCTTTGGGTAATTAAAGTCCCCCATTATAACTACACTATGATGCTTGCATCTCTCTGTAATTTCCCTGCAGATTTGTTCTTCTACATCTTTTTCACCAGATCAGCCATAAGGTGGGCGTGGCTTTTCAATGACTGCAGAGTGAGGGCCATAGTGGGGAAGGGGAGATATTCCACAGTGTGTGCTTGGGGCACATGTTGATCTGTGCAAGTGGCCTCAAGATAGTGAGGACTGAGGAGGCAGTCTCCAGAAGAGGTGAGGCCAGATGGAGATGTGAGGGTGTGTGTCAGAGAGTGAGTGGTGATGTCCCTTGGCAGTGATTGAGATGCCAGTGAATGTGTAATGGGCTTGTGAGTATGTGAGTTTATAGTAATAAGATGGTTGCCATACCCTGGCAGCATGGATGAGATCATTCATCCGTTTTTTGCGCTGGGTGGTCAACCTGTGAGCAGTATTGGCACTGTCTGCCTCGGCCACCGCCTCCCAATTTGGAGTAGTGAGACTGATGGGCCCTCCTGCAGCCAGAGTGGGAGTAGAGGACATCGCGGCGGGCCTCCATGGTGACCAGAAGGCATCCCAGGGATGGTTCACTGAACCGGGGGGTGGGGGGGGGGCTGCACTCTTCCTGGCTTTTGAGGTCATGGTTTCACCTAAGCAGTCCTGGGCTGCAAGAATTGAGAAGTGTGCATGTGGCTGCAGTTTAAATATGGCACCCTGTGTGAGGAAGCGATGAAGTAACGGCATGGTGGGCAAATTGGAGGTTTCCCGCCAGCGAGACGGCGTGTTTCCCGTGGCTGCATAATTAATGAGGCGGAAATGGGATGATACGGCGCAAAAACCCACCAATGCGGCCGGTGGGTAAAATGACTTCTTCCCGCCCACTACCACACTTTGTGCAAATTTGGGATGAATCCGCCCTAAGAACGATTAAATGCCGCAGGAGAGTAAGATTCAGTGCAGCACATTCCCTAGCAAATATTTTCTGTCTCACACCATCTGTTTATAGAGGCCATGCTCGCAAAAGCCTTTTTTAAGTAATGCTATCATTGCTGCATTTCACAATTGAAAGTGTCAGAAAAATTGACATGGGGCTGAATTTTCCGGTCAACAAGCAAGGGCAAGTTTCCCAATGTCACTGCACGTCACTTAGATTTTCAGTTCGGCAGGCGCACAGCTGACTCGGTTGCACACCTGCTGAACTGTCAAAGGCCTATTAAGACCCATTAAAAACTAATTTAAACAATTAAATGAACTGCCCCGTCTACCCTTAAGGTTGGAGCCCAGGCGGCCTCCACATTTTTTCATGGAACCTCATCCACGGGCGGGATGAGGTTTCATGAAGTGTTTAAAAATTCAATAAAAATATTTTAAAATATCATTGATATATCCCAGCTCACGTGAAACTGTCACATGAGGGGACATATTTAAAAAGTTTTCAAATACTTCATTTAGAAATTTCTGCGCTCTTTTGTGCGTATGCGCGAAAGAGCACACTCCTGACTTAGGGAATCCTCCCCGCCCGCACAGGGAGCGCTCAGCGTATCCGGGCGAGCATCATATTTAATTGGCCCGCCCATGTAAAATGGCGGTGCACACCCAATCGGGGGTGCCGATCGGGTTCGCACTCGCTCCTGCCTGCCCCCACACAACTCCCCCCACCTCCCCCAGTGGGGGTCAAAATTCAGCCCATGAAGAAATGTAATCCACATTGCTGAAAAGTTGGTTGCATGCAATTCACAAGTGTGTGTTGGTAGTTTGAGTCGATGTGTCTGGCTCTAATATGTCAGAGTACAGTTGTACTAGTGTTAGGTATCATGCCTGGAAACAACAGAGTCCAGATAAAGAAAACATTTTGCAAATGTGTTATTGTAATGAAAGCAGTTAATGGCTGTATGACAGAGAGTCTATTGATTGCAGTCTGTTTAACAGCTTGCAGCATGGTAACAGGTTTCAGTTGGTATGTTAGTTTATGCTCAGCTGCGTTCTAAGGACTTTTAAGGATAGACTTTTTTTAATTGGTGCAATTTGGCATACAAGGGCCAGGAAATGACTTGTTGCAATATTTTACTTTCTCCCTATGGCGGTAATACATTGTGTTATTTCCTGTGGATTTTCCTGATTGGGAACAGTAATCTCTCACAGAATATCCTCCTCTGAGTCTCTGCAAGAACTTCATTAAGATATTCAATCTTATGCAGCAAAACCTCCTGCAATCCTCCCTTCTCTGATTTGCATGATGCACTTAGTCTGCACATGAAATATGGCCTTTAAAAGTCAGTAAAATATTCTGTTAAAGGTTGCTTACTACAGTTGAAAGTGCTATTGCAAACCTTGACAAGATGTGTGGGTCCTTCAGCACTCTCCGCTTCTTGAGGCACATGAAATGGCTGAACATAGAGACATGGAGGAGGTTTGTCTGCACTGGAGGTTTGTCTGCACATCCATTCTCATCCGTTGACCCCTACATGCAGGCCCAAATTCATCTGGACGTTCTCTTGCCATGGAGAGATTAACTCGGGAGGCAACGATGGAGCAAAGCCATCTGCTGTGAACTGACCTGCAGACAACCTCAGCTACAGCAACTGTAAATATCATCAGCATTTATGCATCTGGTTTCTTCCAGACTTCCATGATCTGTAACAGTCAATCAGCAGTGCACAATGCACCAGACATGTCTCTGATGCTTTCTTCAGCCAGACAGCCGACTTTGTCAATTTCTCCCAACTTTCCTTGTACACACCACCAGAGAATGAAAGAACGCTGAAATGATTTTAGCTTAAAGCCTTCTCCATGATGCAGGAGATTGTGTATTCAACTATGTGGCTCAGGCTACATTTTGCTGCTCATCCTCTTGAATCACCTATTACTGTTCCTAGCCTCTGCACTCTGAATCCCTTAATGGTACTCCATTGAATTATAGGATTGATACAGCACAAGTTTGACCCATTGTGCCTTTGTCAGCTCTTGGGTAGACTATCCATTTCGTCTCACTCCCCTGTTCTTTCTCCATAGCCCTATAGCTTTGTTTTCTCTTTCAAGTTTCAATCCATTATCTTTTGAATGTTACTATTGAATCAGCTGTCACCACCTTTTCAGACAGAACATTCCAGATTACAAAACTCTTTTTGTAAACAAAAAAGTTTCCTCATGTCTCCTCTTTTGCCAATCACCTTAAATCTAGGTCCTCTGGTTTGTAACCTGTCTGCCACTGGTTTCTCTTTATTCACTCTATTTTATGATTTCAAAGATCTCCATCTAACCTTCTCTGCTTCAAGGAGAACA
Source organism: Carcharodon carcharias (assembly GCF_017639515.1). Classification (NCBI taxonomy): domain Eukaryota; kingdom Metazoa; phylum Chordata; class Chondrichthyes; order Lamniformes; family Lamnidae; genus Carcharodon; species Carcharodon carcharias. The sequence continues at coordinate 92,188,552 of NC_054483.1, forward strand.
AACTCAGCTTCTCCAGTCTCTCCACATAACTAACCTCCCTCACCCTTGGAACTATTCTAGCAAATCTCTTCTGCATCTTCACCAAGGCCTTCCTAAAGTATGGTCCCAGAATTGAACATAATCCTTCAGCTGTGGCCTAAGCAGTGTTTTCTAAAGATTTAACATAACGTCTTCATTTTTGTACTCTGTTCCCATATTAATAATCCCAAGGATCCCACATGTTCTTTCAACAGCCCCTTCAACTTCTCCTGACATCTTCAAAGATTCATTACATACACCTCAAGGTCTTTCTTTTCCTGTGCCAGGGTTTAAAATTATAGAACTTAGTTGTACTTGCCTCTCCTCATTCTTCCTACCAAAATGTATCATTTCACACTTCTCTGCGTTAAATTTCAGCTGCAGTGTGTCTGCCCATTCCACTGTCCATGTCCTCCTGAAGTCTGTCTGCTTTCTTGTTTCCTATATTTCCAAGTTTCATTGCAAACAAAATGTACATCCAGCTCCAGGTTATAAATGTATACCAAAAAATGTAATGTTCCTGATACCAATCCGTGGGGAATACCACTGTACACTTCCCTCCAGATTGAAACAAGCATTCACCACTGCTCTCTTCTTTCTGTCCCTTAGCCAATATTGTATTTATGCTGCCACTGTCCCTAAATCCCATGAGCTTCAACTTTTGCTACAAATACTTCCTGAAACTCACTAACTACATCCATCAGGATGTACGTGTAACTGTGCTGGTGCTTGCAAGCTTTAGGGAGGGTTGCATAGTGATATCAGCAGCTGATCTTACCCTGGGCAACCAGCAATGCTGTTCGGCTCCTCCTCCAGGACTTAAATATGACTCAAAGTAAACAAGTATTAAAATGCTGGGGCAACATTTCCATGCCCCCCCCCCCCCCCCCCCCCAGTTTGGGGGGATGTGCAGGAGTGGGTGCAAACGGGCGGGTTCCTGATCGGTGTCCCCAGTTGGAGGTGCGGCGCCATTTTATGTGGCGGGCCAATAAAGGCCTGCCCAGTGTGACGTCCGCCAGGGAGCGCTGTGCACTCCCTGAGCGGGCGGAGTGGGGGGATTCCCTGAGCCGGGAGTGGGCTCTTTCACGCATGCGAGCGGAAGAGCACACAGATCTCCCTGAGGCAAAGTGCTGCCTCAGGGAGATTGGCTCAGGTTTGAAACATTAAATAAAGGTGAGAAAAAAATGTTGTTGCCATGTCCCCTCATGTGACACTGTCACATGAGTTGGGACATGCCCATAACTTTTATTTTAAAATATCCTGAAATTTTTAAATACTTCGTGAAACCGCATCCCGCCCGTGGATGAGGTTTCGTGCTTTTTCTAATGCCCGCCAGGGCTCCTGGCCTGCCCGCCAACCTTAAGGTTGGATGGGCAGGTCCATTAATCATTTCAATTGTTTTTTTAATGGCCTTAATAGCCTGCCGACCTGAGAATGTAAATGACCCGCCTGACATCACCCCGTGTCACTTTACGCGTTGGTGAGCGGGCCCTGCACCCCCTGCCCCGTTCGCCGACCGGAAGGTGCAGCCCCTGATTTCATGAGACATTTTCAAACAAGGGTATCCTGTGTGTATGAGGCAGGGACAAGATCTGAAGGTGAATGGTCACTCAGTCATGAAGTTTACGGCTTCACCTTTTCTGCTGCCTTGATGCTCTTATAGCTGAGGATGTTCAAGGTGATCTCCTCAAGGGGGACCACAGATTTATCAGTTCTGGAACTAAAACAAAAATAGCTGGAAAAACTCAGCAGGTCTGACAGCATCTGTGGAGAGGAAGACAGAGTTAACGTTTCGAGTCCGTATGACTCTTCTGGACCCTCTTTTGTTGTAGGTCTGTTCCCATGAATTAGAAACAGATAATGAACTTGTAGTTATATAACCCTTTATCATGAACCCATGGAATTTAATGCCCTTCCCCAAGGTGAGTTTGGGGCGGGACAATTTAATTGGGTGGCAGGGTAGCAGGTGGTGACCTGCCACCTTCTTGCCTCTATCCTAATTATGTCTGGGGTGGAAAGGCTCATGGACAGCCTTCATGCCTGGCTGCCTATTAAGGCCCTAAGGTGAGCAATTAATACCCACTGAAGGGCTTCATCCTGCTACTGCTTGCATTCACCTGGCAGTGGGTGGGAGAGTCACCAGATGGGAAGCCCAAGAAGCAAACCCTGTCCGGGCTGCTTGCAGGCTTCAGGTGGGATGGGGCTGGCGGGTGGGAGTCCCTTGTTTAAAGGTACTCAGTGCCTGATCGAAGGATCTAGCATCAGGAAGGAGAGCTCACTAAGAGCCACCCATCTGCACTTGTTGCTGACCTTCCCAGTGAGCCCCACCCCATGGCCCTATCCCGTCATCACTCTCCAGTGGTCTGGGGTCCCTAGGTGAACCTGCGCTTCAGGTGGGTGCAATGTTGGTATCTGCCATCGCTCTCCAGTGGCACTGCTGAGCAATTCACAGCTGCTGGCCTCTTATTGGCAGCAGCTCTAAGGGGGTGACACTTCCGGCCACAGGGACCTTAATCCCGGGGAGGGCCTGTGGCTGCCCAATTAAGTGCCTGATTGACACTTAATTAAGTGGGCCTTCCTGAAAGGAAGCAACACGGACCTGTTGCCGGCTCATCAGCTGGCAGGCAAGAGTCCCATTGCCTCCATTAAAAACCACCCATGATGTTTCAAAGTGCTGCACAACCAATAAACTACTTTTGAGTTTTATGGCACAGTTTGTTTGCAATCAACAGCAATTTTGAACATAGCAAAGTCCCACAAACAGCAAATATGACGAACGACTAATTAACATTTTTTGGTGGTGTTTGTGGGAAGAATGTTGATCAGGACACCAGGAGAACTCCTTTGCTCCTCTTCAAAAGATGCCATGTGGTCTTTTATGTCTACTTAAGCCACCAAAACAGGGTAAAAGGGTCCTTGTTTAACATATCACCTTGAAGGCACACCTTTAGTCCTGCCAGCCTAAGACATATATTGAAGTTCTAGATTGGGACTTGAGTCGCTATCTTCAGACTCAGAGGTGAGTACTATAAAAATAAGCCAAACTGATTAGATGCCATCTTATACTGCAAGCAGAGAAGGCGTTCTGAGACACTGAAAGTGATTGTACAATGAGTATGGATGTGCACAGTAAGGAATGAAAGGACCCTGTAAGGGAATTGTATGGATCGAATCGATAAGAAGCAAAGTAGATTGGCAGACAACAACTTGTCATATTCATATGACAGCTGCTAACGGAGTTGTTGGGTAGCTTTGCTTTATTATATTTCCTGACATGTACCAGTACCTATATAGAGTCCCACATAATACACATGATTTTGGATCTATTAGCCACCTCAGCTGCACTCTTGTCCTTTGGGTGGCCTATCCTGGAGCGACAATTGGTGCTATAATCCTCTTCATGCATAGCACTTGCATTTGTTGAACATTGGGGCTTTTGTGGTCCTTTGCCACAGCCTCTACGTTTGCTTTTTAGGTCAGTGGTTTGTTTTTGGGCACTTCTTTAACCTCCTGCATTCTTTTGAAAGTTTGGCACTGAACTTTGACTTATCTTTACATGACCCCAACACTTTTAATTCTGGTCTCCAACTCATCATTAATGTTCCAGTTTCCTGGCTTTCCCATTTTGTAAACTCGCAATGGGAGGTCCATTCAATGGATCTCCCCTTGAGTAGGCAATCTGGCCAACACTGGAAGATCTGGTAAGACTAATAGTTTCTGGTTCATACGTAGCAAGAGCACAAAGGTGACAAGACCAGAAAGTCTAACCAGTGTGTTTAATTGGCTCAAATCTTCCGAAGAATGGCAATCATCATCGTCTGATTGCCACTCTCCTCCTAAAGTATACTTCCCTGCACCATGCTGGAGCTCCACCACTCTCTTCCTAAAGTATATTTCCCTGCACCATGCTGGAGCTCCGCATTCCTGACTTGGGCTTCCAATCCTGGCTTCTTCAGAAATGCGGAGCATACCTCAAATCATACAGCTTCTTCATAGCATTGGATCATCGGAGGAGGGGGGAATGGACACAAACCCTGCCTCTTTTACAGCACTAGCTGCCATATGCTGGTAAGTGTTCAGTAACACATTGAAAAGCCTAAGACATTTAAACAGCTTTTCAGTGTGTTGGTGTAGGAGTTAGTGGGTGAGTGATTGGGTGAACGTGTGGATGAATAAGGGGGGTGGGGTGAGTGAGGTAAGTGGGTAAAAAGGTAGGGTGGCAGGTGGGTAGGATCGCAGTTGGGTAGGGTGGGAGGTCGGTAGAGTGATGGCGTTGGGCCAGGGAGTTAGGAGGGAGTCGAGAGGAGAGGTCAGGTCATGGGGATATCGGGTAGTGGAGCTAGTCAGGTTGGGTTGGGGGGAATATTGGGGGTGGGTCGGGTCAGGCTCAGTTGCGGGGTCAGGGGGGAATCGGGTGGTGAAGTTGGTTGGGAGGATCGGGAGGGGAATCAGGTGGTGAAGTTGGTTCAGAGGGTCGGGAGGGGAGTTGGGTGGTGAGGTCATGTCAGATTGAGTTGTGGAGGGATTTCAGGGGTAGTTGAGTGGTGGGGGCTAATCAGGTTGGGTTGTTGGGTCAGGTCAGGTCAAGTGTAGTGCCAGGAGCAGCACCAGGCATACCTAAAAATGAGATGCCAACTTGGTGAAGATACAACACAGGACTTCAAGCATACTAACAGCGGAAGCAGTATGTTATACACACAGCTAAGCAATCCAGCAACTATGGATCAGATCGAAGCTCTGTATTAATGCCACATCCAGTTGTGAATAGTAGAGGACAATTAAATAGCTAACTGAAGGAGGAGGTTTCACGAACATGCCTAGTGTCTCTAACTGGAAGGCCAGCATCTGAGTGCAAAAGAGATTGCTGAAATACTCACATCTTCTGCATAAGTACCAAGTGGATGATCCACCTCTGCCTCGTTCTGAGATTCCCACCATCACAGGTGCCAGTCTTCAGCCAATTTGATTCATGTCACGTGATTATTTTTGTTCTTTCATGGATGTGGATGTTGCTGGCTAGGCCAACATTGTTAACTATCACAAGTTGCCCTTGAAAAGATGGTGGCGAGCTGCCTCCTTGAGCCACTGCAATCCATCTGGTGCAGGTACACCCACAGTGCTGCTGGGAAGGAAGTTCCAGGATTTTGATCCAGCGGCGGTGAAGGAATGGCGATACCATTTCAAGTCAGGATGGTCTGTGGCTTGGAGGGGAACTTGCAGGTGGCGATGTTCCCATGGAAAAAAAAACAAAAAAAATCTTAGCCTCTGCTAACCTTGTCCTTCTAGGTGGTAGAGGTTGCAGGCTTGGAAGGTGTTGTTAAAGGAGCCTTGTCGCTGGGTCAAAATTGTGGAACTCCCTACCTGTTGTTAATATCTTCATCAAATGAACAGCACTGGTTTCAGAAGGTGGCTCACCATTCTCATTCTCAAAGGCAATTAGGGATGGGGAATACATACTGACCTTGATCAGCAACATCCCACATCCCATGAATAAATACATTTTGCAGAGTAAAGGAGATAACTGACAAGCTTAAGCAAGAATTTTTAGCATATCTGATGAGAAAATGGTAACATATAATAACGATACAAATGATAGTGAAACAAAGCACTGTTACTTAAGCAGAGATCCAATGTTTTTATGATTGGGAGATATCGGTGCAAGAAGACTAGTAAGTACCCATGTACATACAAGAACTAAATCTGATTGGAATTAGGAAATGACATACTTAATATACTGTAACTTGGATTAGAAGTAACCATTCTGAAATAATCCCCATGAATATTGTGAAGGAACATTAATATAAGGAAGTATATCATGATTTCTACAAAAAATAGTATTTTTTGTGCTGGTGTTGATTATCTGAAACCCATTTTGTACTTATCGAAGGGTTAGGCAATGTGTTCATTTACAATTGTTAATTTTCAGATGGTCCCCTGGAGTTGCCTTTGTTCCAGATGATTCCATCCCGACAACAAGTGGTATTCCATGGTGATCGTTTGCCTTTTCTGTGCACTGCAACATATGTGGATAAAACGACACAAATCCAATGGCGCCATGGTGGGAAAGTAATGGTAACGGATGAAGATAATGAAATATTTGTAGAACCAGTTATCATTCATGATTGTTGTTTAATATCCAGGTACGAACACCCTTTTTGCTTGCTTTTGAAGTATAATTGGATTGTTGCTATCTAATCAATTGGGCCTGTTGGTTTGTGTTTTTTTTTGTTATATCATAGCTCAGAAGATGTATTTTTTCAGCAGATAAATCCCAGATTGCTCTGCATTGTTGCACATTACAGATGACATGTTGCAGAGTGTACAGCGCTGGGCTGGAGCATAAATTTAATGACTGAAGTCGAAGGAATTTTGCACACCTTTGCATTGTCCTCAGTAATGAGTGCCACCTTCTGGAGTGAGGAATAATTACATGTACTTCAAGCATTTTAGCATCATTTATCACTCCCTGTATTGCAAACTAGGTTAGCAAAAGAATTTACGATGCAAATTTAAATTTTATTTGTAACTTCTAAATATGCTACAAATGAGCCTTGTGGTTGTTGTTTCCAACTCACTTATTTTTTAATTTTAAATTTGAAGACTTATCTATTGGTGCAAAAAAAAATTCAAATGAATGTGATGAAAATATACAACAAGTACGAATCCATAGGATGACCATCATGATCCAAGTGAAGTGTATTTTCTAGCATGCTCACTCTGTAACAAGTATTTGCTACATATGGCAAAACAAACAACACATGAATCAGCTACTAATGCTTTTGCTCATAAGCGATGCAGATATCCCCTGATCCCAAGATAACCTCTTATCACTCAGCTGGGTTATTATTTTGGTTCATATGGAAACCTTAGTTTTGGGGTCTTCAGTTGAAATAACACAGCCATGATGGTGTGAATCTACCATGCCATCAAACTCCAAGAAGATCCATCTCCACCCAAGACCAAGTTTTCAATTGTTTACAAGAACAAACTACTGTTAATGCTGAAATTCTTCAAGAGAGAATATGCTGGAAATTTTAGGTCGATGACCTTTCACAGAACTGATGACAGGTCATGACCTGAAATGTTAACTTTGTTGCCCTCACCACAGATTCTGCCAAAACTACTGAGCATTTCCAGAATTTTCTGTCTGTATTTATAATTCTTTACGTTGTTTGGTGGTTAAAAAAAACTTGAGTATTGCTGAAGAAAGGAGATTCTTTTGTTAAAGCTTTTTGTCTTGTACTCATCAGAACAAAGAAAATACCAATGTCAGACAACTGCATAGTAGAAGCGTGAAAAAGCATGAGCAACAGGTGAAGCTAGCTGTTTCACACTGCTGCTATGCAGTAGCAATACCATTAACAGGATGCTGCTGTCAAGTCAAAAAGACATTCTGCCTATCACACAAATGAGTAATGCGGTATATGAATTTCAGTGCCTGTGTGATGCTAGGTATGTAGGCTATATGCCCCAAAGACTGGCGGATTGTATCAAACAGCATGTCCCTTCCACTGTTGCAACAGGCAAGGTATGGACCATACCTGTGCTTGCAAAATTCAAAACACAGTGCCCAACATTAGATGTGATTCCGCGATTGGACCACATTTGCCAAATAATCCTCAGTATGCTAAGAATCATTCTGACAAACAATTTAAGATCATCAGTTGAGCTTGCAGTGTGGTGCATTTGCATGTACTGGAAGCTACATATATTAATACACAGAGCCCTATTCTTTGCAGACAGAAAGAGCATGTACACACATTGCACCTTTTTCAGCTAAACAAAACAAGTGACAACCATTTGCTGGTTCATTCCCCAGGGCAATGGTCTTGAGTAATCAGAGTCAATCTACTTGGTTTAAATTTCAACAATGTTTGGCAGTTAACTGTCAGCCACCATTGACTGGTGCATTCTCCATGGCAACGCCTCTACCAATCAGAGTCCACTTGCCAACCAATCAGCACTCTCTTCTTGTACAGTATAAATATATTGTTTACCCTGAGATTGGTTTTTTTTTTGTGAATTGTCCTGATGAGTGCAAATCAAAAAGCTTTGACAAAAAAATGCCTCTTTCTTTCAGCAATACTTAAGTTCTGCACTTGACAACTTGGAGAGGAAATTATATTGACACCAACTATGAAGGTGGCAGCACATCAAACCCATCTAAGTCTTTGTACCAAAAGAAATATTTTTTCAGAAAGACAGCAAATTACATTAAAATCAAGGGCTTGCCAACTCTCTGATCTCCAAAGCTCTTCATGTTTCAGATGGCATTAATCATAGTTTAAGTCCCCAAATCTCTCTCTTCTTGAATTACTTGAATTGGTTTATTTTATGATTAATGGCATTTCCTACTGTAGTACTTCAGGTGGACATTTATTCTCATCTCCTATTTAATGTCAGCAAAGCAGCAGTATAGTTTGCTTCAAATGAATATTGTACTCAAACTGTGCATTAAAACAAAGAGATAATGATTCATGTTTTTTATGAAACATTTGAGCTGCCATGAGTGTCAAGCAGGAGAAAAGGACAGCATACCTGTATGGTACCAGAATAATTGCAGGCTATAGTCCTGCTGCTAATGGACACCTTGACCCTCCACTCATGCATGCAGGGAGCATCAACACAGCTAGTGTTAGACTGGTTGATAGGATAACTAGTTTTTCTCACAGTGAGAATGACACTGTATCTGTCTGGATCAGGCTGGAGCAGTATTTCTGTTGGGATTTTGTGAAGTTCAGCAGTCTAATCCTTTCCTCTTACAGTAACTGAGCTATATCATGTACAAATGCATACATTGGGTTAAGGTAAATGGAGGAAAAAATTGGGCGACATAAATTTATGTATAAAAGTATGGAGCCTGCAGTATTTTTAAGTGATGGATGAAATAAATGCTTATGGAACTTACGGGTCTAGAAATGTTATGAATGTTGGTGTCTCTAACAAAATCATTTTACTCATTTTGACAAATGTTTGATAGATTCAGAGTTTCTGCTGTTATTTCTTCCGCTGTTATTTATAGTGCAATCATAATTTTGACTTAATTTAAAAGTGAATACTTGCAAATTTATATAAAGAACTTGAGGAAAAATTATTCTGTAGCTTGTAGGTGTGCACGGACACTGGCATTTCAAAGCTGATATCTTTAGCCCTTTGCTTAAATTTAACATCATTGAATTTAGATTTGGGCTGCAGAAAAGCATTGTGCATCCTTGTGGGACAGTGAAGCTTTGAAGTTTCAGACGTTTTAGATCAAAAATGGCACTTGAGAGTCATGAATCGAGAGTTAAAGAGGATAAATGGTGTATCAAGTGATTGACAGATGCAGGATGGGAATCATGAGCATCAGTACCAAAGCAAATAGAACTGGATTGAATGGAGCTTCAAAGCTGTAACTGAGCTTCAAGGTCAGTGAAACACAAAACATTACAGTCTTGAGGCAGTCAGGGTTTGCTTCAGACTTGATTTTTTTAATTTTAATTTTATAAAAAAGCAAATGTTTTGTATGTTTACTATCACAGTCAAATTATAAATTGTTGGTTAACTGCTGGAAATAAGGTTATCCAAGCAGTTTTTATTTAATCAAATTGGAAGCCTTTTGTGATTCGCTGTGTAAATTTGCTTGAGAGATGTAGCAGCCAAGCTATTTTCGAATTACTTTGTCCTTCACATGCAGCGTGATCATCTTAATCTCGCACAGCATGTTGTTGCTTCAGGAGATTTTCCATTAATATTTACCAAGATGGGCTGTATAAAATCTACACTTTACTTAAAGTGACATTGTTGGTGTGCTTGCACACACACATGTTGACAGTGAAGTGATTAATGACACAAAGGTGAAGAGCGCTGTGCAAAACTTTGTGCTGCATTGGGAATAGAGTCTGTAGTAGTGAGAATTTTCAGTGGTTTAACAATGGTGTGCGTATTTATAGCATGCTGCTTCAGCAGCATACCTTAAGTAAACACTCTTCATACTGCCCCTTATATGTGCAGAATTTCAGAACAATTGAGAACTTGTGCATGTTGAATAAGTGTCAAGGTCGCATTCCAAGGCAATTAATTAGACTGAGCAAGTGAGTTTTTCTGTGACGTTTACTTCAGCTGTTATGGTTTTTGAAACATAGAATAATGTGATTCTGTTTTAAAGATTTGCTTCCTACACTATAGCAGAGGTACAAAATATCATACTCTCTCCACATTCCAGCAAATAAATACAAATTGCAGATAATAACAGAGGCAATCCACATCAGGTAACAGATGTTGGCTGAAAAGCAGCACGGTATGGCTGTCAATATGTTATGAAAACACAGTTGTTGTCTGCTTCCTGCTGTGAATGTTTAGAGCTAATGCAATAGAATATACTGTTATGATCTCATTACAAAGTGAATAAATAAAGCAATTATTGTGAATGAAAAGACCTAGCGTACAGATTCAGTTTACTGTCTGAGGTACAGTAGTTAAAAGTTAAAACACGCAGATGTCATCCGTCCGCGCATTTTGCTTGTTGCTTTGCGTTTATTGATGATCTGACCTGAGAGTAGGATACCACTTTCTCTGGCTTAAATTACAAGTAGTTGAGTGAGCAGAAATATATATTCGTACAATCACTAGTTAGAAAGTCTATTCACAAAATAGGAAAATGGAAACAAAAGATACACTTTGTAAATCTCCTTTCTCTGACTGGATTTAAAAAAAAACCAGTAAGCTATAAGACAATGGAGGACTGTCAGCCAGCCACAATATATAATTTGCATTCCACCCAAGTGGAATGAAACGGAAACATAAACCCAAACCACCCTGAGAAGCGTGAAAAAACCCATCTCCTGTTGGGTTTCACACTTTCCTGAAACTCTTCAAATGTTTCTGAGATGAGACATCAAATGCAATGACCTGTTCTAAAAAGCAATAACTATGGCAGACATGTAATTAATTAAATTCCTCTGGAAAATACAGCCAACAAGACTTTAAGAACTGTTTGCCAAGCCAGAGATCAGAATGCAGTACTGAAAAGCTGCAAAAAAGTTCTCTCTCTCACTCTATCTCTTTCTCTCTCTCTCCTCTCTCACAGAAGTATTGTGCCAACCTATGCAAAGTAATCATCCTGAGAAAAGAAATCTAGATCTAAACTGAGAATTTTAGGGAATAAAACCTGGAAATCTGCTCCATTCAATTACATCCATGAAGATAACTGAACCAAACAGCTGTAATTAAGACCATTAAGACATTAAGACCAACGAAAGGACAGTTAACAAGGTTATCAAGGAGAAGTGGTGGCATAGTGAAATTGTCACTGCACTCGTATTCTAGAGACCCAAGGTAATCCTCTGGAGACCTGGGGTCAACTCCCACCATGGCTAATGAAGAAATTTTAATTCAATAAAAATCTGGAATTAAAAGTCTGACAATGACCTGAAAATCATTGTCAATTGTCAGAAAAACCCACCTGGTTCACTAATGTCCTTTAGGGAAGGAAATCTGCCAACCTTACCTGGTCTGGCCTGGTGACTCCAGACCCACAGCAATGTGGTTGACTCTTAAATGCGCTCTAAATGAGGAAAAAAAAGCTTAGCCAGCAGTGCCCGCATTCCATAAATGAATAAAAAAACTGTGTATTTCTTCATAAAATGCAAAATGCAGTATCCTCTTATCCTACCACCTGTGTTAGTGTGTGTGTGGGCCCAGGGCTTTTTTCTAAATTTGACAAGTAGTGACAAAAAATCATCTTTATCTTTGTTTAAATTCAGAAAACCTGTCTGACTAATCCTTTATCATCTGAAAACATACGAAGTGGGACTCCTGCAGTATTGGCAAAGGGCATCCTCTTCAAATTCATGAAAAAAAAAAGGCCTGTTATGATCAGACCTAGAGTGGTAGAATAAGAGAGTCATTTTTACCCCTCCAAATGTGGACATAACAGGATGCTTCAGTTTATGTTGATTCAATGGGCAGAATTTTCTGCCTGTCGGGCGCGCCGGCCGGGAGTGGGCGCGAAGCCGATCGCTGCCCGCAATCGGCTGCGTGCCATCATTTTACATGGGCAGGCCAATTAAAGCCCGCCCAGCGTGACGCGCGGATCTGCCTCAGGGAGATTAAGTTCATATTGAAGGTTTCAAATAAAGAAAGATAAAAATTATTTACACGGTGTCCCCTCATTGACAGTGTCACATGAGCTGGGACATGTTTGAGAATTGTGGGGAAAAAAAATTACTTATTTATTAAAACCTTAAGGAAAATTCACCCCGCCCGTGGATGAGGCTGGGGTTCTTCGCCTGCCAGCTAACCTTAAGGTTGGATGAGCAGCGTTGATAATTACTGTAATTGCTCTTTTAATGGCCTTAACAGGCCTTTGACAGTGTAGCAGGTGCGCAGCCGCCTCTGGCACGAGCCCTCTAAATGAAAGATCTGAATGACACACAGCTACATCAGGACGTGCACCCGACATCACCGCACATCATTTTACGCGTGAAAATTCTGGCCTATCAAATATAAATACCAGCCACATTCTTACTGTAGACAGAAAACAATCATTTTATAAATCCGTCCTTATGACGGGAAGCCTCTCCTACCCGTCCTGTAAAGTAGAAATTTGGGCATGTAACCAAAAATCATGGGAATATTGGCACATTTCCAATATTGCTGCTGGTGGGTGATACTTGTTGCTGGAAGTGCAAGGTCATAATTTTACACACCACCACCCCCCCCTCAAATATTTTATAAATAAAATGTTGCTCATATGAAGATTCATAGCAAAGAAGTAGAGAATGTAAAGAAGGAGAGAATGAATGATTATTAGGAAGATCAGAAAATATTTCAAGATGAGGGCAGCAGAGTTGAAGGAGCCAGATTTATTTATTAAAGCCAAGCAGTTGGGTGTCTATTAGCTTCCAATATTTGGATGGCTGATTAATCCTGAATGGATGGTGCTAAGTAGAAGGAGGCTACTCTGTGGGAAACTCTGGGATCTTGAGAAGACCAATCCATGTAAGGATGGTTTTCCATTTTTAATCTGGCATTTCAATTAAAATGCTAGATTTAACTCATTACATACTAACACTGCCTTCTCCGCACTTTAATTTTTTACTTGGAAACTAAAGATGTAATACTAGGAAAAGCTATAGATTCTATGGAACACCGTGACTTGGATTACATCTAGGCTCTTAGGAGTGACTGAGTCCCGTTACCAGATTTCGGCTGCAGCTCTTACTTCCCAACAAGGGTGACGAGTGCCCTTAAAATTAATTTGTTTATTTTAGCAAGGCCAAACAACACATGTTTCCCTTCCTATGTTTTGCAGTGTTTAAGAATTTGGATATAACTATTCAGGATTCTTACAGTCTTTCAGTAAGATTAGATTGCTTCACAGTGGCAAGATCAGTTTTATGGCTTCTTTTAAGGAAGGCCTATTTAAGTAATTAAATTCCATTAAGTACTTCATTATTGAGGGAAATTTATGTTTGTATTTCAAAAGGATGGTAAATTAGTTTGCTGGGTGAGTTTCTGTTTCCTTTGGAGCAGCATATCCCTATCTATCTTTGCCTTGACATCAGCTGTACACGTTCATATCTCACACCAGTTCCTCTGACAGTTCTTCCTGGCAGGATGCCTTTTGTTTGGAATGGAACATCCTATCAAAAGTCACAAGAGCAGCAGGGATTTCAGCTGTCCCGGCTTAGGGAATAACAGGTAGTAGATAATGGGGCAATATTTGAAAATTCTGTGGTAGAAAGGCTCCACAGCCTTACTATCACAAAGTGAAGCAGCACACCACAGACAGAGCTAAGTGACCCCACAACCAACGGAACAGATCTAGTCTCAGGAGTCTTGGCACATCCAGTGGCTGGTGGTGGACAATTAAGCAACTGACTGGAGGAGGAGACTCAAAGATATCCCCATCCTCAAAAGTGCAAAAGACAATGCTGAAGTAATTGCAACCATTGCTGACTGAGCTGGCTGAGTCCTGAAGGATATAGCTGCCAGACTGGGCCTGCAGCAGGTGGTGAAGGAATCAACAAGAGTGAAAAACCCACTTGACCTTGTCCTCACTAATCTAGCAGCATCTATTCATTACAGTACTGATATGAGTGACCACCACATATTCTTTGTGGAGACAAAGCTCTGACTTAATACATCATGTTGTGTGGCACCACCAGCATGCTAAATGCAGTAATTTCAGAATAGATCTAGCAGCTCAAAACTGGGCACCCATGAGACTTTGTGGGCTATAAGAAGTAGCAGACTTGTAACCTCATGGCCTAGCATATTCCTCAGTGTACCATTAGCAGCAAGACTGGGGATCAACCCTGTTCATTAAGGATTGTAGGAGAGCATGCCAGGAGCAGCACCAACCTGGTGAAGCTACAACACAAGAAGAAATGCATGCTAAAGATGCAGTATGTAGAAGACAGAACTAAATATTCCCACAACCAATCCATCAGATCAAAGCACTGCAGTTCTAACCACATTCAGTTGTGAATGGTGGTGGACAATTAAGCAACTAAGCTCCATGAACTTCCCCATTTTCAATGATGGCAGCGTTAGAACTGGAGGTCAAAAGACGAGGCTGAAACTTTTGCAACCACCTTCAACCAGAAGCACTGAGTGTATTATCGATCTTTGTCTCCTCCTGTGGTCTCAACCATCACAGATGCTAGTCAGTTTTCAACAAATGATATCAAGAAATGGCTGAGCACACTAAGTACACCAAAGGTAATGGGCCTGACAACATCCCAGCTGCAGTACTGTAGATTTGTGCTCCAGGACTAGTTGTGCCCCTAGTCAAGCTGTTCCTGCACAGCTGCAACACTGGCATCTACACAACAAGGGGAAAAATGCCCAGGTATGTCCTGTCCATAAAAGCTGGACAAATTCAATAGAGTAGATTACCGCCCCATTAGTCTCATTCATCATCCAATAGATGGAAGGTGTAGTCAACAGTGCTATCAAGTGAAACTTACCAATAACCTGTTCACTGATGCTCAGTTTGGGTTCTGCCTAAATCTACTCGGCACCATATCTCATTACAGCCTTGATGCAAACATGGACAAAAGAGTTGCATTTAAGAGGTGAGGTGCGAGTGACTGCCTTTGACATCAAGGCAGCTTTTAAATGAGTGTGGCATCAAGGAATCTTATCAAAATTGAAGTCACTGGGAATCAGGGGGGAAAAGTCTCCAAAGGCTGGAGTCGTACATAGCTCAAAGGAAGGTTGTGGTTGCTGAAAGCCAATCATCCACCCCTAACGTATGGCAGCAGTTCAAGAATGCGACCCACCATACCTTCTCAAAGGAAATTAGGATGGATAATAAATGCTGAGCTTACCAACAATGCCCACATCCCATGACTGATGAATAACAACATTTTGAAAGTTGGTGGATTTTTGTAATCTGTTTTGAAAGGTAATTGCCAGAGAAAGAGAGACCCTTGGTTGCCATTTGCATTTTATTTTTCCTTGGTTACATATTGGTTTACGTATATTGGTATACATATTCGCATGTAATCTGAATGGAATGCTGCATGGAAACAATGAAATGCTGCATAAATTTGGAGATTACAATTTAAACCCATGAGCAAACAAGCAAGCCACTGAACAATCTTCTAAGCTTTAATCATCCTGTCATTGATGGCATAAGTGGAAGGAATCATAGCAGAGCCCGAGGAATAATTCATAGGTACAAGAACAAACAAAGTCAAGGAACAGTGGTGGAGAGGAATAAAGCTATATTTTTTTGAGATGCTTTGTGCATCCTATACCAACACTTTTATTTCAAAACTTCTTCTCTTGATCTATGATATAGCTGAGCCAACAAATGTAATAATCCTCAGCCTTCCATCCAAGCTCATATCCATGGCTCATCCAACAGAAGCTTGTGCTATGATAGTCCTTCGTTCAGAAATCCTCTCTGTCTTAGTTTGTCTCTCCCACCTTTCAAAAGCCTCCTCAAAACCTCCCTCCCCAACTTTGCATTCATTGTCCTTTCTGCTTCCTCTAAACTCTTCCAATTCCCACTCAACACCAAATTATCCCTTGAATGTTTTACATTAAATTTAAATTGCTGTTTAGGAGTAATATGATCTGTAGATAACTTAAGTAACCTTGACAATTCCTCCAAGTGTCTCTGCTCCTGTGAGAGGAGCACAAGAAAAGAATTAATGATCAGAATGGGAATAGGTAATGTGGAAAGCGCCAGAAAATTAAAAATAAATGGAACAGACAGTCATGTCATTTCATGCGTGTTTTGCAGATAGTGAAAATAAAGGAACATACGAATTAGAAGCAGGAGTAGGCCATTCGACCCCTCAAGCCTGCTCTGCCATTTGATAAGATCATGGCTGATCTGATTGAGGCCTCAACTCCATTTTCCTGTCTACCCCCTGTGCCATTTAATCTCCTCATCATTCAGGAATTTATTTAACTCAGCCTTAAAAATATTCAATGACTTTGCCTCCACTGCTCTCTGGGGAGGAGAGTTCCACAGACTTACGACCTTCTGAGAGAAAAAATATTCTCATCTCTGTCCTAAGTGGGAGACCCCTTATTTTTAAACTGTGTCCCTTAGCTCTATTCTCTCCCACAAGGGGAAGCATACTCTCAGCATCCAGCCTGTTGAGTCCCCTCAGGATCTTCTACGTTTAATAAGGTCACCTCTCATTCTTAGGGCTTAATTTTACTGTCGGCAAGCAGGGGGTGGGCCCCGCTTGCCGACGTGCAAAATGACACGGGATGATCTTGGGGGAAACCCCCGACATCATCCCGCCCCATTGAAATCTTCAGGAAGGCGGGGGCGCAGCAAAATCAGCTGTGCGCCCGCCGACCTGTCAATGGCCAATTGAGGCCATTGACAGGATCATTTAAACAATTAAAGGACCTGCCCGTCCGACCTTAAGGTTGTCGGGCAGGCCAGGAGCCCCGGCTGGGAATAGAAAAAATCATGAAACCTCGTGCACCGGCGGGATGAGGTTTCATGTAGGGTTTAAAAAATTGTAATAAGTTTTAGTGAAATGTATTAACATGTCCCATCTCATGTGACATTGTCACATGAGGGGGGACATGTTAAGGATTTTTTTTCCAATTTTAAAGTTTATAAAGCTGTCAGCGATCTCCCTGAGGCAGCACTTAGCCTCAGGGAGATGTGCGCTCTTTCGTGCACATGCGCAAAAGAGCGCACTCTCGCATTTGGGGAATTCCCCCTTCCCCCCCGCACAGGCACTGCATAGCGCTTCCCGCCGGGCACTACGCTGGGCAGACCTTAATTTGCCCACCCACTTAAAATAGCAGTGGGGCCCACTTCTTTGGCAGGGATCGTCTCCCCGCCCAAGGGAGATTGGGTTGGGCCCACCTGCCCTGTAGGCAGAAAATTCTGCCCTTAGTATATATCCCCAACCTGTCCAACCATCCCTCATAAAATAACCCCTTCATCCCAAGAATCAGTCAAGGGAACCTTATCTGAACTTTTTCCAATGCTATTATATCCTTCCTGAAGTAAGGAGACCAAAACTGTACACAATGGTCCAGATATGGTCTCATCGATGCCCTGTACAATCATAGCAAAATTTCCCTACTTGTTTATTCCATTCCCATTGTAATAAACAAGAACATTCCATTTGTCACTTGTTGTACCTAACTTTTCATGATTTATGTACCAGGACATCCAGATCCCTCCTTAACACAGAGTTTTTCAATATTTCCCCATTTAAATAATGCATGTATATCTTACCTGCCAAAGTGGACGCATTCACATTTTCCTACATTATACCCCATCTGCCAATTTTCTGCCCACTCACTTAGCCTATAAAAATCCCTTTGTGGACTCTTTATGTCCTCCTCATAATTTACTTTCCTGTCTACCTTTGTGTCATGAGCAAATTTAGCAACCATACACTTGGTTCTTTCATCCAAGTCATTGATATAGATTGTAAATAGTTGAAGCTCCAGCACTGATTATGGTGGCGGTCCACCAGTTACAGCTTGCCAACCTGAAAAGATCCATTTTTCCCTACTCTCTGCTTCCTGTTAGCTAACCAATCCTGTATCTGTGGTAATATATTATCTGCTACACCATGAGCTCTTATTTTGTGTAGTAACCTTTGATGTGGCACCTTATGAAATGGCCTTTTGGAAATCCAAGTACACCACATCTACAGGTTCCCCTTTATTCACATTACTTGATACTTCCTCAAAGAACTCAAATAAATTAGTCAAACTTGATTTCTTTTTCACAAAACCATATTGGCTCTGCCTAGTGGAATTAAGATTTTTTCAGTGCCCTGCTAGAACCTTCTTAATAACAGATTTTTGCATTTTCCCTATGACAAATGTTAGGCTAACTGGCCTGTCGTTAGGTCCTTTCTGTCTCCCTCCTTTCTTGACTAAAGGAGTTACATTTGCTATTTCCCAATCTGCTAGAACCTTTCCAGAATTAAGGGAATTTTGGAAAATTACAACCAATGCATCTACTATCTCCACAGCCACTTCTTTTGAGCATTTGGATGCACTCCATCAGGTCCTGGTGACTTGTCAGCCTTTAGATCTAATACTTTTCTCAGTACCCTTTCCATGGGAATTGTAATTGTTTTGAGTTCCTCTCCCTTTCACCTATTGATTTACGAGTATTTCTGGGATATTATTTGTGTCTTCTACAGTGAAGAAAAACACAAAATATCTGTTCAATGCTTTCACCGTTTTCTTATTAGCTCCCCAGACACGGTCTCTGGTGGACCCAAGCTCACTTTAGTTACTCTTCTCTTTTTTACTACTTCTAAGAATGCTTACTATCTGTTTTATATTTCTGGTTAGCTTTCTGTCATAATCCAAATTCTCTCTCCTTATTTCTTTTTTAGTCATTCGTTGCCGGTTTATAAATTCTTGCAATCTTCTGACCTACCATTAGGGCAGGGTTTTCCCATTGGCGAGCGGGGGGGGGGGTGGGACCCGCTCGCCGACATGTAAAATGACACGTGGTGATGTTGGGCGGAACCCCCGACATCACTGCGCCCCATTTAAATTTTCAGGTAGGCGGGGGCTCAACAGAATCAACTATGCACCCGCCGACCTGTCAATAGCCAATTGAGGCCATTGACAGAGTCATTGAAGTAATTAGGGGACTTGCCCGTCCAACCTTAAGGTTGTCGGGCAGGCCGGGAGCCCCAGCGGGAATTAGAAAAAGCATGAAACCTCATCCACAGGCGGGATGAGATTTCATGTAGGTTTTAAAAAATTTAATTCAGGTTTTTAAAAAAGTTATGGACATGTCCCAACTCATGTGACACTGTCACATGAGGGGACATGTCAGGGATTTTCTTCTATTTTTAATAATTTGTACAGTAGAGACGATCTCCCTGAGGCTGCACTTAGCCTCAAGGAAATGAATGCGCTCTTTCGTGCGCATGCGGGAAAGAGCGCACTCTCGGCTTAGAGAATCCACCCCCCGCACAGGGAGTGCACAGTGCTTCTGTGTGCACGTCACGCTGGGCGGGCCTTAATTAGCCCGCCCATGTAAAATGGCAGCGCGTCCCCATTGGAGGCGCCGTTTGCACTTCAACTTTCTACCCTTAATCTTCGCAGAATTGTACACTTTTTCTTTCGATCTGATACTATCTTTAACTTTGTTAGTCAGCCACAAATGCAGAATTATCTGAATGCACCAGTCTTTCTTTCTTGCTGGAATGTGTCTTTGCTGAACAATATGAAATATCTCCTTAAATGTTCGCCACTACCTTTCTACTGACCTACCCCTTAGCCTATTTTCTCAGTGTACTTTAACCAGCACCATGTTTATACCCATGTAATTGCCTTTATTTAAGTTTAAAATACTAGTCTTAGACTCACTCTTCTCTCCCTTAATCTGAATATGCAAAATTCAATGATGTTATGATCACTGCTACCCAGAGGCTTCTTTACTATGAGGTCTTTAATTAATACTGCCTGAGTGCACATGGTCAGGTCTAGTACAGCCTTCTTTCTGGCTCTAGAACATGCTGCTAAAAGGAATTGTCCCAAAAGCACTCTATGATCGTGGATGACTTGCTTCCATTTTGGTTCCATGGGTTCTGAGGTACCTAATAAGTCCAATGCATGATCTGCATTCCCTGCCACTGGCAGGGCAGATAGTGCTTGAAGGGTTTTGTAGATGGATTGTTTAGAGGTTTGTCTCTTCCCTCTGACACCTCAACTTTGCCGCTGCGCATTCCCGATGAAGTTTCTTGATGTGTTCAGTACCTTCCCGAATGAGCTTTCGATCATAAGCCATGAACTCCCATGATTCGGCGGGTATGCTTGACCTCTTCGGGGATGCTTTGAGGGCATTCCTAAAGCTTTTCCACTGCCCTCCTAGGAGTCTCCTGCCAAGGCTGAGTTCCGAGCAGAACAGTTGCTTTGGGGGTCTGGTGTCAGGCATATGACTGACATGTTCCACCCAGCGGAGCTGTTTTCTAGTGATTAGCGCCTCAATGCTAGGCAAGTTGGGTTGGGAGAGGATGCTGCTGTTGGACCACCTTTCTTGCCAGGATCTTGCGAAGACACCATTGGTGGTGGTGCTTCTTCGGTGCCTTGAGGTGACTGCTGTAGGTCATCCAAATCTCCGAAGCATGTAGGAGCGCAGGGATCGCTGCTGCCTGGTAATCCATGACCTTAGTTTCAGGTTTGAGATTCTGATCCTCAAATACGTTTTTCCTCTGTTGGCCAAAGCTGAGCTGTCACATTGGAAATGTTGATTAGATTTGTTTTCTCTGTCTGTCTTCATCGAGAGGAGGTGCCCAAGATATGAAAAATGGTCCACATTTTCCAGGATCTCGCTGTTGATCTTAATCAATGTGGGGAAGTGTTTTGCTGTGGGAGCTGGTTGGAAGAGGATCTTAGTTTTCCAGGCATTTAGAGAAAAGCTCATTTTCTTATATGCTTCGGAGAAGGAGTTGACAATGACCTGGGGCTTAGTTTCTGATTGAGTGCACACACAAACATCATCTGCATACTGAAGTTGTATGACTGAGGTTGGAATGGTTTTGGTTTTGGATTGAAGGTGGCGTAGATTGAACAGTTTCCCGTCTGTTCTGTAGACTATCTCCACGCCTGAGGGTAATTTGCTGGAGGTGTCGTACAGTATTGCAGTGAGAAAAATTTGACCCCAGTTTTCACTGAGATAGGGCTTTTGGTGGTTCATTGGTAAGGATCGGATTAACTGCACCAAGCAGTTTGTTAAGTAACTAACCACTGGCTTATTATCCACTCTTCACACAGACTTCTGCTTATAATTTTTTCTCAGCATTAAACTATGTAGTCAGTGTTTACTGAGGCACAAGACTAAATTCTTCATTCTCAGTTCTACTGAAGAGTTGAGGTTGAGTGGAACATGGGTCCGAGAATTGACCACATGTTGTTACAGTCCTATTTCAATGCACCACTGCTCTTTGGAAGTGTGGGATTCCGTGAACTCACTTGATAAGACTTTAACCCATTCTCACTATTTGAATTAGTTTAGAGGAATCCTGTGGGGACATTCTTCATTCTTAATGAGAGGCAGCTCCACAGTTTTTCCAACCAGAAGTTTCTCTTTATAAATAAAATGGTGTTTGCATGTTTTTTTGTGAGAGGGGTGGGCAGCAGTTCATAGACTAAAAAAAACAGCAAGAGGAACAGAGAAAATAGCAACTGGTGGGGTTTTAGGGGAGGTTAATCTAGCTTTGAGTGTTTATTCTAATGAGGGATCCAATCAGCTTCTACGATGTGACTGATTTATATTGTTAAATGGAACTTGTGTTATGACTAGTTGTTGGACATCACTAAGGCCAGGATGTTTTCCCCGTTGGTGGGTTATGTGGGGGTGGGCACGAACCTGATCGGCGACACGCCGCTATTTTACATGATTGGCCCACCCAACCTGACACTCGCCCAGAAGCACTGAGCGCTCCTTGTGCAGGTGGGGGGAGGATTCCCTGAGAGGTTTCCTGTGCTCTTTCGCGCATGCCTGTGAAAGAGTGCAGAGATCTCCCCGAGGCATTGAGGTGCCTCAGGGAGATTTGTTTCAGTGTTAAAGTTTCAAATAAAGGTTTGTAACACTTTTAAAATATGACCCCTCATGGGACAGTATCACATGGGCCAGGGTATTGAGGTCGGCGGGCGGGGGGCAGGGCCCGCTCACCGATGCGTAAAATGGCGCGGGCTGACATTGGGCGGAACTCCCGATATCACCCCGCGTCATTTCAATTTTCAGGTCGGCAGGGGTGCAGCCGAATCAGCTGTGCAGCCACCGACCTGTCAACGGCCTATTGAGACCATTTAAAAACTAACTGAAGCAATTAATTGACCTGCCCATCCAATCTGCAGGCCGGGAACCCTGGCAGGCTTCAGAAAAAGCATGAAAGCTCATGCACGGGCAGGATGAGGTTTCATGAGGGTTTTTAAAAAATTAATACAAGTTTGAATAAAAGTGATTTACATGCCCCAACGCATGTGACAGTGTCACATGAGGGGACATGTCAGGGAAATTTTATTTTTGTCCATTGACCATTTTTGAATTTGGCGCCAATCTCCCTGAGGCAGCACTTAGCCTCAGGGAGATGAGTGCGCTCTTTTGCGCCCTGCCAGCACTTTCGGCTCAGGGAATCCACCCCCCCCCCCCCCCCCCCCCCCCCCACCCACACCCCCCCCCCACCCGCCTGCGCAGGGAGCGCTTTGCGCTTCCTGGCGGACATCACGCTGGGCAGGCCTTAATTGTCCCGCCCACATAAAATGGCGGCGCGCCGATTGGAGGCCTGCCTGCACGCACCCTCTCCTGCACTTCCTCCCCGACGGGTAAGTTGGGACATGTCAAAGAATAAAAGTATAAATTTTTATTAGATTTTAAAACACTTCATGAAACCTTAAAGTTGGACGGGCAGCTCATTGAATTGAATTAATTTGGTTTTAAATGGCCTTAATAGGCCCTTGACAGTTTGGCGGGCGCACAGCCGACTCGGCTGTGAGAGGTTGGACTAATAAGGACAGTAGTAGCACAACTCTTTTTCTAATTACTGTAAGTTTGGCAACACTTTGGAGGACAGCAGTATTAATTTGCATTTAGAAGAACATCTCCATGCTTTTCACAACAGGGAGAGAGGGTCTACTGAGAAGTTGGGGGGGAGGGCCGAGGGGAGGAATCAGGAGCAGAAAGCCAAAGGTGCAATTGAAGGGGCAGCAAGACAATGTAACTTGAAGAAAAATGAAGGATAATTTCAAATACGCCCTAATTCAGAATGTCTTATTGTCCTGGACAGAGAATTTCCTCACAGTCAGCTGTTGGTTATTTCTGTCTAAATTTAAGGAATAACTTCAGAAGTAAATTTTATAATAATAAACTGGACATGTAAAACTAGACTATCTTTCCCCAAAAGCACACCAGTTATTGTTTCTTCTCTTCTTGTTGCAGTTTTATTGGAATCCAGTAAAACAGTAAAATTACAAATGTTGTTTAATGCTGGAGAAAGTTCAACCTGGTACTGAATCTCAGGGTTCCTGTCACATTTATACATTCCTGGAAGTTGCTACCACCCCACCCCTCCCCCCACATTTTGTGATTTACTCCATGTTGTTGTTCAATATTGTGATGAATCATCCCGTGGAGTGGATTTTCCAAACGGGGAATTCATTGGAAGAAAGCAAAGTTCTAGTAGCACTGCTTCAAGTGGCACTTCACAGACTATGTCAATCTCCGGGGCCAGACAGCGCCATGATATCAGCGGAGAAACCCACAGCTGGCAGTGCTGTCTGCCTCCAGGGAATCGACATAGTCTGCATAGCACAAATTAAAGCAGCACTATGCAAACAAAATTTTCCCTCATACCTTTATTGTTTAACAAAAGACTGCAAAAAAAAATCCTGTAGCTCCCATTCTAGTACCAAGCACAATAAGTTTTGCGGTGTCAGAGGAAGTTATAGATGTTGGTGTCAGTGGTATCAGCACTCACCAACAGACCTGTGAAACACTATTATTTCCTTTGAAAGAAAATGAATCATTCGTATTGCCTTCTGTGTCCTCAGGATGTATCAAAAAGCTTCATAGCCAGTGAAGCACTTTTTGAAGTGTGGACACTGTGGTACATCAGGAAAGTGTGGCAGCCAATTCGTACACACCAAATTTCCACATTGAGATAAATGGCCAGATAAACTGTTTTGGTAATGTTAGATGAGGGATACTGGTAAATGTTGGTCAGGGCATGGTAGACTTTAGAGGCTTCTGCCATTAAAAACATTAAATCAAATGTTATGACTGCAGCCAATCACCTTATTTAAGTGTGCCAAAATCAAAATACTGGAAACCTGAAATAAAAAACTAAATGTTGGTGTCATGCAGCATCTCCAGCAGCATCTGTTGTGTGAACAAAAATCAGGAACACTTCCTCAGGACTGTATTTGCCAGTAGTGTGTGTGTTTAGCAACAGTAGAGTTCCAGATTATCCATTATCCAGATTTTGGCAGACATTACAGGACCACAATTCCACTACACTGCACAACTGTAAAACCTCTACAGGTTACAAATGCTACACACCTAAAGACGAACAAATATATTGATCAATCCCCATGCCTTCACACAAGAAAAGATTAATGCTTCTCGTGATGTTAGCTGGGTGAGGGAAGACTTAAACAGTGCAGTGACTGGAGGTTGTCTTGCCCATCTTGATGCCAGTAGGCAGTGCAGAAAATGAGCCTTAATGCTGCAGACATGGGTTGTACTTGGACATGATGCCAGAGGATGAGGGAAATGAAAACAGTCAGTGTCCTTTACTTAACTAAATAAGTACAGTAAGGAGCTTCTTCTCATTCCATCTTGTGTTCTTACTTGACTACTCAGATAACTAGTAACTTAGCAATCAATTTGATTTGCCTCTGCAAGTGATTATTTACAGGATACAAACAGAAATAACATTTTGGTTTCCCTTATTGTGAACCTGAATTTGTAGAAAGTGTCTTTTACAGAGGAGTTGCTACCTAGTAGCAGATAGTTTCCAGTGAGTCAAGTATGAATATTTAGTATGTACCTGTGTGTACTACTTCTATACCAGCATTAATCTGGTTTGAAAGTTTTGCTCTATGATATTGAATATTGATAACTTGAAGTATCTGATTAAAGCAGGAAAATCCCATTGGCAGGATTTTGCAGGTGGCAGGTTTTCCAGCCCCCGCTGCCAATAAAACTTGCCGATGGGTTGCCCTGCAGCCATTTAACACTTTAAGGAGCCTTAAGTGGTTTGAGCCAGGCCTTCCACACCCATCTGAGGTGATGAAGACCCACCTCATTTTGACCAGCAGCCCTCCGGCCCCAGAAGCAGCACCAGGAGTGGTGACCACTGCTGGGAGTGTATCCAGCCCTGAAAAAGAAGGGTCAGGAGTCGGTGACAGGTAGCTCAGTGGTTTCTCAGTGGGGCCAGTATAGAAGGCTCTGGGTAGGTTGGACGAGGGGAATGTCGGCTGGGGTGCACAGGCCAGGGGGGAAGTAGGCACACAAAGGGGGG
Source organism: Carcharodon carcharias (assembly GCF_017639515.1). NCBI lineage: Eukaryota > Metazoa > Chordata > Chondrichthyes > Lamniformes > Lamnidae > Carcharodon > Carcharodon carcharias. The sequence continues at coordinate 92,214,051 of NC_054483.1, forward strand.
GATGCAGACTTTGTGGAGGACATATGATTGGACAAGAGGGCCCATGAAGGACGTACTCCCACTTTCCCACCCAAGGTCCAAGCAGATTTACCTAAACCCTTATAAAGACAAACATCTTCTTCAAGTACTTAATCCCTTTATAAAGACAAATATCTGTATCCATAGCCCCATGCCAAAAACAGCTAATCTGTTTATAACCACTTGAAGCTGTCAATCAAACCAAATTTACAGGCCTCCACTGTGATAATGACAGGTTATGAAGCAGCTAAGCAGAAATAATGTGATAATAATAGAACTCAGGCTTACATCAACAAACATATTGTAAAACTGCAAGCACCAATTTTTTTCACCTGCAGGCTAGCTTTTTTTCCCAAAATTTAAAGGGCAGGAGATTTAAATAACTTGACAGCTTGGCGGTCCCACAGGGCTTGTCCACTTTTTGTGCACATTCATGTCTATTCTTAACAATTGCAAAGAGGTACCTGACGTCTTCCAGAGGTCACTTTACAGTTCCAAAAGGGTACCTGACCTCTTCAAAGAACTCGGGTAGGTCAAACATTTTCCTCAAATGTCTAAAGCTCATGTTGTCCTTCTAAAACATTGATGGCCAAAAATGCTTCTGTTTGAAGCCAGCTGCACTTTTAAATGTGCTGATATCTCCGTGAAGTGCGGATGTGTGAAATTCCAACCACCCACATTCACCCCCCACCCCAATTGAATATATTTGTTGTCGGGTTTGGGGGTGGGACTTTGGGATTCTGGTCTCTGGAACCTTTTTAGCTAAAACGTGGACCCCCGCCAACTTTAAAAAAATTTGTGCCCAAGTTTGTCCTTTGAACGTCAGCCTTTTGGATCACATGAGTTGAGTCATTCAGTTTCTATGAATGTGTCTGTTTAGGTAGTATATCTGTGAAAAGGACCAATGAAGTCAGAAGGAAAATGTAATGAATAAAGGGACGTATTGAAATGTAGTGCAAATAAAAGATTCGGTCTAGTAATTTCTCCTTATTCGCTTCACATATACTGTTTTCTTGGCACAAGCAAACGGCATAATATTCATCCAGCATGTTCTTGTAGATACCAAATCGTTGGGAACAAAAAAACCCATGAAGTTGATTTTCATGTTCAATGCTTTTATGAGCCAGTATAACAAGGGACAATCTCTTGTGTTAGTTAGTTGCTTTGATTTTCTTTCATCAAAGCAATAGAGGTAGTGTGAAAATTAAATATGTATAAACTATAAGCATAGTTGTTGATTGAATTAAAGTATCTGTAAAAGAATAGGGCAATGTTAGTGTCTCCGGAGCTTTTGTTAAGAATAGACCTTTTGTAGATGAATATAGACAATTTTTGATCATGTACAAATATTGCAGCTACTTGCATTGGTCACAGAATATGCAATGACTGTACTGTTTCTGGAGCTGAATTGACTTTCATACTTAAATAAGTTGTACAGTTAAAAATCATTTCAAAATATTCCAAAACAGCTAATATTTTAACTCAGGATGTTCTAGAATTTGGTATTTTAAAGTTAGTTAAAAAAACTAGGCTATTCAACAAAAATCGTGCTTGAAGAAAATGGAGAGGTTCCTTTTACAGCCAAGATCCTCAAATGTGAGCTTGGTTTATAAATTTTACTGACATTCAGTCTGCCCAACCAGTTCCCAACAATCACTAAGTCACAAATGGACAACAGTATGGACATCAATCGAATTCTTAAACATGTACAACTAAACATTTCTGCCCCATTTAAAAAAATTAAGCTGCCTGAAGTAGATTGTGTTGAAATATGGCTTCATATAACAAATGTAATTTTTGAGAGTGTTAACACAGATTAAAGTTCCAATGTTCTATTTTAGTGTTGCCTTTTGTTTGAAGGTACTAACACATGTACTTGTTAATATATGCCACATCAATATTATTGTGCATTTGTATGGATATACTGTACTGACACTGGAAGTCCCAAAAAATACTTCATTGCTAAAAGATTTTCATAACTTAGATAAGCCAAGATGCAGATTGTTTCTCATTACTTCACTACTCAGCAGTTTTATAAGGTATTTGACTGAAAAGTCATGAACTCTATTAAGGGTTTTGTGAGAAAGAGCATTTTCCACACAGCTGTGTTCTGAGAAGGGCCCAGCTTTAAATTCTGGTGAAGAATTTTCCAGTTGCCAAACGGGGGCAGGGCCTGCTCGCCGATGCGTAAAATGGCGCACGGTGACATCATGTGGGCGCCCCAACATCACCGCGCGTCATTTAGATTGTCAAAGGCCTATTAAGGCTATTAAGAAAGTAATTAAAGTTGTTAAGAATGCTGTCCGTCCAACCTTAAGGTTGTCAGCAGGCAAAGAGCACAGGCGGCCTTCGCATTTTTCACGGGACCTCATCCATGGGTGGGATGAGGTTTCCTGAAGGACTTATTAATTAAATAAAAAAATTTGAACAAATTAATGGACATGTCCCAGCTCATGTGACATTTTCACATGAGGGGCCATGTCCTTAATTTTTTTTTCTCTTTATTGAGTTTTTCAGAACTTAAACTAATCTCCTTGAGGCACGGAGCGCCCTTTCGTGTACATGTGCGAAGGAGCACAGGCCCCGACTCAGGGAGTCCCTCCCCACCACCGCCCCCCCCCAGCCCACACAGCACTTTGGGTGTGTGTCACATTGGATGGGCCTTAATTAGTTTGCCCACGTGAAATGGCGGCATGTACCCGATCGGGGGCGCCGATTGGGTTTGCTCTCGCTCCCGCCCACCCCCACACAAGACCCCCCTCAAACAGGGGGAAAATTCCCTGGTGTTTGCTGAGTTAAGGTGACCTCAGTTGGCACAGCAGTGGGACATATTCAGAGCCCTTGGCCAAGAAGGAGACAATTGTACCTTTTTGATTTGTATTTCATTTATTGCATGATATTTATAATGGTTTTCAGACAGGGACTATATCCAGACAAGAATGATCAGTTTGCACAGGACTAGCAATCTTGAGGCGAAGAGTTTAAACCCCACCATTGCAGATTGTGAACTGACAGTAAGAAAAATGACCGTGAAAACTGCAGGGTTGTCATGGAAACCTAACTGGGTCATTGATGTCCTTCAGGGAAGGGAACTTGCCACTTTTATCTGATCATGTAACATTAGTCTCCTAATGTCTTCAGGACAGCTACGGATAGGTAATTGCTGGTGTTGTCAAAAAAAGTTGACAAACCACATGAATGAAACTAGAGACAGATTAGGAGAAAATTACACTGGCATCTACATGTCTAGAGGCTAGAAAAGAAATGCTTGATGTAAAAATTGCATGCAAATATTCAGGAACTTAAATTTTTGCCTCATTTATGTGATTACTAGGACACCAGAATTTATATAACTTGTAAAACAGAATAAAGTGATAAAACTCAGAGCATTATGAGTTCTTGAACTTGTGTAAAAATAAGTCCAACCAATTGAATACTACATGTTAGGTGGTGCCACCTTTCAGGTGATGTTTTAAGCTGAGGCTCCTACTGTTACATAAAGAGAAATATTACATGAGATGATGTAAAATATTGCATGTAGCAATTCTTCAATACTACACAAAAGCAACAGCCTGGGATTATATGCTCAACTCTCTGAAGTGGTGCTTGAACCCATTGACTTTCTTAAGATACAAAATTTTAATTTCAGGTGGATAGCTACAGGAGGAAGGACCTTTGTTTTCTATAAAGATAACAGATTGATATGCTTACTGTTCGAAGGGACTGTGTGGAAAGCGTAAAGTGACAAATCTACTTTGTTCATCGTCCATCCCTAGTTGTCTTGAGCAAGTAATAATTGGCATTTTCCTCTTGAAATGCTTCAGTCCTTGTGGTTGTAGCGGTGCAATTACAATAGTTTAGGTAAAGAATTCAAGGATAATGATCTAGTGACGATGAAGAAATTGCAGCATATGTCCACTTCAGGACTGTGTATAATTTGGAGGAGAATTTTCAAGTGAAAGTGTTCTTCAGAATTGTTGTTCTTTGTGCTTCACTGGTAGAGTTCACTGGTGAGGTTGGTACTTTTGAAACTTGGTGCATTAGCACATTGCATCTTCTATATTGTACGTACTTGTGCCTCAGTGATAGAAGGTGTTGATATGAGTCCAGTGACAAGCATGCAAAACAAACAGATTGCTCTTCCCCATATGGTGCCATGTGGTTCTTGAGCATGATTGGGAGTCATGAGTGTTCTTGACTAGTCTTACCTGTTTTAACTCTTTTGGAGTCAACCAATTAAACTAAATTAACAAAACAAGGGACAAAATAAACACAGCCCCTAAATTAGGAAACTGCAAAACCAAAGACAACATTTAAAGGAAACTTACAACCCTCAAATCAAAATGTGATTAAAGGGGTTGATAAAGCACCCAGTCCCCGCGGTGCCCACCGAGCATGGAGGGCCTCGAGAGTGCCGGCAGACACCGCGCGCTCCCTCTCCAGAGACACCCAGCCATGAACATAGCCGCGGAAGAGGGGCAGACAGACAGGTTGGACAACCCCCTCGATCGCCCACTTCCTGGACCTGTTAACGGCTATCCTGGCCAGGCCCAGGAACAGGTTCACGTGGAGGTCCTCCTCCCTCCCAGCATCCCCTTCACACCGGGTGCCCATAGATCAGGAGCGTGGGGCTGAAGTGCAAACAAAGCTTCAGTAAAAGGTTCTTTAAATAACTGAAAAGGGAGTGCAGATGGCCTATAAAGCCTCCAGTTCAATATAATTGAAGCTGCTGTTAAACCTAGGAATGAACTATTCTATTTTAACTGTTAGTTATCTTTGCTACAGGCATGATCTTGCTTAAACCTGTGAATGAAAGCATTAAGGTCAAAGTATAAAACTCTTCCTGATGTGCTTACCAGCTTTACACTATATTATATGGGTCACACTGAACATGTAATTTACCCATTTATCAGGTAACTGGGTTGACCAGTGTATATGGAACTGGGCTTTATAAGATCAGTGTATCTGTGTCTTTATTCAACACATACAGACTGACCTTGAAAAAGCAATTGTTGTTTGATATTTAATCCAAGTTTACACACACAATGTTAACAATGAGGATTGGAAAAAGCAAAGAGGAGAAAGAAGAAGCTGAGCAGGAGGGAAAAAAAGTCTATGTTTGCATGTGGTCTGGGAGTTTGTTAGCAAAGTTGTCACTTGTCTATATTTGATACATATTCTGATGCACCCTCAAGTAAAAATTCCCTGTCTGAAGAGCCAGTTGTGCTTTGAAGGGTCAGTTTATGGATTTAATGTTATTGTTCATCAGTAGGAAGAGTTTCAGGTGCACCAATTTGGGTTGGAGTTGCATAAAAGCTTTGACTAATACAGGGGAATGTTTGCCAAAACAACATAAACCAATAATTTTACACCCAAGAAATAACCTAATTTGCACCTCAAAAGCATACTGGATACTCAGGTGTATTTTCTTAAGTAATTGCTCTGTGTAGCAATTGTTGCTTTTCAATAAATAACTGTTTCCCAATGTGAGATCTACACTCAAAATAGGTAAAATAGGTAACCAAGTCTGTGAGTTAATTGAACTCAAAGTATCTCAATCATTGGGTTCACTACTTAACCTGGAGCCTGTGACTAGAATAGAACTTCTACACATCCACAATACAATGACCTGGTACATTCATTGTCAAGGTGCATATTAACTAGTGAATGTCAGGAAGAGATATTAATGTATACAATGTTATTGGAATTTTTTTCTTAAAATAGGGGTTTAGTCTGTGTGTATTAATTGGATTAAAGCCAGCTAGTCTGACTGCTTTGATGTAGAGTAATTTTGAGATGTAAACAGTAGGTAGAGGGGACATTTGCATTTTGTTGAATAGAGCATTCAAGACTGGGGGTGGAATCTTGCACCTAGCTAGGAGACACCAAGCAATGTTTATATTATTAATAAAATTGGTACTAGGAAAGGGGTTTTATTGTTAAAAGAGGTGAAGCTCAAAGGGCCTGGTAACACAATGAGAATTTGCATTCAAAAGGGATGGCTAAGAATAACCGGAGAGGAGTTTATGTGTGCAGGTCAGAGGCGTGTAAGATCTAAGCCTGTAAGTCTACAACTGTCTGCAAAGGAACCAAATTGAAAGGAAAAATAAAAATAAAAATTGAAAGGAACCTCATTTTGAATTTGTAAGGTAAAAAATGCTTTGCCTGGTGTCTGGATAAGCCTATTGGTTATTGTTGCCTAGGTGGAGATTAATTTGAGAATTTGTTAAAAATTATGATAGTACTAACTTGTACCCATGTTTAATTTGTTGTTAATGACTAAATGTTTCATTTAGTTTGATGTAAAAGCCTCTCGAGAACTGGTGGTCTTATTCCTGAATTTTGAGCCGCAATTCAAAACATACCAATTGAATATATAGGTTATAACCATTGTTTAAAGTTTCCCTCTGGGATTTTAAATTACTCAGCCTTACCAACTGCTGTGTCATAACAGTGAAACAATTACCTATAGTTTGTGTGCTATTTCTGTGGTTGTAAATATTTGCACGAGCATGAATGTTAAGTACAGGGAAAATTATGTCAGTTTTGTGAAAAGGGGCAGGATCCCCCCTCCCCGATGGGGGGGTTTTGCAGGAGTAGGTGTGAGCGGGTGGTTCCCAATCGGGCTGCCATTTTATGTAGGCAGGCCAATTAAGGCCCGCGCAGCGTGACGTCCACCAGGAAGCACTATGCGCTCCCTATGCGGTCTGGGGGGGGATTCCCTGAGCCAGGAGTGCACTCTTTCACGAATGCACACAAAAGAGCGCACTCATCTCCCTGAGGCAAAGTGCTGCCTCAGGGAGATCGGCTCAGGTTTGAAAGGTTCAGTAAAGAAGGGGGAAAACATTACTGACATGTCCACTCATGTGCCACTGTCAAACCAGCTGGGACATGTCAATTTCTTTCATTTAAACATTGTATAAAAATTTTGATACCCTTATGAAACCTCATCCCGCCCATGGATGAGGTTTAATGTTTCTTCAGAAGCCCGGCTGGGCTCCTGGCCTGCTCGCCAACCTTAAGGTTGGATGGGCAGGTCCAAGAGTCATGTTAATTACTTTTTTAATGGCCTTAATAGGCCTTTGACAGTCAAAATGATGCAGAGTGACGTCAGGACAAATGCCCGACATCACCCTGCATCATTTTACGCATCGGTGAGCTGGCCACAACCCCCCGCTCGCCGAACAGAAGATTCTGCCCAAGGTTTACCATTCTTCACACTTGGCTGCTTGCAAACAAAACTTGCAGGAGAGACAATTGTGCAGTCTTGAACGTGATATTTCAAGGAACGAAATGTGCTCCACAGTGTAGATCATGAGTTCCAAACACGGACTTTTGATAGTTTTTTTAAATTTTTTATTTGCTTCAGACAATAGATGTAATTTGAACAAAGTGTTAAATCTAGGGCAGTCAGTTACACAATCAGAAGAGCAGAGAAGATATGGAAGCAAATCAGAAGTTATAGTCATGAAGTTAAACATTAAGCATGGAAAGCTAAAAAAAGGCATATAACGCTCAAGGCAAGAAATATTATTTCTCTAGTAGTGCACATTCAATTGAGCATGAGTTTTAAATAAAAAGAAAATTATGTTAGTGTTGTGGGAAAATCAACAATTTATCCATACTTTTATGACAAAGACGTGAGATCTGATATGGAACCAGAGAAGCAATGTTCAACACCATTCGTGACGCCTCAGATACTGAAGCAGTCCATGTCCAAATGCAGCAAGACCTAAACAATATCCAGGCTTGGGCTGACAAGTGTCAAGTAACATTTGCACCACACAATGACCATCTCCAACAAGAGAGAATCCAACCATCGCCCCTTGATGTTCAATGAAATTACAATCACTGAATCCCCCACAATCAACATCCTGGGGGTTATCATTGACCAGAAACTGAACTGGACTAGTCATACAAATACTGTGGCTACAAGAGCAGGTCAGAGGCTATGAATCGTGTGATGAGTAATTCACCTCCTGACTCCCCAAAGCCTGTCCACCATCTACAAGGAGCAGTCAGGAGTGTGATGGAATACTCCCCACTTGCCTGGATGAGTGCAGCTCCCACAACACTCAAGAAGCTTGACAGCATCCAGGACAAAACAGCCCACTTGATTGGCACCACAAACATTCACTTCCTCTACCACTGATACACAGTAGCAGCAGTATGTACCATCCACAAGATGCACTCCACGAATTCAGCAAGGCTCCTTAGACAGCACCTTCCAAACCCACGACCACTACCATCTATCAGATAGATAGGGGATATCACCACCTGGAAGTTCCCCTCCTATTCACTCACCATCCTGACCTGGAAATATATCACTGTTCCTTCACTTTCGCTGGGTCAAAATCCTGGATCTCCCTTCCTAACAACACTGTGGGTGTACCTACACTGTAGCAGTTCAAGAAGGCAGCTCACCACCACCTTCTCGATGGCAACTAGGGATGGGCAATAAATACTGGCCCCAGCAATGAAGCCCACATTCCGTGAATGAATTTTAAAAAAAGCAGAATAGCCAACTTGCTAAACATGACATAGCTGTCTTTTGAATTACAATGTTGATTTTGTGTAAATGTGAAAACAGGAGAAAGGCTTAATTTTGTCAAATAAAGATGTTTTAAGATGTACTGATGAAAGTATTCTGACAGCCTTTGATGTGGAATCAGCGTCATAAAGAAAGTTGTAATTTATTTAAAATATCTAGGGAATTGTTTTTAAGAATGTTCGGAAAGGACTTTTAAGAAATTTCATCAATTGCAAAGGGATCAATTGTTATTTTTTTCAATAATAAGAAATACTGGTCCATGTAACCTGGCGACCCTTGACCTGGAAGCAGTCCCCACAGGAAGGAAGTTAAGACAGAAACCGAGTGGCTGGCAGAAACAAAGAAATGCTGTATGCTGTAGACACAAAGGAGAGCTCCAAGTAGTTGAGCTGGAGGGTGAAGGCATTCAGTGCACAGATGCAGACAGAGACAGAAAGAGGAACTCATAGATTTCTTGTGAGGAGAAGAAACAAATCACTCCCAGGAAGAGGTCAGTTTTTCTGTTTGGCTGTTACTGTGTGAGATGGCTAAAAAGGTCTAAAACATAGAAAACTGTGAGAATAGCTTGGAGACTCGTAGGTGCTGGGTGTTTTCCTAGGAGTGACCAAACTGTGAACCAGGGTGTTACTGGGTGGTCGGTTGAAAAGGAATTCCAGAAAGCTATACGATCAGGCCTGTCATGAACAAAGGTTGAGAGGGTTCAGAGAAGTGTGTCTTGCTGCTGCTAATTGCATCCGTGAAACTTGAAGATGAATGTTGTTGTCTGGTAGGAATCCTAACCACCTGTGTGTGAATGAAGAACAGCATATTGTGAAACTCTGTAGCTACGTACTGCCACATTTTTGCACTGAGTGATGCAAATGCTTGTGTTTGTATAAGAGGCATCCTTGTTGTATCGACCATTTAAAGTGAAATTTATCTTTTTATTTGATGTATCATTTGCCTGTTATAACTTTTGTTGGTTCTGATTCATGTTAAAGTAAAAGCTACTAAAAGTGGAATCGTGTTGGTAATTTCTTGATCTGGGGCCATTCAGTAAATTTGATTATTTTGGTTTACCATTTTCTCCATGGGGATCATAACCGTGGTATATTAGAAAAAATATGATCCACGCAACTTTAAGGAAATGGAATGGACTACTTGCTCAAAGCAGAAATTATGAAATGCATCAGCACAGCTGTTTCTGTATAGCTCTGACATCTCTATCACTGCTTGCTAAATTTAAAGCAATTATTAAAGACTAAAAAGAGTCATAATTGGCAACAAAAAACTCAGGGCCATTCTATGAATATAAAGCAGAGGAAGTTGGCTTTGTTAAAGTATAGAAGGAATTTGCAAAAGTCTGCAAAAGCCTCAGTAAATTAAAATGGGGCAAATGCAAAATAAATGGATAAATCCATATAGCTTGTTGGGTAATGCCATTACTATTCATAGAAATTTGAGAAGAGAAATGATATAATGGGAAATAATAATTTAGGTCACCGATGGTCTCCTTGAACTGATGATGAAGATGTAAAACCAAAATCCTCATAATGTCTGATTTTCTGTGGATATATAATGCTGTAAATAAAGCCACATGGTTGACTACCACTAGATGAGTTAACGTCTGAAGATCAGATTGAAATCTTTCCAGAGAAATGGGCTTTATGCTTATTTTTGTAAAGTGTAAATTCAGTAAGAATTATTTTTCATATATTACTAAACCTAAAGAAAGTGGAAACTATCCAGCAGATGGCAAACATTGTAAAGCATTGCTGAAGTGGAAAGTTTAATAAAGATGTTTATGTGCAACTCGCACTTCATTTGCAACTTGGCAACAATCACTGAAAGTGAAAGATGCTGAATCCTCAAAGGAAGTCAAACATGACAAGATGTTATAACAATTGAAAGATATGCTTTCCACTGATTCGGCTATATTTACCTTAACACTGAGAAGATTACAAAACTCTGAGTAGATCCAAAGTCAGTTGAAATTGAAAAAGAGAAAAAGACTTGCATTTAAATAACTCCTTTCACCATCAGCGGATGACCCAAATCACATTGCCAATTAATTACTTTTGAAGTACAGTCACTGTTGTAATGTAAGAAATGTGGCAGTTAATTCACCTGCACCAAGTCCCACAAACATCAATGTGTTCATGATCAGATTTTGTTTTGTGTAATGCTGTTTGATGGATTAATATTCATCTGGATGCCAGGGATAACTCCCATGCACTTCTTCAAAATAGTGCCACGGAATCTTTTACATTCACCGTCTTATCCGAAAGATGGCACCTCTGATGGTGCAGTAATCCCACAGTACTGCACTGGAGTGTCAGCCTAGATTGATGTGCTCAAATCCTGGCGTGGGACTTGAACCCACAAGCCTCTGACTTAGGGGCAAGCAGTGCTAATTTCAGATGAATAAACTGGGGAAAGAACTGCCATGCTGGTTATTTGATGTCACCTTCTCACCATGTAAACTGACTACATGAGAAGTAAACCTGGAAGATTATGCGATGCTTTGTTATTCACTCACTGGAAGTGTGGCAGGGTAGGACTTGCACCTACCAACAGATATCACTGGAAACAGACTGCATTTAGGTTGTTTTTCTGTGTAACCGGAGAAGCTTCATTTGATATACAGGGTGATTTTCGACAGTTTTCCTACTTGTGAATGAGTTACTGCCACTGCCAGGAGGGGATAGGCCAAGTTGAAGAGATGGCAGCCGTTTAAATGACCAGAATAAGTGGAAATTGTGGAGGATGGAAAACATATTATTCAACATTACAGTAATTCTCAGAATATCATGGGTTTTGTCACAGAGGATAGGAGGCTAACACCATATTTGCTACAAGTAAATAGCGAACCCTGCACCACCTCCCCCCCCAGAAAAAAACGCATCATTTAAAATGACAGTCCCCAGAATCTAGGTTGAAAGAAATTAATCAAAAGCTGTCATGTCACTCCTCACAGCAACATGGATGAAGCACCTGCTACAACCTTACTCAGGCATTAAATGAAAATCACTTTACAACATAGAAGCTAAGCAAAACAAAATTATCTCTTCAAAGAAGAAGACAAAGGACAAGATAAAGAAAAAGCAAATACAGCAGGTACTGGAAATCTGAAATAAAAAGAGAAAATGCTGGAATTGCTCAGCAGGTCAGGAAAGATCTATAGAGAGTGAAGCAGCATTAATAGACAATAGGAAAGCAACAGACCAAGGAGCAAAGTATATTTTTTGTAGAAAAAAGAATTAGGAACTCTTCTAAGCCCTCTCCAGCACACATTGAAGGGGGCCAGCTATGACTGCAGGGGGGATGGTTAATGAGTTCCCTGGGAATATGCTCCATTGCGTTAAAGGTAAGCTTGATAAAATTGCAATTCCGAAGTTGATGGATATGAGATTGAAGTTGGTGAGAATGTAAAGACTCAATAATTGAAATATAGCTGCTGAAATGAAAACATGGACACAATATTAGGGTAAATGGAATAATTTTCCTCAGAATTATTTGAATCTGGGTCCAGACATAGCAGTTATTTTGTTATAGTCCAGTGAGAATGCTATTGTTATGTCCATGAGATTTGACAGAGGTTTCACCCTGTGTAGTGCCCTATTTAAACATTGAAGGTGGTAAGAAATGTCAGCACTTTGTTTGGATAAAGATTTATTTGTGTCTCCATTGTGTTACTTGTTTTAACAAAGCTTTGTGTTGGTGCTTGTTTCTGCAGAGATTCCTATGCCATGTTGTTGAGATTGGCCATTATACCACAGATGAGTTGTCACATCTGGAAATGATCAAGCTCTGGGATTTGCAATGAGATACTAATCTGCCAGTAGCCGTCCCTGGTTCAGCATTCTTTTAATCATCAAAGAATATTTGTGTCAAATCTATTATGTAATCAAGAAAATGCATGGTGCATTTGATTAGCAGAAAATAGCCTTTTGAGCTAATTTTAAACTAAACACAGAACAATTGTTTTGGAAGCTTTTGCTAAGAATGGGTGGTAAGAATCAGGGGAAGAAAAAATAAGAAGCATTTTGAAAGCATTTCCCCTCAGGATAAAATAAAATAGGTTACAATGAATGAGTGTACAAAGGTGCACAAAGAATTGTGCTAGGTGTTTGTAAGGGTGGGGGGTGCGGGCAGACAGGAAGGTGGAGTTGAGCCCATAACCAGATCAGCCACGATCTTATTAAACAGCAGAGCAGATCCAAAGGGCCAAATGGCCTGTTCCTGTGTCCTTTTTTCCTATTGGGTGGGGTCAAAGAGGAAATGCAATAAGGTTTATTAGGTTTGCAGTGTGTGTATGTGAATGTACAGAGTTTCTAAATAAGTTTGGAAGGACTGGATGCCCTATAGAGGTCAAGGACAGAAACTATTTGGCTAGAGCTAAGAAGCACAGTATATAGCACTACACTGGGTGTATTCTATAGGCCACCAAGCAGTGGGTAAGATTTGGGGGAAAAAACTTGCAAGGGAATTATGGAGAGGTGCAAAAACTGTAGGGTAGTTATAATGCGGGACTTGAATTATCCTAATATAGAATGAAATAATAATAGTGTGAAGGGTAGAGAGGGAAAAAAGTTCCTGATGTTTGTTCAGGTGGATTTTCTAAATCAGTGGCCTGAATTTTCAGCTCAGTGGGTGGGCACAATCGGCGGACCCGGGAGTGGTCGGGAAATGGACCGCCAACCGGGATTGGCCCCCAGCCGTGATTTCATGCTGGCTGGCCAATTAATGGCCAGCCACTGTGAAATGCACGCTGAAAAGCTGTTGGGATGGGGGCGGGAGGAGGGCAATTGCTGACATTACTGCAGGCACCGGCGAGCACTTAGAGAAAGCTCTCTGAAAGCAGAGAGCTGCCTGAGGGAGCTGCAGACAAGAAAACCATGAAAAAAATTTTGAAAATCAGGACACAATGTCCAAGCATCACAATCAGGCACCTGAACTTGTAGATGATAAAAATGCTGTCCATAGATATTTATTTTTATTTTATTTAATAACAGAAACCTCATCCCACCCTTGGATGAGATTTCATGAAAAATGAAAAGAGTGCCTGGCCGATTTGCCCATTCCCCCAACCATAAGGTTGGACGGACCACAAAAAATCAAAGTCAATTGCGTCGTTAATGGGCCTAATTGCCCTCTTAATTGTTGATGGGCACGCACCCACCAAGCGAAATATTGCAGGAGCGCGGGATGACGTTGGGACGCTCGCTTGACATCTTCTCTCGCAATTCTACGCCCTTCCACAAAACGTTAAATTCTGCCCAGTATGTTTCTGGTCTGGCAAGGAAGGAGGCATTGCTGGATCTGGTTCTGAGGAATAAGGTGGGGCAAGCAAATTAAGTATCAGTAGGGGGACATTTAGGCACAGTGATCATAGTATCATAATGTTTAGGTTACCTATGGAAAAGAACAAAGAGCAATCCAGAGTGAAAATAATTAATTGGGAGAGGGCCGGTTTCAGGAGGGTGATAGTGGATCTGACCTGGGTAAATTGGATCAAAGATTGGCAGTTAGAACTGTAATTAAGCAGAGGGCTGCCTTTAAGGAAAAGAGAGGTCAGCTGCAGCCGAGGTACATTCCCAAGGAGAAGGTGGGGAAAACAAAGCCAGAGCTCCCTGGATTTCGAAAGAGATAGACAGCAAGATGAAAACAGATAAAGGGTGCATACGTCAGGTTGATAATGCAGACTAAATATAGAAAGTTCAGAGGGGAAGTGAAAAATGAAACAAGAGCTGCAAAGAGAAATTTTAAGAGTCTGGCAGCCAACATAAAAGCCAAAAGTCTTGTACGGGCATATAGATAGTAAAAGAGTGGTGAAAGGGGGCATCAGACAAATGAGTAAGAAAAAAGGGAGGTACATGTCTTAAAAAAGGAAGAAGATGCTACTGAAATCATAATGAAAGAGGAGGTAGTTGAGATACTGAACAAGCTTAAATTTGAGAAAGAGGAGGCATTAGGAAGGCTGGCTGCCCTTAAAGGTGATAATTCACCAGGACCAGATGGGATGCATTTAAAAGTATTGGGAGAAGTAAGGGTGGAAATTGCAGAGGCACTGGGCATAATCTTCCAATTTTCCTAGGGTATAGTAGCCCGAATGGACTGGAAAATGGCAAATGTTACACCCTTATTGTTGCTGGGTTTATCTTTACACTCAAAAAAGAGTGTAAGAGTAAACCCAGCAACAACAGGCAAGTTAGTTTAACCTTGCTGGTGAGAAAGTTTTTAGAAATTATGATCTGGGACAAAATTGGATTAATTAAGGAAAGGCAACATGGATTTGTTAAGGGCAAGTTGTGGTCAACTAATTTGCTTTTCTTTGGTGAGGTAACAAAGAACGTTGATGATGGTAATGTAGTTGAAGTGGTATACACGGGCTCCCAGAAAGTGATAAGTGCCACATAATAGGCTTGCTAGCAAAATTGAAGCCGATGGGATAAAAGAATCAGTTGCAGCATCGATACGAAGTTGCCTGAGTGGCACAAAATAGAAAGTGGTGTTGAACAGTTATTTTTCAGATTGTAGGCCAGTATTTAGTGGGGTTCCCCAGGGGTCAGTGTTAGGAGCGCTGCTTTTTAAAAAAATCTATATTGATGGCTTAGACCTTGGCTTACAGGGTACAGGGCATGAGATGAAAATTTTCAGATCACACAAAACTTGGAATTATTGTGAACTATTGTGATAGACTTCAGGAGGACATGGACAGGCTGGTGGAAAGGGTGGACAAATGGCAGATGAAATTTGATGCAGAGAATTATTTTGGTACATTTTGATAGGAAGAACAAGGAGAGGCAATAGAAAATAAAGGGCACAATTCTAAAGGTGCAGAGAGACCTGGGGTATATGTGCTCAAATTGTTGAAAGTGGAAGGGCAGGTTAAGAAAGTGGTTAATAATGCATACAGGACCCTGAGCTTTATAAATAAAGACATAAGCCCAGATTTTTACTATGACTGAGAGGCTCTCTATCATGGCAAAAATCCAAGAAATGGCCAAAAATTCCAAGTCCCAGCCCCGAATCTGGCATTTTCCATCTTCCCATGGGTGGGACTGGAGTCAGGCCAGGGTTCACGTATATGTGATTTGTGGAGGGAGCTGGCCATTTAAATCACCAGTTGCCTCCACTGAAGTGGGATTTTGGAAGGCCAGGAGTGTGAAATTTGAAGTGTACAGATTAGAACAGGTAAAATGAGTCTGAACTTGGTGGATATGTTTGGATAGTCAGCGTACCTCTTTGGGTACATCTTTGGATAGAATCCAGGTTTAACTTTGGGAGAGGTAAGGCATCCTTTTGGAGAGGTAAAGTACTGTTCGGGATTGTTAAACTTAAGCATGATGATGTACTTTTTATGTGTAAACTCATTTGAACTGTCAAGCCGTTAGGGAACTGACATGGAATTGTCCAGCTGTCAAGGAACTGTCTAGCTGTCAGAGAACTGCCAAGGAGCTGTCCAGCTGTCAAGAACTGCCCAGCTATTAAGGAACTGTCAAAACTGTTAAAGAGGTGTCAAAGCTGTCACAGAAGTGTCAAAGTTGTCAAGGAAGTGTCCAAAGACACTAGGTGAGTTGGCATAGAGGGTTAAGGGCAAAGGGTGGGAGGCATGGGTTGGCATGAGTTGACACTAAGATGGGGGTATGAAGGGCGATGGGGGGGAGTAGAGGGACAGAAGTTAGCGTGGATGGGGCATAGAGAGTGCGTGTGGCAGTGAGGGTGGGTGAGGGCTGGGCGGTTGTTTTTTGTTTCTTCTTGTACTTATTTTAAGCACAGTGCCATTTAGAGTCAGGCCTTGCACCCGGCCCCTCTCTGCACCCGGCTGCCTCCACACTTTTTCCAGGGTCACCTGCCTCGACTCCTATTTCAGCATCACTGCACCACCACACCCCACCGCTTCCCCCTCCCCCACAACCAAACATCCAACCTGCAGGTGGGTGTTTCTACAGGTTGAGTTCACAGATCCAGGAAACTTCCTGTCTCTGCGTGACCGTGAACGATAATCTGGGCCATAGAGTACAAAAGTACAGAAGTTATGGTGAACCTTTTCAGCTTCAACCGGAATATTATGCCCAATTCTGGGCAAAACACTTTAGGAAGGATGTGGAGGTTTTGGAGAGGGTTCATAAGAAGAATTATGAGAATGGTTCTGGGGGTGAGGAACTTCATTTACAGGGATAGATTTAGAGAACTTGGAGTTGTTCTCCTTAGAGTAGGGAAGGTTGAGATGAGATTCAACAGAAGTGTTCAAAAGCATTTGGGTTGTAAATAGAGTAGAAAGGGAGAAACTGTCCCCATTTGTGTAATGTTTGAAAACCAGAGGACGCTAATCTTAGTGATTGGCAAAAGAAGTGACAGGGGACTGCTTCATGCAGTGAATGGTTAGGATCTGGAATGCACTGCCTGAGTGTGTGGTGGTGTCAGATTCAATCGTGACTTTTAAAAGGGGATTGAATCATTATCTGAAGAGAAAAAAATTGCAGGGCTATGGAGAAAAAGCCAGGGAGTGGGACTAGCTGAGTTGCTCTCGTAGAGAATTGGCAGGTACATGACGAGCCCAATGGCCTCCCTTTGTGCAGCTGTAACCTTTCTATGCCCGCCGGCGTCGAGCGTGTTCAGTGGCGTGAGTGGACAGTATGGTGCGATCAGTTTCACAGGGTGAAACCAGTTTGCGGCCGTCCACTCAGCTCACCGATGGCGGGCCGCGTTTCCACCATCGGACGTCAGGACCGTCATTTTAATACATCTGCATATCGCTATTTAGTCAGACTGCCGGGATCGGTCCCTCCCCACTCGCTGGATCGTCTGCCCACATCGATGGGAAAACGCTCCGACATCTTTCACAACAGCACATAAACGACATGCAACTGGCGGGCTGCACTTCACTCAGGACTTAAAGAATGGTTTGCCTACCTCACCTCAGCACTCGGAGTCATCAGCACCAGGCTTCACAGACAGCACCACGTCATTTTTAGGGGGGCTCACGGCAGGTCTCTAACTACCAGATCAGCCATACGTGGGTGGTTTTTCAAGGCTGCAGGGCTAGGGCTTACTGGGTGAAGGGGGAGAAGTGGCCTCAGGTAAGGGAAGAGGCTGCAGGATGGAGGCTATACTGGGGAAGGAAGGTATCCCAGGGTGTGTGTGGGGGCACATGTTGATCTGTGCAAGTGGCCTCAAGATGGTGAGGGCTGAGGAGGCAGTCTCCAGAGGAGGTGAGGCCAAATGGAGGGTGTATGTGAGAGAGTGACTGATGATGTCCCTTGAGCTGGCAGTGAGTGAGATGCCAGCGAATGTGTGATGGGCTTGAGTGTGTGAGTTTAGAGTGATGAGATGGTTGCCATACCCTGGCTGCACAGATGAGATCATTCATCCCCTATCTGCATTGGATGGTCGACCTCTTCTGTGCAGCATTGGCATTAACCACTACCTCCCAAATAAAGTTGGTCATGCCATTGCCCATCCTGTAGCCAGAACAGAGATAGAGGATATTGCAATGGGCATCCATGGTGTTAAAATGGCATTCCAGTGATGCATCACTAAACCTGGGGGCTGCAGTCTTTTTGCCTTCCCTGCAGTAGTCCTGGACTGGAAGCACTAAGATGTGTTTGCATGTTTGGACTTTAACTATGGCGCCTGGCGTGATGAAGCAGCAAGGTGATGGCATGGTCGGTGAATGAGAGTCCGCCCGCCATCGAAACGGCGTGTTCCCGGGAAGGCATAACTAATGTGGTGGGTTTGGAATGATACTGCATGAAAACCTGCCATTGTACCGCACTTTATTGCAAATCTGGGAAGATTCCGCCCTATGATTCTGAATTATATACAGGAAAAATTATAAAAGGATTTAGTGTTTATTTTTGTAGTGTAAGGATAATATTACATTAAATATGCTCCTCTGTACAACTAAAAACCTTTTATGACTCTAATATTGCTTGTTTCAGCTTCACTTTGTGTATGCTGAAAGTTTTTAAAATGACCAACCCAGGGAGTCTGTAATTGCTCTGGACTTGTGACCTCATAAGTGCAGCAGAGAAACTTTCCATATAACAGAACTGCTTCATATTATTATGCTTAAGTGCTAGTGTTTCCCTCTTGAACAAAAAAGCTGCAGTTGTAAAATTGATTTGCACACAATGAGCAGATGAGAGTAGGATGTTGTAAGGCACATACCTTCGATTGTTCAGTGTACGTTCTTGCTGCCAACCCAATTAGCAGCACTGAAACAAAAAAAACTATGCAGTCACAGGTAAGCACTCCAAATTTATAACTTAGAGGTTGGTTTCTGGTTGCTCCGGTTGACCCCAGGTGTACGTCGGCTATTCCTGTTAGGATGTGACCTGGCTTCTACTGTTTTTTTTCACTGGGGACGTATTTTAAAGGGTACTACAGAGACAGTATCTGCACGTGACATCTCCAGCCATGAGTGGCCTGCAGCCAGGGTGTGTGGCTGCTTGCCGGAGAGTGAGTTCATAAACGAGTTCTGGTACAGGTGAGGATATTGGGGTAGTATACAGAGAAGGGCAGATCGGCGTGCCCACAGGAAAGTTTAGTGCTTTGATAGAGCAGATGAGAGTAGGATGTTGTAAGGCACATACCTTCGATTGTTCAGTGTATGTTCTTGCTGCCAACCCAATTAGCAGCACTGGAACAAAAAAAACTGTGCAGTCTCAGGTAAGCACTCCAAATTATAACTTAGAGGTTGGCTGCCAGAGAGCCAGTTTTGCATAGGACTTCGCACAGAGCTTGGATACCCACTCAAGTGAGTACTTGAAGGGTCCCCCCCTGAATGGTTCAGGCATTGAATCTGTTGTTTCAGCAGCCCTGTGGTCTGCTTGATGATATTTCTCATAGCAGCATGGCTCTCATTACATGGGTGCTGACCATGAGTGGTGGAGTTGCAGAGGTGAGGCAAAAAGCAGGCGTAGAGCAGATAGCCCTAGCTCTCAGGTTCAACATGTTGGCTGAAAGATTGCTGGGACAGCGGACTGGCACAGGATGAACAAATCATGGCTTCTGACAGGATAACGAACATTCGCCAGCATGATGTGCTGAGTGTGGTCACATACCAGCTGCACATTAAGAGAGTTGGTACCCTTTGCAGTTTCAATGCATCTCACCATTGAGATATGGTGCCCGCAAAACCACGCGTATGCAGTCAATGGTATTCTGCGCCATGGTGAAGCCCATTGTCCTGGCAAAGCCATGTGTGCACCTTCTACTTCACTCTGTTTAGTGGGAAGCCAATGCAATCTCCTCTCCTGACCTCTGTGACCTGTCATATGCAGTGATGGATGATGAACTTCAAGATGTTTGCTATGTCATCTGTTCCAGCACAGAAGGATCTGCTGCTGAGAAAATTCAGGGCCACGGTCACTATGAAAGGCCATTGGCAATGCCACCTAACCTTGTTCTGAGGCTACAGGCACCAGTGCAGCAGCCAATATCGACTGCTCCTGGCTTAGGTGCAGGTAGGAGATGTGCTCCCTGAAGACACTAGGTGCGTAAGGCCACCTGCTGGGAGCCCTGCTCCTCCCTCCCAAGAGGGGCTGCAGCTAAAGCCTCCATGACTGGGAGCAAGTGGTGTACTCAGAATCCTTTCAATAGTAACCAATGCCTTCCAAAAATCTAGCATCACTCACTACCAGCTTTACCAATTTCTCAGAAAGCATTCAACAATCCACTACTCTTACAAATTGCAAGATCCAGCAGATAGTAACAAGTAACTAACCTGCAATTTAAATAAATGCCTTTAAGTAGCACGGGTGAGGGTTCCTCAATCTGCTGTTCATGTTTAAGAGATGATATTAACTAGAGCAATGAGGTCAAAATAGCAGTTGACGCATCAAATCAGCGTTGGACACTAGCTGACATTATGGTCTGCCTAGTCTTCAAGCATCCAGTGCATTTAGACAATGCCCTTGCTTTTAGTCTCACAACATAGTGATCGGCGTGGCCATGCCAGAAGTTATCTAGAGCAGCCCCCCTTTCCGCATCAATTTTTAACCTCAATTGGCACTCATAGAACAGAACTACCAGCAGTAGGTTGCTGAATTTTGGAGCCTTGATGGTCTCGTTAAGGATACTTCAACCTGATGAGGGTTAAGGAGAGACAAAGTTACTTGCGCTGTTCAGACAGTCTCAAATCTTCTTAACAAAAATAAAAATACCTGGAAAAACTCAGCAGGTCTGACAGCATCTGCGGAGAGGAACACAGTTAACGTTTTGAGTCTGTATGACTCTTCAACAGAACTAAGGAAAAATAGAAAAGAGGTGAAATATAAGCTGGTTTAAGGGGTGGGAGGGGAGGTGGGACAGGTAGAGCTGGATAGAGGGCAAGTGATAGGTGGAGATAGCCAAAAGATGTCATAGACAAAAGGACAAAGAGGTGTTGAAGATGATGATATTATCTAAGGAATGTGCTAATAGGTGACATTAAGGGTAGAAAGCAGGACGAGCAAGGTACAGATAGCCCTAGTGCGGGTGGGGTGGGGAGAAGGGATCAAAATAGGGTAAAAGGTAGAGATAAAACAATGGCTGGAAATACATTTAAAAATAACGGAAATAGGTCGGAAAAGAAAAATCTATATAAATTATTGGAAAAAAGGGGGATTGGAAAGGGGGTGGGGATGGAGGAGAGTGTTCGTGATCTAAAATTGTTGAATTCAATATTCAGTCCAGAAGGCTGTAAATTGCCTAGTCGGAAGATGAGGTGCTGCTCCTCCAGTCTGCGTTGAGCTTCATTGGAACAATGCAGCAGGCCAAGGACGGACATGTGGGCAAGAGAGCAGGGTGGAGTGTTGAAATGGCAAGTGACAGGGAGGTCTGGGTAATGCTTGTGGACAGACTGAAGGTGTTCTGCAAAACGGTCACCCAGTCTGTGTTTGGTCTCTCCAATGTAGAGGAAACCGCATTGGGAGCAGCGAATGCAGTAGACTAAATTGAGGGAAGTGCAAGTAAAATGCTGCTTCACTTGAAAGGAGTGTTTGGGCCCTTGGACAATGAGGAGAGGGGAAGTAAAGAGGCAGGTGTTGCACCTTTTGCAGTTGCATGGGCAGGTGCCGTGGGAAGGGGTTGAGATGTAGGAGGTGATAGAGGAGTGGACCAGGGTGTCCCAGAGGGAATGATCCCTGCGGAATGCTGCGGGGGGGGGGGTGAAGGTAAGATGTGTTTGGCGGTGCATTTCACTTGCACTTCCCCTTAAAGTCACCTATTAGCACATTCCTTAGATAATATCAGCACCTTCAACACCTCTTTGTCCTTTTGTCTATGACATCGTTAGGTTATCTCCACCTATCACTGGCCCTCTATCCAGCTCTATCCACCCCCCCCCCCCTTAAACCAGCTTATATTTCACCTCTTTTCTATTTTTCCTTAGTTCTGTTGAAGAGTCATACAGACTCGAAACGTTAACTGTGCTCCTCTCCGCAGATGCTGTCAGACCTGCTGAGCTTTTCCCGGTATTTTTATTTTTGTTTTGGATTTCCAGCATCCGCAGTTTTTTTTATCTCAGATCTTCTTGTTTGATCCCTATGACATAAAAAGAAACACAAACCTTTATTCTTTTGCCATGTTTTAAAAATTTGCTTTCTGCTGAACCAAAAAGATGACTACTGCAAGTCACATGATGACAGGACTGGCCCTTTGTTCTGGGAGCTACCACCAGGAGTTACAAGAGGAAAATAATTTCTCCCTCAGCTTGTCGAATCTCACATCCCCTTGTAATCAACAAAAGCAGAGGAAGTGCAGATGAGCTGGCTCCCCAACCTGAACTATCACAAAAGAGATAGATTGAAACTCATTATACCAGGAGAGATGCTGATAACCACCTCATCTCTCTCCTAAGGAGGAACAATGGAATTCTGGCCAGAAGCACAGAAACTGATTAAGTTGCAATTAACCATTACTGGGGCATGTCACATGACCCTAACTCTGGTCTTCTGGACAGTTTCAACATTGCATCTTTGGCCTCAAAAGCAGTCTGCATTTTAACATCCAACTGGTAAACTCCCCAAGAAGCAGAACTCCAGGCAGAACAATGGTCTACTCTTTGAAACCTATCTCTGCTGGAAGATTTCCTACCATCGCCTGCAGAACCAACCCGGTTTCTGTGTACCTACTTTATCTTGTGGTATCTGCACCAACTGTAAAGCGAACTCTATAACTCTGGTCTTCAGCCAGCTGAACTCAAATTCCTACATGAAAGATTCCTCATTGGAGTCGAACATCGGACTCTGGAAATCACGTGAAATAATCTTCGTTTCTGTGGTTCTTGTACTGTCATTATCCAGTGTGTGACACAAGTTTGCTGTGGGTTATTACTAAATTGGATCAAATAAGCTGAGGATTTGGGAAAACATGCTACTGCATACTTGAAAAATAATTCAAAACACCTTCTGCTTACAGACAGGTGGCGAGAGGAAATAAGTACAGTTTGCCTGGCTTTCTCCTGCCCATATAGGATTTCCAATTGCTACAAGTTCCAGCACAGAAGCCCATTCAAAGTCTGTGAAGAATGGTTACTTTGGCTGGTTTGTTTGCCATTTACAGACAAATCTGGGCCCCACTTAAAATACCTTGCAATACTTCAGCTGCAGTTTGTTATGTCACTTAGATGTACTAAAAAGCTTGAGTATGGAGAACTGCCTTGCAGTGCTTGCACATTATTGTTTTCAGTAAACACTCAATAATTTATCTCAAGGCTTCTAGTGCTTTATAAGCTGCTAAGAGCAAAAGAATCTTGATTTTGTGAATATATAAATGAACAGGGATCAGGAAGAAAAAATTGAATATACGTTTATTTTATCTGTTTTACTCAAAATGTATAAAATGTGTATATGGATCTGAATTAGCCTCCAGGGAAAGTTAAACTGAAGAACCATTTCAATGCAATATCATGTTGCAGCATTTTATCCAGCTTTTGTTTTATGACCACATTAAGTTTTTTAACAACAGAATTTTAGATTTCATAAGAACTTTACTAGAATTCTGTAACTAGCAGTTTGTGCCAGCAACATTGTTTTCTGTTTCATAATTGTTTATTGGCATTTTGAGTATCAAAAGGTAGTATCTTTCAGGCAAATGGTAGCATATTTCGAATGACGTGTGGAACATAACATTAGGTTTACAGTATCTTGCCCCTGCTTAGAGCGTTGAATTGATTCAAATAATAAAACTCAGTAGAATTCAGGAAATTTAACTTTTTGTATTGGCAGGCATGAAATAAAAGAATGTGCCTGAACAATTTATGTAAACTTTAGAGACACAGCGAGCCAGCTCTGGTCAACATAATGTCAGGTTCAAAACAACTAAATCATTTGACATGGACAGGAAATGAGGCACAGAAAATGGGTTCCGACAGGTGCTGGTACATACAGCAAGATGGCATTCAAAGGTTAGAAAAGAGAATTATACGGAACCTGTCAATTGTTTTGGGAAGGAGAAATTGCTGGCTATAATCATTTCCAATGAAACAATCAGCTTGCCTGTTTATTTTGTGACACAATTGGCTAGATGATTATATGTAAGCATGTTTCAGGAAATTTTTGTTTAGTCTAGTGTTCCAGCTTGATCTTGTGTTTAGTGCCTGTTCAGTTAGGAATGACAAGTTAGCTTCAACTTTGAAAAGGGTTCCTAAAGGAAATGACTCATGATTTAACAATTCAGTTTAGTATTACCAAAAAAACCCACCATTTTTGGAGTCCAGAAATTTCCGCTAAAAGTGCCCAGGTCTGTCAGTCAGGCTGTAGAAGATCCCAAGGTTGTGTGACAGAACAGCTGTTTGAATGACATGTACTGAGTTGGCGTGGAACTTAGCTGTGATAATGCTGCCAAATTTAGGCCCATTGGAAGTTCTCTTTAGGTTGTCATCTTGTGAAATGAAGAAGCAGCTGAGGCTTTTGTGCTCTCATCAATAGAGTTGAAGACATTCACTTGGTGGAGTTTTGTTTGTATTTTGACAAAGTTTGTAGAAGTTGAAGGAGGACTTGGAATACAGAACCAATAAAAATGCAGAACTATCAGAACTTCCAGGATATGATGCTACACCCATCAAATTGGTTATGATACTGATCAAACATAAGTTCAACCCTTCAAAATCTGTATTACCAAAACAGTAATTTCAAAAATGTGTTCCAAAAAGTTTGTTCCAAAAATAATCAATAAGTAATGTTCAGTTTAGTGAATATTTTTTAACTTTACTTGGTAATAGTCATCATTACAAGTGCATAAAAATTAACTTTTATTATCCTATGTTGTTATATGTCTGTCCATGAGGACTAGTCTCAACCAGAATGCAAAATGCTTATTTAGGCTTTAAGCACAGTTTATAATTGTCTCTTCTTTAAGTATTGAATAACTCTTACAAATGAGAAGCAGATAGAAGTGTGGTTTGTTCTTCTCTTACAAATGGTATGTGACCTCAAGATTTTACCATCCTCTGTATGTATCTTCGGTCCTCTTGAAAATATGGCCACTTGGAACTGATCTATTAATTCATCAAGAGAAAATTTTGTGACATCTCAATAGCATTGTGCCACACCATTTCCAGGTAATGACCATCTCCAACAAGAGAGAATCTAGCCATCTCCCCATGACATTCAGTGACATTACTATCACTGAATCCCCCATTATCAACATAATAGGGGTTACCATTAACCGGAAACTGAACTGGACCAGCCATATAAATATTGTGGTTACAAGAGCAGGTCAGAGACTGGGAATTCTGCTTTGAGTAACTCACCTCCTGACTCCTCAAAGTCTGTCCACCATCGACAAAACACAAGTCAGGAGTGTGATGGAATGCTCTCCACTTGCCTGGATAAGTGCAGCTCAACAACTCTGAAGAAGCTCAACACCATCCAGGACAAAGCAGCCCACTTGACTGGCACCCTGTCCACCACCTTAACCATTCACTCTCTCCACCACTGATGCACAATAACAGCAATGTATATCATCTACAAGATGCACTGCAGCAACTCACCAAGGCTCCTTCGACAGCACCTTGCAAACGTGACCTCTACCACCTATAAGGACAAGGGCAGCAGATGCATGGGAACACCACCACCTGGAAATTTGCACCTAAGCCATACATGATCCTGACTTGGAAATATATTGCTGCTTTTTCACTGTTGCTGGGTCAAAATCCTGGAACTCCCTTCCTAACAGCACTGTGGATATACTTACACTACATGACTGCAGCAGTTCAAGAAGGCAGCTCACCACCACCTTCTCAAGGGCAAATAGGGATGGGTAATAAATGCTGGACTAGCCAGTGAAGCACACATCCTATGAGTGAATGTCCTAAAAAAAAATTTCAAAACAACTCATTTGTGAAGTCCTTCAAATGTTCACATGACTTAAAGCCTGATGATACAGTGATATATGAGATGGCTGTGAAGAGTTCAGCAACTTGAACTACTGAACCCTTCTGACTAAAGCAGGCTGTTGTAATTTTTGGGAGTAATTTACATGTGATGTATAAAGCAGTGTCTGTGACTTCAATTTGCCTGCTTCCATTGATTATACTTTACCTCGCGTTCAGCCAGGCTTTTGAATCAATTGCTTTTGGAGGAAGGTTCTGGTGAATTGACTTCCCTTAGCAAAGAGGGTATATCATAATGATCTTAGAAATAACAAAGAGACTTTTACTAATAAAAGTAAGTATAGAATAGAAACAGCATATTAAAGACCAAAGCCCTAATGTTGTTGTTGGAAAATAAGGGGACATGTTAAATTACTAGGGTTGTGTAGTTCTGAAGGATTATACTTAAACTCTGGTATTAAGATGTTTGCTGGTACATAACTGGATAACTTGAGAGATGTGCTGCGCATCTCCCTTTGAGGTGAAAAAATTGTAATTTTTGTTGTGACTGCTTGATTGGTCAGTGCAAGTTTCACGCCACTTAGAAAAATTATGTTTACTGGTCCCGACACTGAATTTTGTTTTCCTAGCCTGTGCTTCCCTGGTCATGAAGCTGGTCCATACAGAACCAGTGCACCAGTGTCGCTGAAAACCAAATGGCAATTTCAAATGCTGTTTGCAAAGCATTTTTTACTAACCAAAGTTAGGTTAATTTGTATTATGTGTACTAATAACTATTGCAGTGGAGGTAGATTTGTTGAAGCTGCATTTTCATTTGTAGCAAACAAAATTCTTCAAATAGGAATTAATTAGGGGCTTCCAAAAGTACTTCATAATTTGGGTGACAGAGTTTAATTGATTTAGAGATAACAAAGGAAGTGTGATTGCACCTCATGAGTTGTATTACCCCTGTCTTTACTCGGGAACTTTATATAAAGGCCCAGGTGGTTCGAGCTGGATGTCAGAAGACACCTATCTTCACCATTTCCACTTTATGATGCCAGGACAACTTACAGGTAATTTTAGTTGTCGGGACAACTCTTCTAATAGTTATGAAAGTCATCACTACATTAAGCTTTTATGTAGCTGAACGTAGCCAAAGAGGACATATGCCCACATCAGCAAGTCTGCTCTTCATAGATACCTCAGGTAAGTAAGAAATTCCAGACAGTAAACCCTCACATTAACGTAGTTTGACACCGAGTGTAACACTACTGGTTGCTGCCTATGATCCTGCTTGCTGATCCTCCTGCTCGCCGACCTTTCCGTTGGCCACCCCTCCAACTTGTGGCCTACATCCACAACTCTGCAAAATGAAGCTGCTATCACTCTGTAGGTTGCTTCCTGCCTCTCGCTGCTCATCTCCTGAGCCCTTGCTCACAGTGAAGGAGAGGGAAGCGACAAGTGGGAGGGTGGGCGAGCGGGAGATGAGGCAATCGGCAGGGTCAGGGAGCGGGAAGCTTGGCCAGTGGGAGGGTCAGGGAGCACATTCGGCTCTAATTCAGAATCCTGGCTGGACGAGCCGGAGGGTTGGGGACTGGGAGAGATGAGGAGCGGAAAAGGCGTTGAACAAGAAAGACTGTTGGCTGAATTTGCTGTCGGTGAGCAGGGGGCGTGGCCCACTCGCCAATATGCAAAATGACGCAGGACATCCTGGTCCATTTAAACCTTCAGGAAGGTGGGTCTGCAGCAAAACCAGCTGCGGGTTCACTGACCTGTCAATGGCCAATTAAATCATTAAAATAATTAAAGGACCTGCCCGTCCAACCTTAAGGTTGGTGGGCAGGCCAGAAACGGCGGCTGGGAATAGAAAAAAACATGAAACCTCATCCACCGGCGGGATGAGGTTTCATGTAGGGATTTAAAAAGTTGAATAAAGTTTTAGTGAAATTTATTAACATGTCCCATCTTGTGTGACATTGTAACATGAGGGGGACATGTTGAGGATTTTTTTTCTATTCTTATTGTTTATACAACTGTCAGTGATCTCCCTGAGGCAGCACTTAGCCTCAGGGAGGTGTGCGCTCTTTTGTGTGCATGTGTGAAAGAGCGCACTCTTGCATTTGGGGAATCCCCCCCCCCCCCCGGCCTGCACAGGAAATGCATAGCGCTTCCGTTCGGTTGTCACGCTGGGCGGGCCTTTATTGGCCCGCCCACATAAAATGGTGGTAGGCCCCACTTCTCCGGCGGGGATCAGCTCCCCGCCCACCGGAGATTGGGTCAGGCCTGCCCACCCAGCAGGCAGAAAACTCTGCCCTGTAAAGTGGGAGGTAAGTAGAAAGTGTTAGCATATTTCTTTTATGTATTTAAATTGATTTAATTTTAAACGTTATCTTGTTTATGAATATAGTAATTTAGCAATGAAGACTATTTAAAGTTTTTATGTCTTTTTTCCTGATGGGAAAAGTCCTAACTAAAGTTTTTACACTGGTGATAATAAGAAAATCTAATTCGCTTAATGTTGTTTCATTTAAAGTTGGAGATGTCAGGAATTCAGGAACAATGTTAGGCAAGGAATTACTATATTTTCAAGGGGTAATGCATTCGTCACTCTCTTTAGAAAGGGAATGTTGACTACCTGGATCAGGTGTGGACCTTTTAATGCTGGCTGAGTTGCAAAGAGTGTACAGCACAATAGATGGTACCTGTATGTCCCTCAGGGCTCCTCAAACCAACCCCATCATCCATTTATGACTGGAAAGGGCATCTATTCTATTAATGTGCGAGTGATGTTGGAAATATCAGCTGGCATTTTACCAGCCATTTGGAGATCTGCTGGGAGGCAGAACTGCTAGTGAAATGGCAGCAGAAAGTGTCAGGAGGGAAACCAGTTGTCTTCCTACCACCACAGGATTGTTTTAAAGATGGTAACAGCTGCAGCTTGGCCACCCACTACCAGATGGATGGCCAATTAACTAATTTAACAGGCTAAATGACGGATATTTTATGACCCTGCCAGCATTTTAATTGCTTCCTGGGGATTTTTAAAATTCATTCATGGGATATGGGCTTCATTGGCTGGGCCAGCGTTTATTGCCCATCCCTAGTTGCCCTTGAGAAGGTGGTGGTGAGCTGCATTCTTGAACCGTTACAGTCCATGTGATGTAGGTACACCCACAGTGCTGTTAGGAAGGGAGTTCCAGGATTTTGACCTAACAACAGTGAAGGAATGGCAATATATTTCCATGTCAGGATGGTGAGTGAATTGGTGGGTTCCATCTATCTGCTGCCCTTGTCCTTCTAGATGGTAGCGGTCATAGATATGGAAGGTGCTGTCGAAGGAGCCTTGGTGAATTTCTGCAGTGCATCTTGTAGATGGTACATACTGCTGCCACTGTGCATCGGTGGTGGAGGGAGTGAATGTTTGTGGTTGGGGTGCCAATCAAGGAGGCTGCTTTGTGCTGGATGGTGTCAAGCTTCTTGAATCTTGTGGGAGCTGCACTCATCCAGGCAAGTGAGGAGTATTCCATCACACTCCTGACTTGTGCCTTGGTGGTCAGGCTTTGGGGAGTCAGGAGGTGAGTTACTCACAACAGGATTCCTAGCCTCTGACCTGCCCCTGTTGCCCAGTATTTATATGGATAGTCCAGTTCAGTTTCAGGTCAATGGTAACTCCCAGGATGTTGATAGTGGGGGATTCAGTGATGGTAATGCCAGTGAACATCAAGGGGCGACGGCTTGGCTCTTGTGTGGCACGAATGCTACTTGCCATTTGTCAGCCCAAGCCTGGATATTGCCCAGGTCTTGCTGCATTTGGACATGGACTGCTTCAGTATCTGAGGCGTCACGAATGGTGCTGAACATTCTGCAATCATCAGCGAACATCCCCACTTCTGACCTTATGATGGAAGGAAGGTCATTGAAAAATCAGCTGAAGATAGTTGGGCCAAGGATACTGCCCTAAGGAACACCTGCAGTGATGTCCTGGAGCTGAGATGATTGATCTCTAATAACCGCAACCATCTCCCTTTGTGTTAGGTATGACTCCAACCTGCAGAGAGTTTTGCTCCTGATTCCCATTGACTCCAGTTTTGCTAGGGCTACTTGATGCCGCACTAAGTCAAATGTGGCCTTGATGTCAAGGGCAGTCACTCTCATCTCTTGGCTATGTTTGAACCAAGACTGTAACGAGGTCAGGAGCTGAGTGACCCTGTGTGAGCAGGTTATTGCTAAGCAAGTGCTGCTTGATAGCACTGTTGATGACCCCTTCCATTACTTTACTGATGACCGAGAATAGACTGGTGGGATGGTAATTAGCTAGGTTGCATGTGTCCTGCTTTTTGTGTACAGGACATAACTGGGCAATTTTCCACATTGCTGGGTAGATGCCAGTGCTGTAGCTGTACTGAAGTTTGGCTAGGGGTGCGGCAAGTTCTGGAGCACAAGTCTTCAGTACTATTGCTGGAATATTGTCAGGGCCCATAGGCCCTGATGGGAGGGGAGACCTTCCTTTCTGGCCTCTCCATGGCCTTTGAGATGCCACTGCTGGAGGGGGCCACTTTTCCAATTGCCATGGCCTGCCTGCCTGGTCTGACACAGAAACAACTGTTCCTACTTACTTGTGAGGGCATCTCAAGATGGAGGCACCTTTTCCCCTTGCAGCCGCCACTTCTATTGGTGGCACTTCCGAGCTGCTGGCCCTCTGATTGGACTGGCACCTCGGAAGGGCAGGCTGTTGTCTTTAATTGGATGTCGGTCCTGGCAGTGGCTTCTTAATTGGACACTGCTGGTAAAATAGCCTCTGTGACCCCACTGCACACTGACATGGGCTCAGGACACACAATTGGGCAAAGCATAGGGACCCATGGCTTGCTGATAAAATTCTGGCCATCATCAATGAAATCCTAATGAGATATTCTGGTGGTCATCATGATGCATTCATTTTGCATAAGTGCACCATTCCTACATTATTTGAAGACACAAAAAGTCTAGATGATAGCTGCTTAGAAAACAGGGTTCCTTTCTGCAGCTCTGGCTGATGATTTTCCTCATAGAGCAGCAGCTGCCAAGACCCATCATGAAGGACATGCCTTAAATGGAGCCTGTGCTGTAATGCTGCACCGCAGATTCTGTTGCACAGATCTGTCATGGAATGGTCCTGCTGTTTGCCTGAGCAAAAGTATCTGGAGTAACCACATCTGCTTTTGTTATACGATGTTTTCTGTTCAAAGAGGATTAATGTGGCCTTTCCTGAAAAACCTATTTGGACCAGATGCACCAAGTTCATTTACTTATAAGTGAATGTGACTGTCACAAATGATAATTATATGCTTCCCTTTGGTAATACTACATTGAGAGTGTCTACTTTTTCCTAGCTTTTTGCTGCATTAGTAAATAGCCATGGTCCACTAAGGATATCTCACTCCATTTGGGAGAGACAGTTGGTTACGTATAGCATGAGGGGCACACTCCGCAAGCGTGGGGCAAGGAGGCAAGCTTCCATGAACTACCGCTGCATTATAGTCTTATCTTACAGAAATACAATATTGTTGTTAAACAGAGCCTCAAAAATGGAAACAAGCCATGATATGGCTCCTCGAAAGTTGATACCATGAACAGTAACTGCTGAAATTACATGACGCTTTTTCAATCCTTTAAGGGGCTGCCTGGGGTATATAGATGTCATATCATCCTAAGGGAAGCTGCCTTCTCTCCCCTCTATTTATAAAAATATTTTTGGTGTAAAATAGTCAATAGCTATTTCCATTCAGGGCACACATAAAGCAGTCGACTGTGGATCATAACACTGATGGTGTCTATAAACACTGAATTCAGCTGTGACCATGAGTGAAGAGGGAAGGGGAAAGTCTGAATTATAACAATGATTTAAGTATAAAGGCAACACTTCACCTTCTTCATTTTACCACAATTAAAGCTGAAATAGAAATATATTATGCACTGAGTAATTTGTGGGGACTGAAGAATGTAATGTTTGCAAGGGAGTTGCGAAAGCTCAGCTGAAGTGAGGCAGCCATTATGTACATGGAAATGCTATTCCTTTGGATTTTTCCCATTTTCATTGAGCCAGCTTCATTTTTCATTGCAAAATTGTGCATTCCATAGGGTCCTGTCTATGAAAAATATAAAAGAATAATTATTATAAGTCCATTTGATTGACTATTTAAAGGGAAAAAGTTATTAACAAAACTAAATTCTCAAAGCAAACAGAATGGTGTTCTCCTCATTTTGTCTCCAGTTTTTTTTTGCTTCAGTTAGACAAACTTTTTTTTAATTAGTTTTTCCACTGTTCTTGATGGTAATATTATGTCATCATGGAAACATAGAAACTAGGAACAGGAGTAGGCCATTCGGCCCTTCAAGCCTGCTGCAGCATTCCATATGATCGTGGCTGATCTTCTATCTCAACGCCATATTCCCACTTTCTCTCCGCACCCCTTGATGCCCCTAATATCCAAAAATGTATTAATTTCTTTCTTGAATATACTCAGTGATCCGGCCTCCATATCCTTCTGTGTTAGAGAATTTCACAGGTTGACCACCCTCTGACTGAAGAAAGTTTTCCTTATCTCAGTCCTAAATGGCCTGTCCTGTGTTCTGAGACTGTGGCCCCGGTTCTAGACTCCCCAGCCAGGAGAAACATCCTCCCTGCATCTAGTCTGTCTAGCCCTGTTAGAATTTTATGCCTTTCAATCAGATCCCCTCTTATTCTTTTAAACTCTAGTGAATACAGGCCCAGTTGAACAAGTGTCTCTTATACGACAGTCCTGCCATCCCCGGTATCAGCCTAGTGAACACTTGCTGCACTCCCTCTATGGCAAGTATATCCTTTCTTAGGCAGGGAGACTAAAACTGCACGCAATCCTCCAGGTGTGGTCTCACCAAGTTCCTGTATAAGTGCAGTCAGGCATCCTTACTTCTGAACTCAAATCCTCTTGCAATGAAGCCCAACATACCATTTGCCTTCCTAATTGCTTGCTGCACCTGCCTGTTTACTTTCTTTGACTGGTGTACAAGGACACCCAGGACCCTTTGTACATCCATATTTCCCAATATATCACAATTTAAATAATACTCTGCCTTTCTGTTTTTCACACCAAAGCGTATAGCTTCATTTTATCCACTTTATAATGCATCTGCCATGTGTTTGCCCACACATACAACTTGTCTAAATTTCCCAGAAGCCTCCTTGCATCCTCCACACAACTGACAACCCCATCCAATTTTGTGTCGTTAGCAAACTTGGATGTGGGAACCAAATGCAATATTTCCAAGTCATTTATATATATCGTGTATAGCTGGGGCCCAAGCACTGATCCCTGCAGTACACCACTAGTCACTGCCTGCCACCCAGAAAAAGACCCATTTATTCCTACTCTCTGTTTCCATTCTGTCAACCAGTTCTCAATCCATGCCAGTATGTTACCCCCAATCCCATGTGCTTTAATTTTGCCCACTAGCCTCTTATTTGGGACCTTATCAAAAGCCTTCTTGAAATCCAAATACACCACATCCACTGGTTCTCCCTTATCTATTCAACTAGTTGCATCCTCAAAAAACTCCAGTAGATCAGTTAAGCATCATTTCCCTTTCATAAACCCATGCTGACTTTGTCTAATCCCGTTAATGCTTTCTAAGTGTTCTGTTACCATGTATTTAATAATAGACCCTAGCCTTTTTGCCACTACTGTTGTTAGGCTAAATGGTCTGTAATTCTCTTTTTTTTCTCGCTCCTTTTTTAAATAGTGGGGTTCCATTTGCCACCCTCCAATCTGTAGGAACTGCTCCAGAGTCTATAGAATTTTGGAAGATGACCACCAATGCATCCAATATTTCCAGGGCCACTTCCTTTAGTACTCTGGGATGTAGACTATCAGGCCCTGTGGATTTTTCGGCTTTTAACCCCATTAATTTCTCGACCATCATTTTTTTTACTAATACGGATCTTCTTCAATTCCTCCTTCTCACTAGACCTTTGGTTCCCTATCATGAGGATCTTCCTCTTAGACACAAGGCAATTTCCATCATCTGACTTGCCTCAACTGAGACTTTATTCTTGCTGGCTCTCTGAGCTCATTTTGCCCAAGCTGAACTACATTGTTATTTGATTCAGCAATGCCACAATTTTGAAGTTCTCATCCTTATTTTCATCGTTCCACAGTTGGCGACTGTACCATGAGCTGCCAAGGCCCTAAGTTCTGGAATTCCTTCCGTAAAGTTGTTGTTTCTCTTTCTCTCTCTTTTAAGATGCTCTTTAAAACCCAACTCTTTGACCAAGCTTTTGGCCACCTTACCTACTATCTTCTCCTATGGTTCAGTGTCAACATTTGTTTGATAATTGTTCCCGTGAAACATCTTTGGACATTTTACTACTTTAAAGGTGCTATATAAATGCAAGTTGTTGTTGGTTAATCATGTACATTCACTCAAGAAAGTTGTGAAATAACAAAGAGCTTAAATTCCCTGACTGAATATGATGTGGAAGGAAAGAAAATTTTGGGAAGAATTTAGGGAACTACTTTATGCCATCAGACGCAGTAAAAATAAATTGAATTCTATTTCATTCAATGTGATCCTATTGAGATGGTGAAAATTTAGTCCTATAAAATTATATGAAATAGTTTAAAATGATAATGTTATCTTAAATTCTATTTGTGATATTCTAGCTAGAGTGAACTAGCAGTCAGAATTAATCCTCAATTTACATTTGATTAATAGGTGTGTTTAAACTAATGCTTCTGTATATAGTCCCTGTTTAACTTAGACCCATGCTGGGCTAAACAATTGCCGCCTTTTAACCCTTTGAAAATTGTAGTGGCACTTCTTCACCAGGTTAAAAAGAGCAAGACTGTGGTATATAATTTATTCACAGCACGACACAGCAAAAGCAATGTTCAATGATTCTATGCAGTTATCTGTGTTTACTTTATAAACTAAACATTGGGAACACACAGAAAATATTTGAAGTTCTGATATGATTGATAGCATGCAGGTTTTAAAAGCTCTGAGGACACTAACTAAACTGAATGTGAATGATTAATAAACATTCCAAAGAGCACATTGACCCCCCTCCACCACTCCAATTGTCAAAAGCAACTAAAGATCTCCAAATCAGTGTGTATCAAGAATTCTTTTTTTTTTATGTATATGCAGTGAGCTGATTCTGTCCAACATCAATGTTGATGCAACAGGAGAGTGGGAGTGCCTAATCACTACCTCACGTGGGAACAGCAGCAAGAAGGTAGAGATTATGGTGCTGGAAACGGCTGCACCATACTGTTCCGCAGAGCCAGTCACCAACAATAAAGGAGACTTCAGGTATGTGTTATACATAGCTATCAGCATGTAACAGTTAGAACTTGGATTGGTGTCCAACTTTACGAAAGGAAACTTCGTTCCAAAAATAGAAACAAAAACGCCGAGTTAGATTGCCACATAAATAAGGTTATTCATGCAAATATAAAATGTTGTTGTAAGATGTTGCACATTGCTTATTGAAGCCAGTGGTTTAGGGGAACTAACTCTGTAGTGGCTTCAGCACTTCAAGACTTGAGTTCACACCCTTCCTGATGGCACTTCTTCTATGAAATAAGTTTGGAAAGTATCCAAAGCAAAATCCTGCAGATGCTGGAAATCTGAAATAAAAACAGAAAGTATTGTAATATTCAACAGGTCTGGCAGCATCGGTGGAAGGAGAAATAAAGTTAACGCTTCAGGTCAATAATCAGAACTTAAAAATCAAAAACACATGTTTGAAAGTGTAAACCCTGTTCTTAGTGAGCATGGTTTCGCAGCATAAAACTGAACGTAGCAGGACACAAATTTGGTGATGTTGTTAAGATTGTTCACACTTCAGCAATAATTTTTTAACACTGCTCCCTTCGAGCATGGCTCCCTGATGGTGTCATATGATTGGTTAAATGTCACCTTTGCGTGCCTGAGGTGGAAGATATTCCATTTCCCACCACTAACATACCCCAAGGTGAAATTAAAAAACTGGAATTCAAATAAAATCATTTAAATTGATATTTTACTAGGTTTTCAAAGGAGGAGTTCAGGTCAGAAATAACGTGTGTATGTGCTCTTACACTTGCCTCAAGAGACTGTGCTCCCCTTCGCTGTAAAGTTCCTTTCTGGGTTCAACACAGTAATATATGACAAGTAGCCCTTCTGAATAAATTCTGGTTGTGATCACAAGAGAGATACAAATAAAGAATTCTCCTGGCCATCCAGCCTATGTATCCAGAAAGATATTACAGTTGTCCCATCCTCTGCCATCACAATATCCCATTGTTTTCTCAAATAGTGCCATGGCATCTTTTATGTCCACCTGAAAGAGCAGATGGGGCTTTGGGTTAATGTGCCTCAGCCAAAAGCCAGCACCTCCAAGAATGCAGCACTCCTTCAGTTCTGTATTAAAATGTCAGCCAAGATTGTGTACTCATCTTTGAAGTGGGATTTCATCCAATCACCTTTTGAATAAGGGGTGAGGCTGTCACCACCAAGCTAAAGCTGCCACACATATATATTATAAAAAAAAGCATGAAATACTCAGCAGGTCGGGCAGCATATGTGGAGAGAGAAACAGAGTTTCGGCTCAGGCACCCTTCATCAGAACTGGCACCAGTACACCCCCATTTCCTCCAACACCACCGTGGACCATGCTCCTCCGATTGGCAGCCAAGCCGGCCTGCCATTCTTTTGAATCTGCACCGAGGGCTCTGCATGTTCCACAGCAGCGTTGGCGGAGGAGCAGCCCAGGGTCACTCACACTCGCCCAGGAAGTTGACCAGGAGAACCGTCGTACCTGGGATACCTCGGGGCCCTCTGAAACCCCTGACAGCCATGAGCATGATGGCAAAGCAGAGCGTGGTGAGGAAGATGGCGCCAACCAGCGTTCCCACCACCTGGAGAGTGGCCGCTGGCTCTGCAGGAAGGAGGCCGAGGTCGAGAAACTATCAAAAAAAACGGGACAAGCGTTCACGAACAGCAGGAAAACACAGGCAAACTGGTTATCTTAAGAGATAAAACAAATTAACATGAGTGAGCATAGGGGAAATCTATCTTGCAAAAATACGCCAATTATATCTTGGGGATGTATTTTATAGTTTTATTTTAGAACAGTCAGGAAAAACAAAACCTGTTCTCTTTGATTCTTTGTTACACAACTGGGAATGTAGAAGATTTATTTACAAAAGGCCATAGTTTCCAGTGGAGTGGCAATTGAGTCAGATTGCCACTCCACTCATTATTTCTTACCTTCAATTCTGACGCTCCTATCTCCCTCGACCTTCTGCCTCAGGCTTGGTGAGATCGGTGCAGCGTGCTCCCGGGGCCTACTATTGAGGGCTGTAGAGTCGAAGGTAAGTAAATCATGTCCCCTTTTTTACAGCACTAGCTACTTTAAACCAGCTAAGTTTAAAAATCCAGGCCACTAAGAAGGTAAGTGTACGAGGTAAGTGGGAAGGATCTGGTGGGGTGTTGGCCTGGAGGTCTGTTGGAAGGGTGTCAGATAGGGGAAGGGATCAGTCCCGGGGGTGGGGCTAGAGGCGGTGTCAGTCGGCAGGGTGTAGGTCAGGGGAAGTGGGTCATTTGGGGGGTGTTATTCATGGGGGGTCAATCAGGGGTGGTCAGGCGGTGGAGGAGTCGGTCAGTTGGGGGAGCGTGTCAGTTGGTAGGGGGCTGTCAGTGGGGAGGTGCTATGCAAGTCAAGGGGGTTGTTGGGGTGTCAATGGGGGGTTGGGGCGTCCCGTGTGGGTTTGGGGGGACAGGGGGGGGTGGTGGTGGGACGGTCAGTACAATAGTTACCCAGGAGCCAGAAGTGCCTTTAATCATTCTAACTTTTTCTGGGTGACTGTTGATGTCAGACAGTCGGGACCATCCTGAAGTTGCGATTTAAATCGCCTTTTTGGATGGTTCCCAGTGTAAGGCAATTGTCCATCGGAAATTTGATCTTCCCGGACAATTGCCATGCAATCCTCACCTGGGACTTTCAGGGTGGGCGAGGGGAGGGGTTCATCAGTGCATTTTTGGGTAGCCCCCAGTTACACTACCCTGGAGCTTGGACGTTACTGGCCTTTGTGTTTTGTTTATTTCATGGGCAGAATGTTACGCTCGGTGTATGGGTGCACACTCGACATGCCTGAGTGTAAAATGACGCACGATGACGTCAGGCAAGTGTCCTGACATCTTCGCACAGTTTCACGATA
Organism: Carcharodon carcharias; assembly: GCF_017639515.1. Classification (NCBI taxonomy): domain Eukaryota; kingdom Metazoa; phylum Chordata; class Chondrichthyes; order Lamniformes; family Lamnidae; genus Carcharodon; species Carcharodon carcharias. The sequence goes on from NC_054483.1 coordinate 92,252,131, forward strand.
TTTCATTCGGTGGGCACACGCCGCAATTGGCCGCACGTCCGCTGAAAATGAAAAGGCCTATTAAGGCCATTAAGAAGCTAATTAATGCCAAATTTACGCTGCCCGTCCAACCCACCAGTTAGCAGGCAAGGGAAAAGGCCCAGCGGCCTTTACGTTTTTTTCTAGGAAACCTCATCCACGGGCGGGATGAGGTTTCCTAAAGCAAATAAACATCAAATAAAAATTTTATTTTTGAATTAAAAACACGTCCCAGCTCATTTGACGGAGTTACATAAGGGGATGTGTTTTATTTTCTTTATGATTTTTCCTAAACAGCGCTTCATCTACCTGAGGCAGCTTCGTGCCTTAGGGAGATTGAAACGCTCTTTCGCACGTGTGTGTGAACTGTGCACTAGGCCTGGCTCTCCCTCCTCCCCCCCACTTGCACAGGCAGCGCTGCCGCTTACGTTCCACACTGGACGGGCCTTTATTGGCCTGACCATTTGAAGTCGCGGTATGGAGCCGATCACGGTCGGCATCCTGATTGCCTCCGCCAAAGGCGAAATCCTGCCCCATGTTTGTGTTATATATTTGAGCCGAAGATCTTGGGCTGGAAACACATGTGCCGATTATACATACATTTAAATGGAACCATTTGCTTCGATGTAAGCTGTGGTTTCCAAAAATTTATCTACAACTTAAAATGGAGTATTCCTGTCCAGACTTTGTCCTCAACCATACAGGCAGAAAAACCCTGTAACTGTTGGATAAGGGCAAAAGCTGAGACTCCTCCAGCACTGCACCTGGGTCCCCTTATCTGCCTGACGTGCAGTCATGCCTTCTCATCTCTGACCACCAATCAGACTTGTACCACAACGAAACCAAAGGGGTATGACTGCCCCCTGATCAAAGTGTCCAGGCAACTATCTCCCTGCTGGGTTTCCTCAATGTCTGTACCTCAGACTCTAGCTCAATGACTTTGAGCTGAAGTGGTCTTTATGCTCTCCACAAACTCCCACATGGGCTGTTGTGATGCACCACCTGCACTGCCATCCCTATCTCACATTGTTTTGTTTGCTTTATTAAAGTTCATCTATTTAAGCAGTTTAGCTTATATTTTCAGCTTTTAACTAATTAATTGATCTAATTTAGGATATAGAAAGTTTAAATCAATTGTTTACCTGTAATTTAACTTCACCACCCCACCTTGCACTGTGACATCAGTTTGTGATTTTTCTCCTGTGTTACTCTCAGACTGTTCTTTCTTTAATACTCTGCCCTCAGCCCACCCCCCCCCGCCCTTTACTCGTGCTCTGCTCTCACCCCCCGCCCTTTACTCGTGCTCTGCTCTCACCCCCTCGCCCTTTTCTCCTGCTCTGCTCTCACCCCCGCCCTTTTCTCCTGCTCTGCTCTCACCTCCCTGAGAGTGAATGAAGAACCACAATTCTCTGGATTCTTAAAAGGGCAGCAGTGAGGTGAGCGTAGGGAAGGGGAGCGGCTTTAGGCTGCTGCTATGTTAGTCTGTTGGCCAACTCTGCCATCAAACTGAGAAACCTGCTGCTGTGATAGCAAGAACGAAAATCCCAGAAAGGGCTGAAGAAAATTGGTTTAAGGGCCTTCCTCAGGCAGCAAAGTGGTAATACTTTGAAGATGATCAATCTTTTTGGGTTGATCATCATTCCTTCTGCAATTGACTCTAATCCTTTCCTGCATTATTGCAAGCACCATAAAGCCCAGTATGTGACCTGTGTCTGTCCTCAAAAGATTGGACCACAAGGTGTTGATTTGGGTGGTATTCCTGGAACAATCTGGAAGTACCTTCAGACAAGCTCCCAGAACCAGGAATGTGATGAGTTCAAGCAACTCCCATTCCAACTGGACCATAATTTGTTGCATTTGGAAACTGGGTGGACCTGGTTTCCAGTCTAACTTGCCGACCTTCCTGCTGAGCCGCCAGGTTTCACCTTCGTAGTTCTGACAAATCCCTGTTATTCCATTTTAGGAGATGTTAGTTGAAAGGACAAACCCCACCCCCCCCCCACCACACCCGTGTTACAAATGCCATCAGCCTCATCAGTGTATTGCCAAACTCCAGGACAATGCCCAGTGCTATTAGAGACTGATAAAATAACTATTGAATCATTATATCCCATCGTTATAACAGCAATTATTGATACTTTTAAATTTGAAAACCATAGTATTTTCCGCTTTATCCTTTCTGTCTTATAAAGCAATTCCTCCTGTTGTTTCAAAATTCATCACTGTAACAAATATCTGAGTATTATTTAAAAAAGCACATTTTCTTATTTACTACTCTTCACTTTTCTATAGATGGCCCAGAACATTGGCTGGTATCACAGCATACTACACCTGTACTCGGTATCCATTTGGATCTGTGCCTTATTATGGAGACCATCGGCAAAGAAAAGCTTGGCGTAAATGTGATAGAAGTGGACGCTGGGAAGATGGGAATTACACTGAGTGCGCTTATGCAAATGAAGTTACGAGAGTCCTTCATGCATTCAGCCAGGTACTTATCAGTATAACCAAATATGTGGAGTCCTTAACAGGCTTAATCTGACTTTTGGTGGATTGAATGGAAAAATGCATTGAATAACTATTTTTACCTTTAGGACCCATATTTGAGACCCCAATCATGAACATCCTTCTCTCCTAGCTGCAAGAGTTCAAAGTGAAATGAGGTTATTGTGCATTTTCAATCCAGTTCTGGGTTTGCATGGGAGTGTCAGCTATGGGATAATACCTTGTTATTGCTTTGATAATTGCATAGAAATGAATTCTAGTATCTGTATTTAACAGAAAAAAATCTGCAACTTATCTCTTATACTTTAACAATGTTGCATTGATTAGCAGTAGATTAGGAGTTCATCATACAGGTGGCTTTGCATAGGATGTGGAAAATTCACACTAACCCAGTAGGGAGTCCTCTTGTGAGGCAAGGCTCAAACTTTGTCAAAACAGAGAGCCCTGCACTGCAATATCTAACTGGGAATCCACCAATAGAAACATGGTCCATTTCTGACACACTTCAACTTGAAAACGCAAAAGTTCAAATAATAGGCAGTTATTATTCAAAAAATCATGTTAATTATTGACCTTTGAAGAATTGAGTCATTTTGAAATAACACATGTCCTACCTACGAGCACTTGAGGACATCATTAATTAGAATGTTAGAAACTGTACTTCGAGTATTGTGCGATACCTCAGAATATATCTTCATAGTATGCCAAATAATTGTAAACTTGGGCTTTGTTTGGATGCAGAAGTATAGTTGTTGTCCTGAAAGGTTTTAACTGAAGTTGTATATCATACTGTCGTATTAATCATTTTAATGTTGTTAAGCAGATAAACAAAAAATCCTTTTCTGTATCTGTTGTGTTCTTGATCCTTTTAATTTAAACATGGGTTTTGACTGTCTCCAGCTCTGTTCCATCATGGTTTTATTGGGTTGAATGTGTCCCAGTAGGCTCGCTCTTTGTTTCCCTGCGGTGGGAAGTTTTGTCTTAAGTCCTACCCCTAATTTAGCAAGTTCACTCCTCAGGTGCTTGGGCTGTCTGTGTGGAGAATGCAGGGTCATGTGCAAATGAGACCTTTGTACCATTAGGCATAGCATGGCTCCTGAGTCAAACCATGGTATGGATTTTACAGGGCGCCATGTTTCCTGACACCCCTGACTGAAGAATTGGTCAGGCGCCCGGCCATGAAAAAGGCTTGTTGCTCTGCAACCATTTTACATTCAGGGTGAGACTTCCACCCCCATCTAAAGAGGAAGTCCCACCTCAGAGTGCTGCCAGCCAATCCAGTATTATTAGATTCCGAAGAAGAGGAGGTTATGGAAGCCGGACTGAAGTTGACTCTGGGGTGTATCAGTGGCGAGGTGGGGTGAGGGAGGCCAGGTTTGAGAGGTCAGGGGGGTTAGGGCTAAAGGGGGAGTTATGACCTTGTGAGTTGCCTCCAGTGGGCGTAGGGGATCCATCCAAAGACATCCCCTTGCTTCTTGCCCGACACTGGCTTACCCAGTAAAACCAGCCTACCCACTTCATCCGGGCATCCCCCTGCCGCAGGTAAAATAACAGAGGGAGCCAGGTGAGTGATTTGCAAGGCCCAATGTCTTCGCTGTCCCCCAGTAAAATGGGAGACAGGCCAGGGGCGGGCAGGAAGACAGCAGGCAGGCCTCATGTTGCATTTTATGAGCACCCGACCGCTTTCAAACACACCAGCAGAGGGCCGTAAAATCCAACCCCATGTTTTGGCTGAGATTGAGAAGTGTTTCAGTACATACATATATACATAGACTTGGGAACAGAAATTAGGCCATTTGGCCCATCGAGTCTGCTCCACCATTTAATCATGGCTGATAAGTTTCTCAACCCCATTCTCCCGCCGTCTCCCCGTATCCTTTGATCCCCATACCAGTCAAGAACCTATCTATCTCGGTCTTAAATACACTCAATGACCTGGCCTCCACAGCCTTCTGTGGCAATGCATTCCATAGATTCACCACTCTCTGGCTAAAGAAGTTTCTCTTCATCTCTGTTGCAAAAGGTCTTCCCTTTACTCTGAGGCTGTGCCCTCGGGTCCTAGTCTCTCCTACTAATAGAAACATCTTCCCCACCTCCACTGTATCCAGGCCTTTCAGTATTCTGTAAGTTTCAATCAGATCCCCCCTCATCCTTCTAAACTCCATCGAGTATAGACCCAGAGTCCTCAAACGTTCCTCATACGTTAAGCCTTTCATTCCTGGGATGAAAAGTGGGAGGCAATCTCTTCTTCAAGAAAGTGAATTTTCTTCCCAAAATCTAAGAATAAATGAAGACAGGTACTTTGTGATGATTGCTGGCCTTCTGTCCGTAGAACTCAGCAGTATGATTGAAAGAAAGATACAAAAAACTAAAATTGAAAAATGTAGACCATTTTATTTGAAAGCTTTCAGTGCTTCCTACCTTGTAATTGAGCCAAATGACAAAACGTCCCTCTGAAAGGTCTTGGCCATAATATAGCATTAGATCCTTACCCTTACATTTGTTGTTCCTTTATGTTTCCTTATGGATTATTACAAAGCATAATCTACCTAACAATTCAAAATAAGCTATTAAAAATCATTGCTGATGCCAACATTAAGCCATCATAGTTATTTATTAACACCTGGCCATCCCCTTCTGGGAGAGACAATTGTCCTTATCTTACCAGAAAAGTCACTTAGGTGGCGAATTTTTTTAAATTGAAAAATGGACAAAATTCCAGAATACAGTCCCCAGGATACAAGTGAATATACCATAACTCCCATAATAAAAATTAAATTTAACTTTGCTTAAAGCAGTGGATCTGTTGTCGGTCTTAACGCTCCAATCTACATGATAGGTCTGTGTGATTCTGCTGTGAAATCCAAATCCTTCTGGTAATGAAAGACACAACGTGAGTAGGACACTGGCACACTTTGTAAGCAGCTAAGTTAGCACTTAGCCAATATAACTAACCAAAATGTCCTTGGTTCTTCAGTGGCGCATGTAAAACTGGAATGTAATTGTTTAATGTCAGCTTTCCTGTGAGACTAGTGTCCCCGACAAAGAAATCATAGATCTAAAAGGGATTATGATCTCCCTGTAAAGAGGTGCTGGGGGATGATTTTAAACTATCTGTTTCTTTGTATGAGAAATGAGTGGCCAGCATTTGAAAATTGGTGAAGAACTTAAGCCTGATTTACACTGCAGCCTTGTATGAAACAGGTGGAAAGCTGCTTAAACATGACAAATGGGGTCATACATTGGCTGCAGGAGCATGACTACACATTTCAGGCACAAATTGGTAACATGCTCATCGTGTATGCATTGAGCAGATCTTAAAGGGGCCACTGTGACTGCTCAAAATACAGACCAAAAACTTGTAATTTTTTTGTTGGTGGGCCCGGAGGAGTGGGAGTGCTCTTCCTGACCTCCCCAGAAAGCTGAGGAGTGCCTGGCCTGAATTTTCCCAGCCTATTGGCAACCGGCTAGGAGGTGGGAGGGGATGCTGCAGGAGGAGAGCTGTCATTCTGCTGCAATGGCAGAATGTTAGCGGCAGTGAATTTGGCAGGGCGGCAGGCCATCAGGCGACCATTGAGCCACTTAACTGGCCAATTATGGGCCACTTCCTGCCTCAAAGGGCATTTTTCCTGCATCATGAGGCCCCGCTTCTGCATGGGGAGACTGCCAGGTAAACCGCACCCTGCCATGCTCCCCCCACACCCGCAACGATTGCTAGGCTAGGCCCCGACTTCCTCCAACCAAATGTATTTCTCTTCAAGGATGCAAGGTCATTGAAACACCCCCTCCCCAGTGATGCAGCCTCAACACTGGCCACCGCTAGTGGTGATGCTGCTGAGTTGCCCGCCTTCTGGGCCTACAGCTCTCGGGGCCAGGCTGATGCCCTTAACTGGATACCAGCAATCCCATTAACAGCCTCTTAATTGGCCACCACTGGCAAGATGGAGCCTAAGGGTCCCACAGAATGGGTCTGTCTCCCATTTTCAGCCCCGATGTTGGGACGTTAAGATCGCCTAAGATCAACCACCTACTGTCCCTTCCTCCCCTGACCTGATCTGCCAGGCTGCCAGAACAGGAGTTGGACGAATTTCCTTCCACAACTGGCGAGTTGCACTGGGGGTCCCTGGCTTGGCATCCACATCACACAGCCAACATCAGGAGGTCTTCACGCTGACAGCACCAGGTGTGTGGCAAAACCACTCCGCTGAATTTGTGCCCATTTTGTGCATTACTTGAAAATTGCCCCATTGTTCCTTGGGTTACATTCGATACTCCATTAAGCTAGCACAGAAAAGCCTATGGACATGGAATTATTCTGCATGAATTAACTTTATTAACTGTTATTTAATTAATGTTCTGCATATTCTGTGGAAAATGACTTTATTTGGAGAAAGTAGCCATTCACATACATAAATTAATGTAGATGTAAAATAAATATCTTGACTATTTGATAGTTTATTTTTACAGTCGGAAAAATGAAAAATTAGAACCTGATGAAACTATTGGCTGGGATTTTTTGTGCCCACCAGCAATGGGCATGGTCGGTGGCATGAGTGGACAATGTGGCGCAGTCGGTTTCACAATGGCGTGAAGCCAGTTTCATCGTCCACTCAGCCCGCTGATGCCCACATTTCCTGCCATCAGACGTTGGGAACCTCTTTGGAATATATCAGCATATCATTATATGGCCAGCCCACCAGACTCATTCTCCCCCCCCCCACCCCCCCCCCCCCCACCCGCCCCCCCCCAGCTGGATCATCCGCCCACATCGGCAGGAAAACACGTTGACATGTTTCACGACAGCACATAAGCGACATGCACCTGGCGGGCTGCACTTCATTCGGGACTTCGGGGTTTGTTTGCCTACCTTGCTTCGGTCAGCACTCGCAGTCGTCAGCACCAGGCTTCACAGACAGCACCACATCACTTTTAGGAGGGACTCATGGGTAGATCTCTACCTACCAGCTCAGCCATACGTGGGTGTCTTTTCAACAGCTGCACAGCTATGCCTTGCTTGGGGAAGGGGAAGAAGTGGCCTCAAGGGAAGAGGCTGCAGGACAAGAGTTGTCCTGTGGAAGGGGGGTATCCCAGGCTGGGTGTGAGAACACATGTTAATCTGTGCAAACGACATCAAGATGGTGAGGGCTGAGAAGGCAGCCTCCACAGGAGATGAAGCCAGATGGGGATGTGAGAGTGTGTGCATGAGAATGGGTGGTGATGTCCTTTGAGCTGTCAGTGAGTGAGATGCCAGTGAATGTGTGATGGGCTTGAGTGTGTGAGTTTAGAGCGGTGAGATGGTTATCATACCCTGGTTGCATGGATGAGATCATTCATCCTCTATCAGCATTGGATGGCCAACCTCTTCTGTGCAGCATTGGCATTGCCCACTGCTGCCACTGCCATGCTGGATTGGTGATGCCGCTGCACGTTCTGCAGCCAGAGTGAGGGTAAAGGACCTCACGGCGAGTCTCCCCGCGTCCAAATGGCATTACAATGACGTGTTACAAAACCTGGGGCTGCAGTCTTTTTGCCTTTCGTGGATATCTTCCCTGTAGTAGACATGAGTGGAAGCACTGAGATGTATGCACAGGGCTGGACTTTAAATATGGTGCCTGGTGTGATGAAGCGACGAGGTGATGGTGTGGCAGGTGAATGAGAGCCCGCCTGCCATGGAAACAATGTGTTTCCTGGGAATGCATAAGCAATGTGGCGGCTTTGAGATGATGTGGCATGAAAACCCGCCATTGCGACCGGCGGGTAAAACGTCATTTTACCCACCCATTACCGCATATAGTGCAAATCTGGGGCGATTCCACCCATTGGGTAACCTGATCATTTCTGATACATACTCTTCATTCAAATAGAGTTACACCTCAATCTGAATTCTATACGAATGTTCACAATCACATAGACTGGTGCAGTCACTGGTGCAAAGAGGGATTGAACCACACAGGATGCTCAGTGTAAAGTTTGGCTCAGTATTGCCCATTGTTTCAGTGCTCGGGGTGTCATTTGAAGCATAAAATGGTGACCGAGGTGCGTGCATGCACATCTGGTGGGAGTCACACTTGATGCCATGTTGATGCAAGCACTAGTGCACGCTCAGTCAATACCTGCCTCGTGTACATAGAGTTAGCAGATCAAGATGCCAATCAACATGCAACACCAGTGCTGCCATTTGAAACAGAATACAGAATAACTCTGGGAATAAGCAGAGGTGATACAGAACACAACAAACTACTGCAAAAGGGAGGGGAGGAAGATGGATTCTCAGCATGAATGTTCAAGAGCAATTGTCTGACCTGCAACTCAACAAGGAATAGTGTGTCTGATGTCTGTGCTTCAGTAAGGATATCCTCGCTGACGTCCACCACGTACTGCAGCCACAGCTACAACTTCAGAGCAGGACAAGAACCATGTTGCCACTGGCTGTAAAGGTGATTGCGGCCCTGAAGTTTTATGCATTTGGCTCTTTCCAGGCTGGACTGGAGGTATTTGCAACTCATCTCTAGTTTACGCTCCGCTATTGCGCGACTGACACTGATTCGCTCCGTTCTTTGGGAGCTACCTACATTACATTTCCTCTTGCCAGAGAGAAGCAGGTGGAGTGACTAAGCAGCTTCACTCAGATTGCTGGCTGCACTATGGTTCAGGGTGACACTGACCGCATGCACATCACTTTACATTTGCCCCTGGTCATCTCTGCCTTACGCTGGAACCGAAAGAGTTTCCACTGTCTGAATGTCCAGCTGGTGTGTGAATAGGCGGAGAATCTCACAGGTCATTGCCCAGATTCCTGGCAACAGTCATGATGCCTTCATTCAGTGGCAGTTTACTGCATAAGCTATATTTGAGCCATCAGGGCAAACCAAAAGTGACAAGGGCTATCTGCTGAACATATGGTTGATAACTCTGGTAACATCACATGCATACATGCATAGTATGCATACAGTGAAGGCCATGCTACCACACAAAATGTGATAGAGGAGACCATTGCCATATTGGGATAATGTTTCTGCTAGCTGGTCTGCTCTGGAGCAGCCCCATGGTACTCAGCAGAGCCCGTGTCAAGACTTGTCTTGGTCTGCTCTATGATGCACAGCCCCACTTTCCTGAAGGGACAGCCTTGGCCACACCATAGATGACAAGGAGCTGAAGAGCAGGAACAGGAGGAGAAACAGGTAGGCAAGAGAGTCCCTTGCTCTGCAAGTTTCCCATGAATAACTTATCCAAAAGGAATACCAGTAATGGCAACCCTGATTCCACATTCACCAACTGTCCCACTTTTTACCATCCCCTTGGCACTGATCATCACTGAATTTTTGGCTACAATGTAAAAATGAAAGCCAACACAAAACAAACATTCAAAATCAAATTGATAGATCAAATCGTTCCATATTGCGTATAAAACTCAATTATTAACCCTCGTGCATTTCCTTCATGCCTATCTTCTGAATGCCTTTGCCTGTCCTGGTGCTACTAAGCAGTACTACCCCAGTAGCTGCAGTACTGCTGGTAGAAGGCTGCTTCAGTGAAGGAGACTGAAGATGGGCTTGGAGAATGCTCTTGAGCAGCTCTGGGCCTAGAGGGCCCGGTTTCCGGTTTTGGACTGCATCATCTTGGTTTGAGCGCTAGTAGTCTGGGCTGGCTCCTGACAGGCCAAAGCAGCAGCAGGGTAGCAGTGGTGGGAGGGTGAATGCAGTCCTCCTGAAAGAAGGCAGCTGGCTTGTGCTTCATGGAGCTCTTTTGAACACTCCCTGCAGTGTTACTTAAGGCAATTACTAACAATTGTAGTAATCTGTTGGAGAAACAGACAGAGTTCATGGGCTGAATTTTCCCACCTTAGTTTTTTCTCAGTTGTCAGGATTGTTTTCGGGATATGAACCTATCCTCCTGATTAGTGGTCCTCCCTATTGCTTTCCTGGAGGAAACCAATACCAGTTGGCCTTTGGGCTTCTTAACCAATTAGGGAGGATGGATGGTGGAACGATGTGGCCATTTTATCAGAGAAATGATTTCCATTTAAAGGGATATCAGCACGTTTCAGAGTAGCTCAACAGCACATATATTACAGCCTGCAGCCCCCATAGGAATGGGGTGGGATAAGGAGTAGGCTGCTGGAGCAACCCCTCCATGTCTCCCACTCTTCCCTGAGGGTCCAGTTAAGGGAGCTGAGGGGCTGGAGCAAGATAAGCTATCCTAAGGGTTGGATGATGATGAAAGCTTCTTCAACCAAGCAGGTGTAGATGGAAATGACCAAGGAAGTGAGCAGAGTAGTGTGTGTGTCCCTAACATGGACACAGTGCACCATGAGGATCCATAACCTCAGGAGAGCATGATATGTGAGTGGCACAGTGCCTTCAGTTGCCAAACCCCACACTCTGACATGCCCAGTATTTTCCTGCACATCATACCTCAGGTCAGCACACCTTGCAGCTCCACTCGTTTCTCTCACTGCAGGCATTTCACATACCCATCTGAGCAGCCAACACTTACAGTCACTCAGCCTATGGCCCTCTCAGGCCACAAAAAAGTTGGCCTTCTCTCCTCTGAACATAGCCATTCCTAACAATCCCACCTCCCTGCTTTCTCTCCTTGCAGAAGAGATCATAAAACTTGGTGAGAGTGTGAGGCAGTTAGCGTGGGCCTCCATTAACTGGCAGTTTGCTGCGCACTGGCAATAGGCGCCCTCACATGTTGGAATAGCTGGTCCTCTGCTTGTAGACCTTGTGTTGCAGTCTGACTTCCACCTGCATCTCAGTGCCCATTCCTTCTGTCTTGTGGAGGGGCATGTGGCTGCTTAGAAGGCAACTGGTGCTGTTGTTGGTGTTTCTGTAGCTGCAGCTGAAGCATTTTGCAATGAAAAGCCCTTTGCCCTAGACCAGGAGCAGAGGGGAGAGGGTGTAGCTCTTTCAGCTGCTCGCATGCCACTGATGGTTGATAGCAGGAAAATGCATCTGAAGATGGATGAGGTCAAGAACTCCCTTCAACGCTGTTGGCACTTACCTGCCTAGCAGTGAGAGCACTCTCTTGCAGAATAGGTGCTATGCAAGGCCTCCTCATAGTCTGGCCATGTCTGCAGCTCTTCACTGTAACTGAGCAAAGCCTTCCCACCTTCTCAGTTTCAGTGAGGCAGTCCTGCTGCTGTGCTCTTGCCTTGTCCTCACTATCGGGTTGGGGACACAGAGTGAGACTGCTCTGCTGAATTGAGAAAGAAGCATTCCACTTGGAAAATCCTTATTAACTGGCTCCTTAATAGGTTCAATTGGCGCGCTGCCTCTGCCGGGCGGGTTGCTGCCAGTGCACTCAAACTACCCCTGGGAAAAGTGGGAAGAGGCAGGAATACGTCGGAATACCTGTCCGCCTGCATTTTTTTCTAATTTTCCCACCACTGCCTCCACAACCATCTCCGTGGGCAGAATTTTATGGCCCTGTTTTGGCGGGGATGGGACCATAACATGCGCCAAGCCGTTATAAACCCCATTGACCACAGCGGGAGGGTAAAATCCCACTGCCGTAAAACTCTGCCCCACGAGCCTGGGAAAATCCCCCCCCCCTCCCCCCCCAACCCCCCTGGCTGCTCTTATCCTTAGTAAGAATTGAGAGTTCTGACAAAAGGTCATCGAAACCCTGTATCTCTCATCACAGATGCTGCCTGACCTGCTCAGTATCTCCTCCATTTTCTGCCTTTATTCCGGGTTTCCAGCGTCTGTGGCATTTTGGTTTTGTACTCCAAGTCGTCGGTTGAGTAACGATGCCCTGGCGACCAGCAAGCGCCTTTACGCACCGTAAAACCGTGATGGCAGCTGTTTTGAGTTTGTGTGGCAGCAAACCGACCTTGCGCGTCTCCAATTTGGGCTTCCACTTCAGGGCCAGGATTATCAGCGCGGCCGGCGGGCACGTGCCCAACACGCATGAGCGTGAAATAGCGCCCGATGATGTCGGGCAAGTGCCCTGGCGGCGGCACGCATTCACGCGATATTCCGGTTGGCGGGTTGCAAATGGAAGTCGGCAGCGCGTCCGCTGACTATTAGGAGGACTGTTCAGCCCATTAATTCATTAGTTAAAGTGAAATTTTCCCTGCCTGTCCAACCTTTGGGTCGGCAGGTGGGCAAATAGGCCAAGCAGCCTTTGCATTTTTTGCTAACTCCCATCCACGGGCAGGATGAGGTGTAGATCAGTGATTTTAAAAAAATGTTTTTTTAATTCATTTATAACATGTCCCTGCTCATGTGACAGAGTCACATGACAGACATGAGGGGACATGTTCTCCTTATTTTTGAATTCTTTATTTTTAATGTCAAAAATCTTTAGCTCCCTGAGGCAGCTCTGTGCCTTTTGGGGAGCTTTCACTGAGCGCACCCCCGCTCATCGCACACTTCAGCACTCGTGCTCCTCCCACCCCGGCAGCACTGAGGTTATCAGCGCAGGTTTCAGGCTGGCTAGCCGTTAATTGTCCAGCCAGCGTGAAATCGCGGCCGGGGCCCGATCACGGGTGGTGGACCGTTGCTCAGCCACTCCCAGGCCCACCCGCTGCACCTGCCCAGCGAGGGGAAAATCCTCCCCCAGCTCTCAGACTACTAGTGAAAGCTCCTGGTGCTGCAGCTCTATCGCCGTTCCTTCATTGTGCAGTGGAAGCTGAAACATTAGCTCTCAGATGCTGCATCATAGGCACCTCTCCGAGGATTCTCATGGAATTGACCACCACTTTCACGCTGCAAAGGATGGTCTCAAATCTCTGTGCTAACTTGGTACCAGGCTCTTGCATGCTCCTCCATGCTCCTTAACACAGACAGCAGGCTTTTTGGTAAGCCTTCCAATGCACCAAGCATTTTGATGTGCATAGCCAACAGAAGCCTTCTGTATTCTGCCCCATCAAAGTGCTCATGTGAGGTCTCCACAGCAGAACCCGTAAATGGTGATGTTCACTGATGATCGCACAATGTTCAGTACCATTCATGATTCCTCAGATACTGAAGCAGCCTGTATCCACATGCAGCAAGACCAGAGCAACATTCAGGCTTGTGGCAAGCAACGTTCACACCACTCAAGTGCCAGGCTGTGACTGTCTTCAACAAAAGAGAATTCAACCATCTCCCTTTGACATTCAATGGCATTACCATCACTGAATTCCCCACTATGAACATCTTGGGGGTTAGCATTGACCAGAAACTTTACTGGACCAGCCATATAAATAATGTGGCTGCAGAAGGAGGTCAGAGGCTGGGAATTCTGTGGTGAATAACTCATCTCCTGAGACTCCCCAATGGCTGTCCACCATCTACAAGACACAAGCGTGATGGAATAAACTCCACTTTCCTGGCTGAGTGCAGCTCTAACAAACATTCATGAAGCTTGACACCACCTTGGACAAAGCAGCCCACTTCATTAGCAGCCCATCCATCATCTTAAACATTCACTCCCTTCTCCGCCAGCACAAAGTGGCAGCAGTGTGTACCACCTAAAGGTGCACTGCAGCAACTTGCCAAGCCTCCTTAACAGCATCTATCGAACCAGTGACTTTTGCCACCTAGAAGGACAAGAGCAGCAAATGCATGGGAACACCACCACCTGCAAGTACCTCTCCAAACCACACATCATCCTGACTTGGAATTATATCGCCATTATTTCATTGTTACTCGGTCAAAAAACTGCAATACCCTTACTCACAGGACTGTGGATATACCTAACACCAGGTGGACTGCAGCAGTTCAAGAAGGCTGTTGAAAGAAAAAGGAGTAGAAGTTCATTTGGAGAGGTAATATAAAACAGGTCACAACAATTTGGCCTGTATTATGTTCTGCCCAATTTTAGGTTCCATTAATGTCAATTGGACTCGGGGAGGCTGTAGAGCATGTGGTCAATGCAATACCACCAGTTTCATATTACCACCAAAGCTGAATTTCTATCACAGATGCTTTTCAGACAATGCAAGCAATTTTACACTGTACTATTTTGCTGGAGTTGAGACCATTCAAATCTTACTGTGGCATTGCAAACATGCAGTTTTTCTTTTCATTTGATAATGCTTAAAATGTAGCATTAAACAAACTAGATAAACTGGGATGCAAAGTATAAAAATCAAATGGAAATAAGTTGGAATGCTATAATTTGTAGGTATATACGTTTCACTTCTTGTTAACTGGAGGTACAAGCTAATAGTCCTAGTCATACTGAATCTAGCACTGAGGTCAGATCAGCCCTCATGTCAACAAGAATCTGATTTCCAGTATCTAATAATCCAATCAAATCAGTACAATCATTTTTGTAAATAACGTTTAGAATTGCTTTCCCTCAAATCAGAGGTACAGCCGAAAAACTGTCAAGGAGCTGGAGTGAATCTTTCCAGTTCTGCCTACTCCTTTTTCTTATGTGCATACAAATAACCTAGGACTGGTAATTCCTTCCCAGCTGCTGTAAAATTGCCAGAAGAGCCGTGGAAGCTCTCTTTGTGTGTATAAACAGGAATTCTGCCGTACTTCCGGTGAAATTACAATGACTGATCAGGTATGGCTGTGAGGAAATACATCTCCGACACAGCACTGTGGGATTGCTGCATTGCCAGTACTGCCAGCGTTCAGAGGAGACAGAACACTAAACACAATCACATACACGTTTAAAAACCTAATGGCACTGTTCAAAGACGGGCGCAGGAAAGTGGTGTTGAGGTAGATGATCAGCCACGATCTAACTGAATGACAGAGCAGGCTTGACGGGCTGAGTGGCCTACTCCTGTTCCTATGTTCCTAGTAAGAAATTCTCAGGATGTTCAGGCCAACCTTCCTTACTCAAAAAAAAATGAACTGGTTAGTTATTTATCTTACTGCTGTTTGAAATTTCTTGCTATGTATAAAATAGCTGCTGCATTCGTTAATATATTTATGATTTCTCAAGCTGTACAGTGGTTTCAATTGAGAAGTTCAAGGTTTATATCTCCCTATTTCCACCTCGCCATTCCTTGCACATTAGTAACCTGACTTGGCTGAGCTGAGGAGCACCAATACTACCAGATGGAACATTTTAAAACTTTTAGCACCTATCATGCCTAAGTCAGCTCTAGCAATATGGACTGCTTTGAGATATTGCCGAGAGACAATATCAGGTGCCATAGAAATACAAGGCCTTGCATGCTTTCATGCATACAGAAAGAAGAGCAATAAACTGATGTGTAGAAGTCATGCTGGCAGTATCCACTGAAATAGCACAGTGCTACTAATCTGTATAAGTGGATTCAACATACTGAGCCCAGATTATGGCCTGAATTTTGCAATTGCAGTGAAGGTGAGACAATCAGCAGTCACTTTCATTACAATTGTGAAGCTGACAGTAACTTGTAGCATTTGCACATGTACGGCTAAACATGGGAATCCAGAAGTTGCTGTCATTGTTTCCCTGCCCTTCCTCTGGATGCACTTTGGAAGTTGCTGCAGGTTGAAATCTTAGTAAGTACTTGAATTGACATGAGTGTTAAATTTTTAGATTATTGGTCTTGTGTAAAAAAAAAAGTTTTAAAACATTCCACCTTATTGAATGAGATGTAACTGGGATTTTAATGGTTATAATTACCGCTGGACAACCTCTGACCCTAAAAACTATATATTTTTTTATTTGTGGAGTGTCAGATTTCTTCATTACGATTAAAAAATCCATATATTTTCAAAATAATAGATATTTTTAAGTTTTCTTTGGATATTTCAGGTTTTCCCTTAATTCCATGTGGATGGCCTTTTCTTTAGTTCCCTCTCTGTAAAATGATGCCAGAGATCCCTGGGCTGAATTTCCAGATGCCACCAACTTTGGGAACAGAGGCAGGCAGGGCCCGAAAATTATGAGGCCGGCCAGTGTGTCAGCGTCCCGACCTCATCCCTGACATCAGCCATTTCGCTCGACATGGGTTCAAGGCCTGGGATGACCACCCTGCCCTCACAAGGCAGGCAGGCAATTAGACTTGTTAAGAGCATCGTTAAAGATATGTTGAGGAAACCAACTGGGATTTTCCTGTTGACGTCCTGTTTTCCAACATGCCAGGGTAGCAGATCAACTGCCTGGAGGCAGGCACCTAGTGGTAGGACAAGGGGACCGTGCTCCAAGTCTTCCCTGCCTGCTTGCCTGCCTGGGTAGGACTACAACCATAGGCCACCAAGCAGAGGAACTCCGCCCCCCTCGCTCACCCCACCCCTCCCCCTACACTGTGGTGGCCTGGCTACTTTTTCCATTTTCTATTTCAAGTTTTCTTTTAAATGGTTGGGATGGCGCCTTCTTGTTCTGGCACTCTCCCAGTTACCTACCTTGTTCTGCAGCAGGGAGCTTCTCTCAAACCACCCTTAATTTGGCAGGAATCCTGTCTCAATGCCAATTAAGGGCTCTCACACATGAAAATCTTAAATTTAATCAATTCCCCACCGGAGGCAGGCGTGTGCTCAGAAAACAGCCCCGACTGCTGTTTCCCACCTCCCTGGGGAAAATTCAGCCCCCTGTAGCTAATGCTGGAATGGAATTAATATCAAAATGATGAAATCCATGCCACCAAGATTGCTAGATCTTTGTTGGCAGCTTCCCTTTGTTATGACATGGCAGATGACGTGTGCTAGGCAGACCAAATCCACAAGGGAAACCTGGTTGCGCTCTCACAACGGTTTTGCAATTTGTATTTATTACGAGAAAATGTGAGCACTGAACTCAGAAGTAATAAGTCCATGAAGATCTTTAGAGATTTTAAAAATTAAATTAAAATATTTATTAACAAAATAAAAGATTTCAAGCACATACATAAGATTACAATCACTGCTATAATAACTGCTAAAATTCCTAATTAACCTGACCCCCCCCCCCCACCGCCCCCCCCATTTACACCCCCTTTAAGGCATCCATCCAAAATTGATTTTGGATTTAAAACAGAACCAGCAAGTTAACACAATACCCACTTGACAGTGAATTCCAAATGGCTTTTCCCCAACTTCAGTTTCATTGCAATGCAGACTTATGCACAAATGGCTGGAGGTTTCATTTAGGCTATTTCACACACTCCTGTTAGATCTTACATGGCCTTCTTCCACGTAACCTTTCATTCTTCTTTATATATGTTTCTGTCTTTTTGATATGTAAATTCTATTGTTCCATATGTCGTTGAAACTGTATCTTCTTCATAATATAAAAACTTTTATGTTGTCAATATTGTCAGTAACCTTTGGGAAAAATAAACACACTCCTTAGCCTTGCTTATCTGGCTAGTTGTAAACAGACTAAGATCCCTTTGAAATCAAGTCTCTTCATTTATCTAAAAATGCAAATCCCTTTCATACTTTACATGCTAAGCTAGCATCCATGTTTACTCATTAGCATGTAAAGCACCTAGCTTCTTTTGATGATTTAAAGTTTGCAGTCTATTTGACTCCAAATGTAATTAAATCACACAGATAGGCCCAACCATTCTTACCCCCATAAACCTACTTCACAATAAACCAGAAAAATATTATGCAAATTATTATACTTGCATCGTGCTTTAGGTCAGCAGTGAGCAAAATCTGGGCCTGTAGCACTAGGCCTCAAAATATTTGTAGCAAAAGAAGGTTTTAGGTTAACTCAATGAATAAAACTACTATGAATAATTTCTTCACTTTAGTTGCTGTGTTTTAATGGAAGATTAGCCGTATTTACTTAGAACTCTGCTTTATGGACAGCATCTGATGATGTTATCTGGCTGGCTTTGTTACCACTGCTGAGCTACATTTATTTAAAAAGCCACAAAGGTTAAGAAATTGCAGCTTCTAACCATATAGTCTGTCTGCCTGGTTTTGTTACGATAATAGATTAATATCTTCAACTCAGTGTGTGATGATGCTCCATATAGCAGGACTGACTCCATTTTCTTAGTTGAGAGAGCATTCTGGTTATTTTGTATATTTACTCAACAAGGTCAAGGGTGAAAGTGCTCAACGATATGCTGTTTTCAACTTTGACCTCAGTGACTGTATCAAAGGTCACATCAGGTATGATAAAAAGCCAACAGTATATTCAGCTCGAATCCTCATCACAGGAAAGAACCCTCCACTGCAAGTGTGTTCTTATGGATTCTCAGGCAATACAGGGTGTTCAATGTGACAATTTCAATATGAGGCCCAGAATTTATATCCTCCTGACTTCCTTCCCCATCAATTTACCTCATCAAGGTAAGGAGCATCAGGGTTGTGAATACCTGCTGCAGCATCCGTAAATGAGTCAACTGGAACAAGCAAGGTACAAAGGGAAGTTGCCTGCGTTGCTCCAATAATGTGCCTTAATCCCAAAAGGAGAAACTTCAAAACCACATAATTGGCAGATTTTTGTTTCTGTTGTTAGAACATGGAATTTTGTTCAACTGTCGTTGAAGCAGAGGCCATAAATTATTTAAAAAGAGAATTAGATTGTGTAAGAAGAAAATTAAAGGGAATGGGGAATGAGCAGTATTGTGTATTTAGACCAGGTGGCTCATTTGGGGAAAAAATCAATAGCACAGGCTTGACTGTCTGAATGACCTGTTACTGAACTGTAAGAATCTATGAATTTGTCAATTATCACACTACAAACTTAGTGTAAGTGCAAGATGGATTTAGCTTTATATGGATATTAAAATGATGCTGTGTATATTGAAGGTGAAAGCTCAAACTGACTGCAGTGCAAAATGGAATGAGATTTCTTCCATGGTGTCCTGTTATTTCCTGTTGTCAAGTTGGATCCTGACTCCAGATTTGGACGGCATTTATACTGCAGTTACAGCAGTGATGCGAAATGAAGCCAACATTTTCTTCACGTGCACACAGAGACCTTGCAGTGTTTGGATTGCCTTGGAAATTTCATGATTACTTTGAGCTCTGGATCTTGGTGGTACTGGCACTACTACAGTATTGAATTTGTACAAAATAGTATCCAGCACTCATTTTACTGTTGTTTCACAGGCTATCCAGCATATCCATATTTTAGTCAGTAATTCTATCATCAATTTGGATTATATAGATTACTTAATACAGTAGCAAACTCTGATCTGTGGTGTCCATGATGGATTCTAGCTTTATGCAATAGATCTGTATTTCCTGAATAGATTGAGATTTGTTCTGGTTGTAACTCTTAATAGACATTATTGAGAAATGGCTTTTTTTTTTCATCATTTAGGGCTATGTATCCAGAGCTGGGAATCCTGGTCACCACAGTGAAGTGTTCTTGCAATCCACCCTGTCCTACTCCACTAAGTGATGGCTTTAACTACAGTAGGGACTATAAAGGTTCATGGGAATGAGTGGGGCGCATGGGTTGGCATGAGTTGGCACTAAGTTGGAGGATTAGGTAGAGGGGCATAGATTGGCATGGGGGTATAAGGGGCCATGGAGGCATAGGTTGGCATGGAGGGTATGAGGGGCCATGAGAGGTAGGTGGGGGTCATGAGATGGCTTGAGTTGGCTTGTAGAGGCATGCGGAGTATTTGGCATGGCGGTGAGGCGGTGTGAGGGCTTGAGGGCTGTTTTTGCTTTTACTGCTTTTTCTTAACAACTGAGATGTAATCCCAGAGCACCAAGGTGGTCATTTTAACCAGCCTGTCTTGACACCTGGCAGCCCTGTGGCTACCTTTGAACGCTTTGCAGGGGCAGTGGACCTGACTTCTGTTAGCACCTGTCTACAACTCCTCCACACCTCCCACCTCCCCCACCCCACACCCCACCTGCCCCGAATGAAAATCTGACTGTTTGGGCCACTTTCTCCTGAGTCGGGTTTGTGGAGTCGGAATTTTCCCAAATCTGCACTCTCAACTCAGGAGCGAAAATTCAGCCCTTTAAGTGAATTGTAAGCAAATTGCAAAACAAAAATAACCACTTTATGTCATTGAATTGCAAATAAAATACGACATTCATGCTTAAATACACTCCAAATACCTAATGGTAGTATCTAATGGTAGTATTTGATAGGTCATGGATTAATGCAAAGTCGATAGGTTAAGTATAAAGGAAGTGACATTGTAAAAGCAATGAGGTCAGTTAATTAAAGTACTGCTAGGACTTATTTGTCTGATAATGGTCCTAATTTCCGCTGTTAAGATGCAAAAAAGCACAGTGCACCTGGTTCAGCTTTCTCACTTTATGACCATTGTCCATGTGCACTTCATCATGTGCAGAGCTATTATTAAAGATGTTATAGCAGGCCACTTAGAAAAATTCAAGGCAATCATGCAGAGTAAACATGGTTTTATGAAAGGGAAATTGTGTTTAAACAGTTAATTGGAGTTGTTTGAAGGAGTCGCATGTGCTGTGGATAAAAGGGATATGCTATACTGTACTTAGATTTCCAGAAGGCATCTGATAAAGTTCCACATCAAAAGTTATTGCGGAAAATAAAAGCTCATGGTATAGGGTGTCACATATTGGCATGGTTAGAAGATTGGCTAGCTAACAGGAAGTAGAGAGTTGGCATAAATGGGTCTTTTTCTGGTTGGCAGGATGTGACGAGTGGTGTGCTACAGGGATCAGTGCTGGGGCCTCAACTTTTCACAATTTATGTGAATGACTTGGATAAAGGGGCCAAAGGTATGTTTGCTAAATTTGATGATGACGCAAAGATAGGTAGGAAAGTAAGTTGCGAAGAGAACATAAGGAAGCTGCAAAGGGATATCGATAGGTTAAGTGAATGGGCAAAGGTCTGGCAAATGGAGTATAATGTGGGCAAATGTGAAATCGTTCAATTTGGCAGGAAGAATAAAAAAGAAGCTTATTATCTAAATGATGAGAGATTTCAGAGCTCTGAGATTCAGAGGGATCTGGGTGTCCTAGTACATGAACCATAAAAGACTAGTATGCAGGTACAGCAGGTAATTAGGAAAGCTAATAGAATATTACAATTTATTGTGAAGGCAATTGATTACAAAAGTAGGAAGGTTAAGCTTCAGTTGTACAGTGCATTGGTGAGACCACATCTGGAGTTTTATGTGGAGTACTGGTCTCCTTATTTAAAGAAAGATGTAAATGCATTAGAAGCATTTCAGAGACGGTTTACTAGACTAATAGCAGGAATAGGTGGGTTGTCTTATGAGGAAAGGTTGGACAGTTTAGGCTTGTATCCATTGGAACGTAGAAGAGTAAGAGGTGACTTGATTGAAACCTATAAGATCCTGAGGGATCTTGACACTACGGATGTGGAGAGGATGTTTCCTCTTGTGGGAGAATCTAGAACTTGGGGTCACTGTTTGAAAATAAAGGGTCACCTATTTAAGACAGGGATGAGGAGAATTTTTTTCTCTCAGTGGGTAGTGAGTCTTTGGAACTCTCTTCCTCAAAAGGCAGTGGAAGCAGATCTTTGAATATTTTTAAGGCAGAGCTAGATAGATTCTTGATTAACCAGGAGGTGACAGGTTATCAGGGGTATGTAGGAACATGGAGTTGAGGTTACATCCAGATCAGCCATGATCTTATTGAATGGTGGAGCAGACTCAAGGAGCCAAGTGGCCTACTCCTGCTCCTGATTTGTATGTTCGTCTGAGAATGTTGTCCATAAGGTTGTTTATTTTGCCTGATACCTTTTTTGATCAAGGTGGTCACCTTGGCTAGAAAATTAATAAGTCTTTCTTGAGTACTGCTGAAAAAAGACATTTTGTCAAAGCTTTTTGTCTTGCACTGATCAGGACAATCGCAAGAATCCCAATGTCAGGGGAAACAACAACTTTATACTGTATGCGAAGGGAGTGATGATTAGTTGGCAAGTGGTCGCTGATTGGTTGAGGCGTTTCCATGGAGAATGCACTAGTTAATGGTGACTGACAGTTAACTGTCAAACACTGTTTGAAATTCAAACCAGGCAGCTTGACTCTGATTGGTCAGAGCATTGCCCTAAGGAATGAACCAGCAAATGGCTGCCACTTATTTTGTTCAGTTGAAGCAAGTGCAATGTGTGTTCATGTTCTTTCTGTCTCATTTACCTAAATGCAGAGAGGTAAAAATAGTAGCTGCACTTGAACAAATGTGAATGTAAAATAGTGGCTGACTTTATTATAACATAGCAAAGTAATTATGTAACGCAGTAGTTTATAAGAAGTAGTTATGACCAAACTGTCACTTCCAGACACAAGTCAGTTATATATCTCAACTATTATTGCATAGTATGTTCTATTTCAAGAAAGAATTTACCATATAGAGAAAACTTAAACCCAAAATACCCAAAATAAAGATAACCACAAACCTGTATAGAAACTGGATGTACCAGTCTTCCATTTGTCTTATAAGTCTCCCTTTATTTAGAGTTCAACTTTGTTACAAAGCCTAATTTTTGTAGGGAATGGCCTATGCAAACAGTGTCTCTATTGAACATAAGGATTTGTCTATTCCATCTGAATGCTCTCCCACAAAATGGATATTGGATTGTGTGCAAGTCCTTCCACCTGTCTTTTCACTCTGACAACAAAAGAAGGGTTTACATGTGTGGAAATCAAATTGCAGCCTGCACTCTACATTTAATTTATGGTTAATTGATCATGAACACAAGTGATTTATCATTTTTGTACTTTTGAGAGTGCTAATTAAAAGTAATATGTGCTTTCAGATTCCAGTGAATGCCACCAATGCTCTTGCTTTTGCTCACCAACTGATGACCTACACTGGAACTGCAGCTAACTTCGCCGACATGATGGATGTTATTTTTGTGGCTCGAATGATTCAGAAGTTAATCATCTTTGTGGATCGAGTCAAAGATGTAAAGTATCAAAATCTGGATGTGGATCCCATACTCGAGTCTCTTCATGCACCTATATTTCCTCATTCTGGGTTTAAAACCTATTAGATTAATATTTAGGTTTTTTAATCATATGGAATAAATTATGAGTTTTCTTTTGAGTTCTTATGATAGATTTCATTTTTAGCACAGCATGTTGAAAATATTTTTTTTCTATTTCATTCATTGTTACAATGTCTACCGTTAATTAAATCAATACTGAGCTAGAAGACCATGAATAAGAATGCGATTTGAGATTTAGGGATAGATTGCTCATTTAGTGCACAGCATAAAACCAACATTATGGATCAGACGCCTGTATACAAATCGCTCTCCATTGAAATCAGTGCTAATGAAAATTGGACAATTTCTACAAGGCGCAGCCAATCCCCAACCTTAGTAGTTAGGTGAAAAACTGCCCAGAAAGTGATGACAAAGTCATTGCTTGAGTTAAGTCCATAACGTATTATTATTGCAGATGAGGACATCCACTCACCCATTATAGTTCATCCATTCAGAAAGAACGTGCGTTATCTTACTACTGTATCTGGCAGTTTCCTAAATCTTTCCTAAATGGAGCTTTAGCTTCATTTCACACCATAATGTAGCAACTTTTTACGTGAAGATGAACTTCCTAATAATCCTAAATATATCAAAAGAAGACATACGGACTCGAAACGTTATCTCTGTCTCTCTCTCTCTCTCCACAGATGCTGTCAAACCTGCTGAGTTTTTCTAGCATTTTTTGTTTTTGTTTCAGATTTCCAGCATCCGCAGTATTTTGCCTTTATATTATTGCCTAAATATATCCTCTTTGTCATTTTGTTCTGGTTTCATTGTTTACTTTGAAGTCATGTTCCAAAATTATTTTTTTCTGTGCATTTTCTATCCTTTGTGCCTCAATAGAGGTGCCTCATAACCCTGATGTTAGAGAACAGTCTTATTTTATGTATATACACTGCCCCTCTTAGGTGACAGTAATGAGTGACAGTGCTCAAGGTGCAATTTGATAAGAACACTGCAGTTTAAGATCGATTTCCTTGGACATGTACTGTATCATATACATGAGCACCAGGACCATCTCTGTGAGTTATTATGAACAGATATTGTTTGTGCACTCTATTTAATGCTTTACCTAAAATTGAAACAGTGGCTTCTTCTGTTTTTCTAAGCATCTCAAGTGGTGTAAAGGAAAACATGAAGCACTTCAGAAAAACTGATCCATGTCCACAGCATATCCATCAAGGGACCTCTGTGTAATTATGCAGTTGCCACACATTGTTTTAATAATAATCAGCTTGGAACATTCCAAACTAGGCTCAAATACTACATGCAAAAATTAGAGAGAAGCATTTTGGAACAAGATTTCAGCAAATATTATGATAAGCCTTATATTAATTTTTTTCTCTGTTGCCAGATGTTAGCTATTCCTATAAGTATCCTGTCACCTATTAATGCCTGAATAATGATATTAAACCTCAGGAAGATGGAGCCTTTCTGTCATTATAAACTGTTTCCAGTAAATAGGTCTGACTGCCCTGCTCAGCATCTCATTTAGCAGCTGAATTTCCATTCCTAATTGTTCATCATTAATTGAACAGAAAATCATTGGATATGCAGGAGGCATGGTGTGGATGGCATGTGTGGGGTATCAGAAGAGCCACCTTGGAAATTCAAACTTTAGAATTTTTATTAATAAAAAAACTTGCCCATTTGTCAAACTAGATTTTTTTTCCCCCACAGGCAGCACCATAATGGAGGCAAATTGAAATGTTTACAAATGGATTCCTCAGAAAAGTCTGGGCAGTGCACTGGGTCAGAGAATTGCGAGGAAGGTTATTTTAATATTTTCCAAAGGTTTAGTTCTCCTCTAATACCTAGAAAATCTACTTTTGATGTATGAATGAGATAATAGATCCTGTATAATCTGGTATTTTAATTCACCTTAATTTATCCACTAATGCGGAACTTTGTTTGGTTGTGCTTAGCGTTCACTTACTGTATGCAAACAAAAGAGGAGATTGGCTTAAAGCTCAGTGCAGGATGTTTGGTTTGGACTGTTCTGAACAAGCCATTAAACTCTGTTTTTACAAAGGCTAAAAACAGGCAAGTTAACCTTGGGGCATAGAGAGGCAGGCTAGCCAGGCTTGAAATCAAATCATAGATTGGCATTTCTTTTGGAAGAAGAAATGATATTTGAAAAGAAAACATTATCTGAAATTTCACTTGCAGCTAGTATTTGGCAAACCACCAATTAGGTATTTTTACTTACTTACGAATGCAACAGCTTGACCGATAGGACTAGTTTTTAAAAAATTAATAGTTATTGTTATGAAAATGTCTAATTTCATGATTCTCATGCTTTAGTAATAAAACCTTTAGTTGGGAATTCAAATATTAAATGTAAGCTAAGTGGGGGTAAAAGTGCAGGGTTTGAGAAACTCGTAAACAAAACCTAAAGAAATTGCAATTCAAAGGGTAGCCCATGTTGTTAATAAGTTCAAAGTTAGAAGTGCTGAAAACAGCCGACAATGGGTAACCTGTTTTTGAGCCTTGGGAGAGACAAAATGTTTACAGTGAGCTTCATAAAATATAAATTATTCATATGGGTCCCAGATCAAAGTAATGTTTGAAAGCAAATGATAGACAGGGGAAGATCTTAGAGTATCCATATACTTTTCAGATCAAAGGACAAGTTTGGGAATTGAAGTTAATTAATTGAAATCGCTATCTGGGACATCCCAGGTGTGCCATTGGCATGGGGATAGATTGCAAGGAGACAGTTTTTTGTTTTGGGTTTATCTGTGCATTTGCTCACAGAAAATGCTAGTCAGCTTGGAAGACTGTAATAAGGCAGTTGTGTATCTGCCAGCAGCCAGAACAAGATGCATACAGGCAATTAGGAATCAAGAGTGTCCTTGATTTGGAGTACTAAACAGGAATTGCGAGTGGGATCCATGCTTGGAATGAAAAGTGCACGTGCATGAGGAAGTAAAATTGTCAGATCTGCCTAGTAAAACTTGTGGACGAGATTGGAAGTGGAACCCTTGCAGAGAGAGACAGAGCTCTACAAGTCTAACTCCCATACTGGGAAACTGAGGAGAATCAAGCTGAATTCCTAAGAGCTGTGGCACTCCTTGTTTTGGCCCAGGGAGAAGTGAAGCAGCTTTCAAGACCTGGTAATGTACAGGTGAACTCTCAGGTGGAATTAAAAACAGACTGGGAAACACTATGTTGAGATTTTTAGGTTTAAATAAGAAGTATTTACAAAATATAGTGTGAATTTAGTAGTACTTGCTTTGTTTAATTCTATTACAGTAAAGGTTTTTGTTTTAGATGTGAATCCTTATGACAGAGTTCTTTCAGTTGGCAAATGGGAATTTAAATTTCTTTTTAGAAGATAATGGCATCCCTTGAGTCCTCCCTTTGTAACATTATAAAGAATAATATTTAAGGTTAGCTTTCTTTTATTGCGTTTTTCTCTGTTCTTTTCTTCCTGCTTTAACCTGCTTTAACATTCTTGTTCATCATTGCTTGACATTAACAGTAGTGCTGGCATGAAGAGCATTTGATTGTGTGAGGAAGCCAAATTACTATCAGCAAGTATTCAATCTGAACAAAATTTAGAGTTTAATCTTTGTAACTCTTTGTTGTAGTAATGTAAGTGCATTATTTCAGGTGGAATGAAGCCCATTGTTACCATCACAAACTCCATTCCCAAACAATTGATTCCATTCCTCTCACTGTGTGAGGCCGACCTAGACTGTTCACAACTTTGTCATAGGTCTCCAATAATAATCCTCCCTCATCAGATCTTAAAGGGTCAACCCAAAGATTCTGTGGGATGCATCTGAGGATACTAAGGGAAGTAAGGTAGAAATTGTGGAGGTGCTGGCCATAATCTTGCAATCCTTCTTAGATAATGGGGGTGGTTGTAGACGGATGTGAGGATAAACTCAGCAACTACAAACCAATCTGCTTCACCTCAGTGGTGTGAAGGCTTTCAGAATTGATAATCTAGGACAAAATTAGTCACTTGGACAGCTGTGGATTAACCAATCAAAGCCTTTGCATTTTTTAAGGCAAATCATGTTTAACTCATTTGACTGAGTTTTTTGATGAGGTAACAGAGAGGGTTGATAAACTTTTAAATCTTTTAAATCAGAGAGGGTTGATGGGGGTGATGCAGTTCATGTGGTGGAAGTGGACTTCAAAGGCATTTGATAAAGTGCCACATAACAGGCTTGTTAGCAAGGTTGAAGACCATGGATTAAAAGGGATAGTGACAGCATGGATGCAAAGTTGGCTGAGTGACAGGAAACATGATTATTTTTCATACTGGAGGAGGGTATGTAGGGTCAATACTAGAGGACTACTGGTTATCTTGATATATATTAATGTGGTGGTGGGTATGTTATAATTCACTCAAGGAATCCATGTTGCAACTTTCACTTTTTACATGCATGTTGTAGTCTATGGATGGAGATGGCAGAGACTCCAACTTTCATTCTTGGCTGACCAGGAATCTCTCTTACTGCCTGACATTAGCATGTGTTGGACAGATTTGCAGGTTGATATCAACCTGCTTGGCTGCGTCATGAACATGCATTCTTTGGCCATCAAATCTTGGGGTGGGACTAGAACCCTGAGCTTCTGACTCAGAGGCAGGGCACTACCCAATGTGCCATAGGACCTCCTCCATATGTTAGTGTACAAGGCTCAGTTTCAAAATTTACAGATGACTCAAAACTTGGTAGCATACTGAACTATGAGGAGGACGATAGGTCTCAAGAGGACACAGATAGGCTGCTATAATGGATTGACATGTGACACATGCAATTTAATCCACAGAAATGTGAAATAGTATGAGTTGGTAGGAAGACTAAGGAGAGGCAGGGTACAATTCTAGAGGAAGTGCAAGGACAGAAAAACTTGGGTGAATCTGAGCACAAATCACTGAAGGTGGCAGGGTGGATTGAAAATGCAGTTAAAAAGGCATTTGGGATCCTGGGGTTTATAAATTGTGGCATAGAGTGAAAAGATGCACTGCAGGAATTCACCAAGGCGTCTTAGACAGGACCTCCCAAACCCACAACCACTACCATCTAGAAGGACAAGGTTAGCAGATAGATGGGAACACCACCACCTGGAAGTTCCCCTCCAAGTTGCTCACCATCCTGACTTGGAAGTATATCGCCGTTCCTTCACTGTCACTGGGTCAAGATCCTGGGACTCTCTCCCTAACAGCACTGTGGGTGTACCTACACCACGTGGACTGCAACGGTTCAAGAAGGCAGCTCACCATCACTTTCTCAAGGGCAACTAGGAATGGGCAATAAACGCTGGCCCAGCCAGCGAAGCCCACATCCCCTGAATGAATTTTAAAAAAGCAAGGACGTTATGATTTGTAAAATAACGAACCAGTCTCAATTCTGTGCACCACACTTGAAGAAGAATATGAGGCTTTATAGAGGGTGTAGAAAAGATTTACATGAATGATTGCAGGGACGAGGGTCTTCTGTTTGTGAATAGATTGTTGAAGCTGGGGCGGTTCTCCTTGGAGAAAAGATGATTAAAAGGAGATCTGATAGAGGTGTTCAAAATCATGTGTGATCTAGAGAAAGTAGATAGAGAGAAATTGTTCCCATTGGTGGAAGGGTTGAGAACCAGAGGGCACAGATTTAAAGTGATTGACGAGAGAACCAAAGACAGCATGAGGAACACTGTTTTTATGCAGTGGGTGATTACAATCTGGGAATGCACTGCCTGAAAGGACAGTAGAGTCAGATTTAATCGTGGCTTTTAGAAGAGAATTGAATAAACACCTGAAGTTGCATGAGCCCAGTTACTCTTGCAGAAAGCAGATGTGGACATGTTGAGCCAAATGGCCTCCTTATTTGTTGTGACCGTTCTATGATTCAAGTTATCACACCTGCACTTGCTGATCTACATTGACTCTTGGTCCAACAAAGACTTGACTTTAAAATGATCATCTTTTACTTTGCATCCCTTGATGGGTTTCACCTCTCCCTATCTCTGTAGCCTCCACTATCCCTAGGGAGAACTCTGTCATTCCCCAATTCTGGCCCCTTCTGTATTCCTGATATCTTTTGCCCCACTATTGATGGCAGTGCCTTCAGCTCTCTAGGAATTTTCTAGCAAAACCTTGCTGCCTCTCCACCTGTCTTCTGCTTTAAAATGCTGCTTAAAGTCTACCTCTTTGGGCAAATAGTTAGTCACCTATCCACATATTTCTTATGTGGTTAGGGTCAAATTTTCATTGGATGACACTCTTGTGAAATGTTTTGGTATGTTTTACTATGTTAATGTTGCTATATAAAGTGCAAGTTATTGTTTTGCTCTATAGAAAATATCGCTATTGTGCTGGTTGTGAAATGATTATTCGTTATCGTGTTACAATCACATGGTGTAGATTTAGTCACATTAAGAAAATGCTCAATGCAATCCATTTTTCAGTTCTGAAAATAACTGTTCACTATTACAGCAGTCAAAGAAATATGTTTTCTCTTTCCTTTTTAAAAGGTTAAGGGTTAAGTCAGGAACGTGATGGAATATTCATTACTCACCTGAATGGGTATAGTTGCAACACTACTTGAAACATTTCAATATCAAGTTTTATTGATTTCTCTATTCATCACTTGCAACTTTCAAAATGGGGCAATATATTTATTTGTGTGTACAGCAAGGCAGATTAAATAATACCAGTCCCATTGCAAATGGTTAATTTAAAAATGCATCCTCAATTTAGTCACTTAAGCTAGCTATGTTTGCAGTGACTGCTATTCTTCAAATCTTCCCATCATTCCGAAAGCCTCAATAGACAGATTTGTGAGACATATGCTCTTCTCACATTTGTTTGCAGTTTATGTTGGTGATAGTGAAGTTATACCACAGCCAAAATGATTTGTGTGTTTTCTATTACTTAAAAACCTTAATGGTAAATACAAAGAACAGATTCTGCTGATTTTGGCATCATTGGCGGCTCAGCATTTTGCATTGTGAGGTGACCTCGAGTAAGGTCACTCTCACCACTTTTTATTATGTAAATACAGCAAGGTCAAGTTTTTAATTTCAAAATTTAAGCTTAAAAAATTAGAAAGAGCACAGATTACCTACCGGACTACTTCTAAAATTTCTAATAATATTTTCGCTGGCCCATAAATACAACTTCACACCTGCTTAAGACTTTTTAAAATGTTGTTTTCTGGCAATGCTGGCAAGCTTCATTTATTGCCCATCCATCTTGCCCTGAGAATTTAGTGGTGGGCCTTCTCCTTGAACAGCAGCTGTCCTGTGGTAAATATGCTACCATGGCAGGGAATACCAGTGATGCTGAAGGGACACCAATAAAGTAAGTTCCCATTTTAAGTTGCTTCATTTAGCAACATTCCATTTTAGCCTCGCGATATAGTGGGGCCAGTACATGCACTTAGTGTCAGGATTTCGGCTTTAATGTCATTTTGTGCCAGGGCCGATGTAGCTTCATGTGACGTGAATGGCACCATTTTGGAGTGGCCTCTCCCATATCCCGAACCTCTCTTTGCGGCCTCACTCACTTGCTGCTTCCCTCCCCCAACCTTCAGGTTTGCACCTCTTCTCACTCCCTCACTCACTCCCCCCCTCTCCCAAGTCCTCACACTGCAAGGATTCAGGAGAGGGAAGCGGCGTGCAGGAGAGTGGGCAAGCGGGAGGGCCAGCCAGTGGAAAAGGCGGCATGTGGGAGGGAGTGAGAGAGAGAAGTAATGAGCAGGAGAGGCCGGTGAGCGGAAGAGATTCAGTGAGCGGGAGAAGCAGCCAGTGGGAGAGATTCAGCGAGCAGGAGGTAAGTAGAAGGGGTTAGCACATTTCTTTAATAGCTTTAAGTTTATTTTGTTCTAATAGTTATTTATGAATATAGGAATTTATGAATGTACAGTAATTCAGCTAACAGGGTATAATGTTTTAATGTTTTTTTCTGATAAGAAATGTCCTTCAGAACCTAACTACAGCTTTTACATCGGTTGTAATCGGAATACCTGATTTGCTTGAATTGTTTCACTTAAAGTTGCAGTTTTCAGAAACACAACTACAATGTTAGGTGAGGAACTACTCTGTGCGTGTAAGGCAGAATGGTAATTTGGAGGTGATAGTGTTCTCACAACATTGCTACTCCTGTCTTTCTCGACCAGGGAGGTTTCGGGGAGTGGGTTGCTGTTGAGCTAATCTCGGTGCATTGCTGTGGCTGCAGCAACAATATACTGGTGATGGAGGGGGTGGATCTAAAGTCTGGTGACACAGACACTGACCAATCAATCTCTGTTTTGGATGGGATTGAGTTGTTGCAACTGCCCTCAATCAGGTGAGGAGAGAATCATATCATCATATTCCTGAGCTTGAGGAGTCAGGAGGTTAGCCACTCATCGCAGAGTACCTGACATCATCCCTGCTCTTGTAGTTTTGGCATTGATATAATTGCTCCAGTTCAGCTTCTAATCAGTTTCACTTTTAGGATGTCGATGTTTGGGGATTTGGTGGTGGCTTGGTGATAATGGGGCAATTGATGATCAAAGAGAGTTGGCTGGGCTTTCTCTTGTATAAGATGGTCATTACCAGGCTTTTATATGGTGCAAATGTTATATGCCACATGTCAGCCGAGGTTTAGATATTATCCAAATCATGCTGTATTCTGGCAGGGGCTACTTGATTATCACAAATTGTGAATGGACTGAACACTCTGGAATTGTCACTTAACAGCTGCACTCTAACCTTGTGATAAAGCAGAGCCATTCGTTGAATCAGCTGAAGGTAGTTTGGCTAAGGACATGGCCCTGAAGAGCTCTTGCAATTATGCCCTGGTGCTGTGGTGACCAGCCTCCAACAAGCACAGCCATCCTCACTTGTGTTTATAAATGTGCAGAACACTACATTTCCCCAATCTGGGGAAAGTGCATTTGAGACACCATTACACTGAGGTATAGCCATTCGGAACCCTCTCAAATTGTACCAGGGTAAAACTGCTGTTGGGTGCATAACTGAACCATTTATATCTAAGCAGACAAAAAATGAACTCTGACACTCTGTACTAGGCCTGAACACTAACAATAACAGTTGGCTTGGAATTGAGTCTGCTTCATACGATTTCCTGCTTTTGGTTTGATTATCTTATAAAATGGAAGAAGTCAGTCATTTTAGGAAAAACAGGTAGGGCTGAATCAGTAAAGGCTGATATTTGAACAGATATTTATAGTCATCTTTGGCTTCATTTTTTTTATTGAATGCTAATGTACCAGTTTAAAAAAAAATGGCATTTATGTTTGCAGCACAAGGCGATACCTGGAGATGAATCATCCAAATATAAATGAGCATATTTTGTTCCACAGCTGGGAGAATCCATCACAGAAATAGCCAGCAACATGATGCTAGTGGATGAACACATACTGTGGATGGCCCAGAATGAAGAGAAGGCTTGTACCCGAATTGTGCAGTGTGTGGAATTCATTGCCAGTCTTGTGCTAACCAGCAATACACAGGGTATTTCAAAGGTATTCATTTCAATGCTGCATTTTCTGAATTGAGCAGAAAATATAAAGAGATTCACTACATTTTCCAAAAGTATGCAGAATACAACTTCAGCGAGCAGCTGTTCTGTTCATTAGTGAACATTTATGGTGCAACAAATGAGTTAATGGAGCATTGTCTGTAAGAAAAACGATATTTGGCAAATCATTGTTCAATGAAATGAGCCAGGAATGCTGTGTATCAATTCAAGAAGTTTTGTTTTACCTATTTCAATAGAATTAACATGCTGGGTGGGATTTTACCAGCCTCCTGGATGAGATGGAGTGGGAGGGGCTGATAAACAGCAGGGAGCCATATTGGGATGACACCCTGATGCAGTCCCACAAACTGGAGGCAGGCAGGTAATTTAAATAATTAAGGGCCTTTCGGGGGGGCCATCTTGAGAGGCTGGTGGCATTTTGCCGACGGTGGTGCAGCTCCCTGTCACGTGGGAAGATGGGGGACCCCTGCTGCTTCCCGGGTCTGGAGGGCCATCAATCGCCCAAGGTGGGGGTCACAGTGGCAAAGGCCATCCCCGGGGCCTTGACTCCGCTGCTGGAGGGGTTGCTCCTCTGATCACTGGGGCCTGCTTGCTTGGCCCAGCAGGAAAACATAATTCTGACTCCCCTGCAAGCTTGCCTCAAAATGGAGGCAGCCTCTCGCTCTCCTTGCAGTCTCAGCAGTGGCCACCCCCTTGATGCCGCTGCTGAAGTTGCAGAGCTGCCGGCCTTCTGAGAGCCAACCTGCCACCCTTGAACAGGAAAATTGCCGCTGTGGTCCTGCTGCTCACCCCACCCCCAACACACACACACACACACAACACACACCCTGTGGTCCCAACACCAGGACTTGTCCCCATTCTGAGAAACTCCAGGCCACTTTTTGGTTGTGCCCAATTATAAATTGTATGAAGTACCTGCAATCCCACAAAATGAGGGTTTTGCCTAGTTTTCGGCATTTTTTCACAGTAGATCTTAAAGATTTGTCATATTCAGGGTCTTTTCTATGATGGAGGTTTGGAACAAATGGAATTTAGAAGTGAGGTGACTTGTTGAGCCAGGGGCTATGTTTGGACTGTGTACAGCCTGTTCGGTTGCAGATGTGAGTCGTGGGTTTCAGGTCTTATTCATCATCCATTGGTCCTTCAACTGAAGCTAGTTCAGGGGCTTGAATAAGAGGATGGCTCAAAAGAAAGTGGGCCACGCCTCCTCGATTCACACAGCACTTGCTAGGAATGAGAAATTGTTCTGTTCACATGTTTGTTGGAAAAAGTTACATTGCCCAATAGAAACAAGCTGCACCATCTCACAATGAGAAACAAATCACTTCTTCTGTAGAGGTGGTTGACCTTATAAAAATGCAGTTACTGACGTGTTGAGGTACAATCTTCATAACGGAGGTAGGATTGAAGTGTCCAATTTTTGAAAGAAATTCTTTTCAGCCTTTTCTAATGTTTTTCAACTTTAACTTATTTTGCCTGTTGTACCTTAGATTAGTCTCACGGACGAGTTCCAACTCCCTCTACCTTTGACAGTGTCTATCCTTGATTTGAGAAGTGGGTAC
Source organism: Carcharodon carcharias (assembly GCF_017639515.1). Classification (NCBI taxonomy): domain Eukaryota; kingdom Metazoa; phylum Chordata; class Chondrichthyes; order Lamniformes; family Lamnidae; genus Carcharodon; species Carcharodon carcharias. Next base: position 92,286,499 of record NC_054483.1, read on the forward strand.
ATTTTCAGTAATGCACTTGGGAAATGAACAGCAAACCTTGTCTGGTAAAAACATTTCAGTAGTAGGTTTATCTTTTGCCTCCTCTCTGAGGACTCACATCAGCTCTCATTTTATGTTTGAGATATCAAGCAAATATACTTTCCAAATATACTTTCTAAATACCAGTTATATAGCAATCCAGTTATATATTATATTATATATATTAAATTTATATAGCTAACCTTCCACATAATTGTCTTATAATCAAAATATTAGCAAGATTGACCTTCTAAGGACTAAGCTAACCCTTTGTAAATTTTTTTTTGGAACACATAGGACTGAATTTTGTGTTTCCCACATGGGTGTTAGGGAAAGTGTAAAGCAGAAGATCTGATGGAGTGTTTCACAAGTCAGTGATAGAAGCTGCCTGATATCCTTTCCATGTAAATGAATGGAAGGAGAATCAGCCTCATTCAGTAGTGGGTGTGCCTTCTGACCCATTCAACCTCCTACACTCCTTTTAAGCAATGTTTAATTGCCAGATGTGAATGATGCAACTCCATTCCCCCCCAGTGCTGATCCTTTATTTTCAGGAACATAAAACCATCAGTCCTTTACTAACTGGCTTCTGGTTATTTTATTTGAGATTTCAAACTGCCCTCACAATTGAAGTAGAATCAGGCCTTCAAAATCTTTAATCTTTAAAAATAAGGTTATTGGAAATTCTTGGATTTTGAATATTTGGCTCAAAGAAATGAAATCATCACTAAAAACAAAATCAATCAATCAGATTGCATTGTTTATGTTTGAATTATTCTTCGCTCTAATTTATAACTAAACAAGTTATTGGACTATTGTGTACAGTATTAGCACCTTTACCGAAGGAAGGATATACTTGCCATAGAGGGAGTGCAGCGGAAGTTCACCAGACTAATTCCTGGGATGGCGGGACTGTCCTATGAAGAGTGATTGAGAAGATAGGGCCTGTACGCTCTATGGTTTAGCAGAATAAGAGGTGATCTCATTGAAACTTATAAAATTCTTGAGAGATTCGGATGGGTAGATGATGTGCGCCCGGAAGCGCTGTGCGCCCCCTGTGCGGGTGGAAGAGTGGGAATTCTCTGAGCTGGAATTGCTCTCTTTCGCACATGCACACGAAAGAGTGCACAGATCACCCTGAGGCAAAGTGCTGCCTCAGGGAGATCGGCTCAAATGTGAAAAACAGATTAAGGAATAGAAAAAAAATTTACTGACATGTCCCCTCATGTGACACCGTCACATGAGCAGGGACATGTCCATAACTTTTATTTGAAGGGTATGTTAAGATTTTAAATCCCTCATGAAACCTCTTCCCGCCCGTGGATGAGGTTTCATGTTTTTTCTGAAGGTTGCCTGGGCTCTTCGCCTGCCCGCCAACCTTAAGGTTGGACGGGCAGGTCCATTAAGTGTTTTAAGTACCTCACTAATGGCTTTAAGTGGCCGTTGACAGGTCGGCAGGTGCGCAGCCGAGTCAGCTGCATGCCCGCCAAACTAAATATCTAAATGACGCGCGGTGACTTTGGGACGCCCGCCTGACCTCACCGTGCGTCATTTTACATGTTGGCGAGCAGGCCTCACACCCGCTCGCCAAAAGGAGATTTTTGCCTATACAAGATAGGTAGGTAGGTGCAAATGTAACTTCAGGCACACCACTAATGTCCACCTATTTCATGTGTTCTGAAGGAACAAGTCACCTGGCGTCACTACCCGCCTTTTCCCCATAGCCCTGCACATATTTCCTTTTCGGCTAATAATCTAATTCCTTCTGGAATGCCTGGATTGAATGTGTCTCCACCACACTCTCAGATAGTGTATTCCAGATTCTGACCATTGGCTACATGAACTGGCTTTTCCGCAGGCCTTAAACCTGTGTCCTTTGGATCTCGATCCTTCCACCAGCGGGAAGTTTCTCCCTATCTAATTTGTCCAGAACCCTCGGCACAGTATTTACTGGAGTCTTGCCTGCCAGCTGGAGGACTAGTGAGAGCCCCGCGTTGCCTCTTTGAGGGAAGGCCCACCGTATGAATTAGTGTTCAGGCAATTAACTGGACAGCAGTAGGCTCTCCCCTGGTTCAAGGATGCAGCGGACAGAAATCCCACCCACCGAGAGCTGCCAACTGGTGGCAGCTGCCGCCACTACGCCCAGCTGAGGCCCAGGATTATCATGGCAGGATGGAGGTCACGAGGAGTCAGCAGCAAGGGCAGAGGGTCCCTCAATCAGGGTACCTGTTGCCGGGTCCCTCAAGCAGGCAGAGTGCCTTTGAACAAGGGACCTCAGGGAGCCTGCAAGCAATGTTGCAGAGGTTCGCTTTGTCATGCTCCCTGTTTGGTGAGCCATGCTGCCCACCGCTGGAGTAACACTAGCAGTGATAAAATGAGGCCCTTAAGTGGGCATTAATTGCCTATTTAAGTGCCTCAGTTGGCAGCAGAAAGCCATCCCCATCGGTCTTCCCACCACAGACTTAACTTGAATGGGGTGGAAGTGGGAAGGTGGCAAGGTTCTCACCCACCACCCTCCTGCCTAATTAAATGCTCCACACAGGCTCACTACAGGGGAGAGCATTAAATTCCATCTATAATCCTGATTACCTCTATTAAATCTCCTTTCAACCTTCTCTTGCCCAAGAAGAACAGCCCCAACTCTTCAATCTATCTTTGTACCCCTCCATCATCTCTAATGCCATCACATCTTTCCTAAAGTGTGACACCCAGAACTGGATGCAATACTGCAGTTGAGGCTGAACCAGTGTTTTACACAGGTTTATAATAACTTTATGGGGTCTCTTTATGGGGTATGTGGAACATTCCTTCTTCCAATCCTACTCAGGCCCCCTCCCGCAACTCTTTCTCTGGTACATTGATGACTGCTTTGGTGCCACTTCATGCTCTCACCTGGACCTCGAAAAATTGATTAATTTTGCCTCTAATTTCCAACCCTCCTTCATTTTCACATGCTCCATCACTGATAATTTCTTTACCTTCCTTGACCCCTCTGTCTCAATTTCTGGTGGTAGACTGTCCACCAATATTCATTACAAGCCTACCGATTCCCACAGCTACCTTGACTACAGCTCCTCACACCCCGCTTCCTGTAAGGACTCCATCCCATTCTCTCAGTTCCTTCGCCTCCGTCGCATCTGTTCTGATGATGCCACTTTCCAAAACAGTTTCTCTAACATGTCTTCCTTCTTCCTTAACCAAGGTTTTCCACCCACGGTTGTTGACAGGGCCCTCAACCGTGTCCGGCCCATCTCCCGCGCATCCACCCTCACATCTTCCTCTCCCTCCCAGAACCATGATAGGGCCCCCCTTGTCCTCACTTATCACTCCACCAGCCTCTGCATTCAAAGGATCATCCTCCGCCATTTCTGCCAACTCCAGCATGATGCCACCACTAAACACAACATCCCTTCACCGCCCCCCCTGGCAGTGTTCCACAGAGATCGTTCCCTCCGGGACACCCTGGTCCAATCCTCCATCACCCCCTACACCTCAACCCCCTCCTATGGCACCTTCCCATGCAACCGCAGAAGGTGCAACACCTGCCCCTTCCCCCCTCCTCACCGTCCAAGGGCCCAAACACTCCTTTCAAGTGAAGCAGCACTTCACTTGCAGTTCCCTCAATTCAGTCTACTGCATTCGCTGCTCCCAATGCAGTCTCCTCTACATTGGAGAGACCAAACGCAGACTGGGTGACCGCTTTGCGGAACACCTTTGGTGTGTCCGCAAGCATGACCCAGACCTCCCTGTCGCTTGCCATTTCAACCCATCATCCTGCTCTCATGTCCATATGTCTGTCCTTGGCCTGCTGCAATGTTCCAGTGAAGCTCAACGCAAACTGGAGGAACAGCACCTCATCTTCTGACTAGGCACTTTACAGCCTTCCAGTCTTAACATTGAGTTCAACAACTTCAGATCATGAACTCTCTCTTCCATCCCCACCCCTTTTCCGATCCCCATTTTTCCAATAATTTATAATCTTTTTAATATATTTTTCTTCTCCCACCTATTTTCATTAATTTTAAAATTATTTCCATCCATTGTTTTATCTCCACCTTTTAGCCTATTTCGATCCCTTCCCTCCACCCCACCCCCACTAGGGCTATCTGTCACCTGCTCACCCTGCTTTCTACTCTTAATGTCACCATTAGCACATTTCTTAGCTAATATCACCCCTTTGTCCTTTTGTCTGTGACATCTTTGGCAATCTCTTCTTTGTTTCCACCTATCACTGGCCCTCTATCCAGCTCTATCTGTCCCACCCCCCTCAACAGGCTTATATTTCACCTCATTTCTATATTTCCTTAGCTTCCTTAGATGAAGGGTGATACAGACTCAAACCGTTAACTGTATCCCTCGCCACAGATGCTGTCAGACCTGCTGAGTTTTTCCAGCTATTTTTGTTTTTGTTTGTGTTTTATAATAACTTCCTTGCTTTTGTACTCTATGCCCCTATTGATGAAGCCTAGGAGGCCACATGATTTATTAACCATGCTCTCAACTGTCCTGCTACCTTCAATGATTAATGCAAATATGCATTCATCAAGGTCCCTCTGCTTCTGCACCCCCTTTAGAATTGTACCCTATATCTTATATTGTCTCTCTGCATTCTTCCTACCAAAGTGAATCACTTCACACTTCCCTGTATTAAATTTCACCTGTCACTTGTTCAGCCATTCCACCAAAATGTCCATATTATTTTGAAGTTCTACACTATCCCCCTCACAGTTCACAATATACCCAAATTTCGTATCATGTGCAAATTTTGAAATTGTGCCCTGAACACCAGGTCTAGGTCATTACTCGATATCAGGGAGAGCAGGACTCCTAACACCGACCCCTGGGGATCTCACTATAAACTTTCCTCCAGTCCAAAAACCAACCGCTAACCACTACTCTCTGCTTCCTGTCACTCAGCCAATTTTGTATCCATGTTTCAACTGTCCCTTTTATTCCATGACCTGTACCTTTGCTCACAAGTCTGTTGTGTGGCACTTTATGTAATGCTTTTTGACGTCCATGTACACCATATCAACAGCACTACCCTCATCTACCCTCTCTGTCACTTCATCAGGAAACTCAAGCAAGTAGTTAAACACAATTTTCCATTAAATCCATGCTGAATTTCCTTAATTAATTCACATTTGCCCAAGTAACTAGTAATTTTATCCTGAAATATTGTTGTTAAATGCTTCCCCACCACCAAAGTTAAAATGACTGGTCTGTAGTTGCTGGGCTTATCTTTATACCCATTTTTAATCAAGGGTGTAACATTTGCAATCCTCCAGTCCTCTGAGTCTACAGATCATTGGAAAATTACAGTCAGTGACTCTTCAGTTTTTACACTCACTTCCCTCAGTGTCCTTGGATGCATCTCATCCAATCCTGGTGCCTTATTACCTTTAAGTGCAGTCAATCTATCTAATGCCCCCCACCCCCTTATCAATTTTAAACCCATCAAGTGTCTGACATACATCCTCTTTCATCATGACCTGGGTAACGCCTTCTTCCTTGGTAAAGACAGGTGCAAAGTATTCATTTAATACTCAGTCATGCCCCCCACCTCCATGCATAAATCCCTTTTTGGTCCCTAATTAACCCCACTCCTTTCACCGCCCTTTTACTACTTATTTGCCTATAGAAGACTTCTGGATTACCTTTTATGTTAGCTGCCAGTTTTTTCTCATACTCTCTCTTTGCTTCTCTTATTTCCCCTCTGAACCTTCTATATTCAACCTGGTTCTCAGTTGTATTATCCACCTGACATCTGTAAAAGCACACTTTTTCTGCTATGCCTTAATCTCTATTTCTTTCTTCATCCAGGAAGCTCTAGATTTGTTTGCTCTACCTTTACCCTTCAGGGGAATATATCTAGACTGTACTTGAAATATCTCTTCTTTAAAGGCAGCCCATTGTTCAGTTACAGGTTTGCCTGCCAAACTTTGATACCAATTTATCTGGTTCAGATCCATTCTTACCCTCAATTGAAGTTGGCTTTCCCCTAGTCAATTTGCTCTTACTTTGGATTATTCCTTGTCCTTTTCCATAGCCTATCCAAACCTTATGATACAATGATCACTGTTCCCTAAATGCTCCCCTGCTGACACTTGATCCACTTGGCCACCTCATTCCCAAGAACCAAGTTGAGCAATGCCTCCTTTTTCATCGAACTGGAAACATCCTGCTGTAGAAAATTCTCCTTAGCTTTGCTGATCATCACTTAAAAAAAATGTTACTGTGGAGTTATACAAACTGCATATTGAGATATAGCCCTGTGATTTGGAGTCTGCGATCCAAACATATATCCCAGTTATATTTAGAAGTGATCTGGTCCATAAAATTAGATTTCTTTTTAAGCTCATACTGTTATGAGTAATACTGAACATGGATTGTCTGAGCAACATCTGAAAACCATATCATTGTCAGCATTTGCTACCAGCTGCTTTAAGGATTCAAAGTAGTGAGTGTAAAGCTGTTTTGTAATATACAGTTGAAGCCTTCAGGCAAGAAAATGTTAAGTTTGTATTTAAAACCGATGAGAGGTTCTGTAATGTATTCTTGCCCGAGCGGTTTTAATTATTAAAATGTTCACAGGTAAAACTGCACTTTTCTGAACCAATGCAAGCTGTAACCTATAACCTCTTGTGTTCTCACTAAAGGGGAACAATTTGCATTTTTCAGGTAGGATTTTCTGTTAAATATTTCAGCTTCCTCAACCATGTTTCTTTTTTGTTAATTCACATCAAGCCTGTGCCTTCCTTTTTCTGTTAAAGCAGGCTGGGTATTAAAATGCACTTTGCATGTTAATGTAATTTTATTATGCAAGCTGCAATCATGCTAACTTGAATTTTATTGATTGAGGTCCAAGTTCTGTAGGCAAACTCCGTTGTTTAGTCATTCGTATAATAATTACAACTCTGTTTTGTGTAACTTTTATTCAGATGTGTGCCTTTGACCTTGTTTAATTTGTCGTAGTGAACCTTGCCTGTTTTGCGTCCATTAAAGCCGAAATGAATAAGGTTTAATGCCGAATGTAAATAAAATAAAGCAGTGTTTCTACAACGATGTCACGCAATGCTGAGCAATTTCAGTTCGTCTTGGATGACTGCCAGCCAGCAATTAATGATACTGAATTGACTTACTGAAAATTCATGGTTTTCCGTGAGACTGAAAAATAATAAGAACAGCAAAACATGGCGTAGAAAAGGCAAAATTACAACAACAAAAAATTACCACATAAAGTTAGCTATATCTTGGGGTATATGCCATCTTTCAGCTAGTTTCACTGAAATTCCTTTTTTCTACTATGTTCTCACCAGGTTTCCATGAATATAGCACTGGAGGCCTTCATGATCAAGCCAGCTAGTTTCACAGGCATGACGTGCACTGCCTTCCAGAAAATAGGTCTGCATCCAGGGAGATCATTGATCCGTGACGTAGCTAGGCTGGATTGGGAGGCTGAGTATCGTCGAGACCAACATCTGAATTTCAAATGCAATACAGGCAATCTCACTAGTTCTCTAGTGAATTTCCCAGTTAAGGTAAGGATGCTTTGTGGTGGGCAAGTGAAGGCAGGCATTTTGATGCAACTGTCTCTCAAAATGCAAGGCTGATTACTTTCTTGATTAACCTCACAGTCCTGAACGAAGATTCTTTGCCCAAATCATTAACTGCAACAAAGAGCATTTACGGATTATAGCAAGCTTTTTTAATTATAATGTGATATGTATAACTTGTACAGTACTTTGTATAAATTAATAAGAAGACAAGCTTCAACATTCAAACAGTAAGAGAATGATGTGCCTTATTGTTCTGTCAGGTATAAAAATCATTCTATTATTTGCATTACCACATGCGAAAAACAGTTTAATTTGAAGTGGATAAAATAACATTTCTGTATAACATGGCAATTTTGCATAATGAGGATTGAGGCAATTAATATTCCAAGTTTTGAAAGAAAAAAGAAAGACATTTGTATATGATGTCACCCAGAAGTGTCACTAGCGCCTTATTGCACAATGATTTACTCTGAAATGCAATGACTGTATATGTAAGTAAATGACTGGATAAACAAAAACGTTGTTTCCAGTGTTGCAAGTAAAGCAGCTTGATCAGCTCAGCGCTGTGTGGTCAAACTCAGTTGAGGATATTCTCACTGATGTGATTAAGGTCAATCAATTATCAATTAGTAATATACAGAAGGGAAAATCAGATGAGGTGACTTATTGAAGGACCAGGCTGTAACTCTTTCGAGTACAAACACGTTTCCATCTGTTCTTATTCAGATGAAGTTACATTGTTTCATAGTTTGCCATTGTGAGATTTGAACTCTTTTCTTGGGGTTACAAGCCCAGTACCATAACCACTTGGCTATTTAGGCCAAGCCAAGGACCAGGCTGTATCTTTACTGCCTTCAAGCAGTTACCAATTATTGCTCTGAATCATAGAATGATACAGCACATCAGAAGGCCATTTAACACATCATACCTGTGCCAGTGCTGGCTCTTTGGTAGAACTATCCTACTCCCCTGCTCTTTCCCAATAACCCTGTAAATTCTTTCTCTTCAATTATTTATCCAATTCCCTTTTGAAAGTAACTATTGAACCTGCTTCCGCCATCCTTTCAGGCACTGCATTCCAGATTACAATGACTTGTTTTGTGAAAAAAATCTTTCCTCATGTCACCTCTGGTGCCTTTGTCAATCAGCATAATCAATGTCCTCTGGTTTTGACGTTTCTGACTTTGGAATCTGTTTCTCCTTATTAAGTCTACCCTGACACCCTGATTCAAATACCCCCATCAGATCTCCTCTTAATCTTCTCTGCTCTGAGGAGAATATCACTAGATTTTCCAGTCAATCCACATCATTTATGTTCCTCATCCCTGGCACCGTTCTCATAAATCTTTGCTGCACCCTATCAAGAGCCTTGATACCCTTTTGAATGTGTAATGTCTGGAATTGAACATGTTGCTCCAGCTAAGGCCTAAACAGTGTTTTAGAAAGATTTAGCACAACTTCCTTTTGCTTTTGTGCTCTGTGCCTCTATTAATAAACCCAAGGATCCCATATGCTATTTTTAGACAGCCTTCTCAACCTGTCCTGCCATTTTGAAAAGTTTGCACTTTTAAAGATACGTAAGTCCCCAGATCTTTCAGTACCTGCACCTTTTTTTAAATAATTGTATCTCACGTTAATATTCCTACCAAGATGTATCAGTTTACACCCTTCTACATTAAATTTCATCTGTCATGTGCCTGCACATTTCACCAGTCCATCTGTTGTCCTGATTACCATCCACCTCATTGTTTATTACATTTGCAAATTTCATTTAGTTTGCAAACGTTGAAGTTCTGCCCTGTGCATCCAAGCCCAAGTCATTAATATAGATCAAAGAGATCAGTGATCCTAATACGAACCCCTGGGAAACACCACTGTATATTCCTGCCAGTCTGAAAAACGACCATTCACCATTACTCTCTGCTTCCTGTCTCTTAGCCAAATTCACATCCATATTGTCATTGTCCCTTGAATCCCATGAGCTTCAATTTTGATTAATTGGCTTACTTTAATAAATTTGTATGGATTTGATGCCGTTTTTATTCAGCAATTATTCGAACCTATCAGAACACATTTATTTTCTCATTTCCTTCTCCCTCTTTTGTCTGCCTGAGTTAAAGTCCCCTTTAGGCGAAAGGTTAATGACTGATTGCACCTCAGTCAATCAAAATAGGAGGATGTCTATGGGTAACCTAGCACTAAATTTTTCCTCCTCCCTTATGAATCACTTAACACTCCTCTACATCATGTTAATTTAATATGCTGTGCAAATGTTCCAAATGTTAACATGTGTTTTTGAATGGAGTGCACTTCATACAACAGTAAAATCAAACTGATCCTGCACGTGATATCATGACTGGATATATCACTCCATTTGAGTATGTGCTCTATACTAGCATTTTATAGCAATAATATTGCAATAGCAGTCTACTGTAGAATTGATCCACTAAGAGATTTTTGCATTTCAGTACAATAGCCCAATGATTGTTTTAAAGTATTCTTTTTTACATCAATGAGTTTCCACTTTGAATTTTCAAAGTGGTAAATAGCACCGTTTGGTGAAAAACAGCTAAAATGATGAGAGATAATGAGAGACAGCTAATAAAACTTAATTAGAAGTTTTAATAACCTCCTCAATGCTTAAAAGATAATCACCACTGAAGTGAAATAGTAAGAAGAAGCTTCTTTACCCATTGAGTAGTTAGAATTTGGAACTCACTGCCACAAGGAGTATTTGAGGTTAATAGCATGGAATATCAGGCTGAGCACCTGCACATACTGCTCTTACACAATATGCAGGAACTTAACTCAAGCATTGGCCTTGCATGAAAATGAGGGCCTGGAGCAAAATCGATGGATTCCCTTAGCTGAACCCAGTCCAGTCTTAGTTTTGACAATTCACAATGGGTATTCATGATTGCTCTTAAAGGGACAGAGTGAGGTTTGGCCTTTTCATCATCTTATCATGAAAGCATGTAAAATACTTACAATAAAATAGGATGCCATGTTAGCTGTGTGGCAGATAGTAAATGGCCTTGGGAGAACAGGTAAGTACGAAGAGTGCAGGTAGATAAATATCAAATGAAATCTGGAATGGAGAAATGTGAGGCACTGCATCTAAACAGGAAGACTAAGAAATGTGAGGTGCTGCATCGAAACAGGAATAATAAGGGGGGGAAGGAGCAGAGAGACTGGGGCTATAAAAAGTTGCCCCTGTTCTGCCTGTATTTTCGGTATCATGGTGCCAATTTGGTTGCAAAATGACATCCGCATTCCTGGCCCGCACAGGACATGGTTTTGGTGAAGACGTTAGCACCTGTGTTAGGAGTTTGTCCTGGAGGTATGAAAGGTGGAGGATTATGATTGTCTGCCAGTGTTTAATGTTGATTTGGCACCGGTGGTGCCAGTTTTGAAATCACAGCTCCAGCTTGCACCCTCTCTTAGCCTCTCACATCTAAACATGAATTCAACAGCCTGATGGATCCCGAGCAATATTCCCTCCAGCTGCACAGCCGCACAACAATCCAGAGTGTATCACTCAGGGAACAAACAGCACAACCCAAGTTTCCCTTCAAAATTTGCCCTGACGCAGGCATGCAGCAATCTTACGGAAACCGTGCAGCGTGGCAAGCAGGCCACAGCAAAGAGAAATTTGAGTGGGTGTTGCCACCCAGCAACCCTATTTAAAGGGATCACTAGCAACTTCCAGCTACTAGTTTTGAGTTTGTAGAAGTGCTATGAGTTTTTGATTCCTGTTTAAAGTTGGTTTGATCAGCAGGCAGTGGTACTGGGAGTGGGGAAGACATTGGACTTCTGGCTGGGGCGCAGCCTCGCCCGCTGCCGTTCCTGCCTGGAACGGGGTCCAAAAAATCTTGGCTACTGATTCTGCCTTCAAGGGTTCTGTTCAGGCCATGTGTTCCGAGTCATGGATGCTGTTGTTTTCATCCCCCTAGGATTACAACATGAGAGGGAAAGTGAACAGAGGCAGCACAGAAGAGGACAAGCTGCTCAAAGAGAGAGAAGGAGAAGGGGAAAAGGGCTCTCAGCGGGAGGCTCTATTCATCCAAGGTGTTCAGGAAGCAATTGCCCTACCTTAACCTCACGAAGGACAAGCGTGTACAGTATCTCTGTCCTACAAAGAAGGTGCTCATGGAAATCTGCCACCTCTTGTAGACTGACCTGCAGCCTCAGAGCAGAGAAATGATGGCAGGACTAGTGGCCGTGAAAATGAACATGGACATGAAATACTTCATGTCAGAATTCTACCAGGCCTGGAGCAGGCCTACATACAAATTAGGAGCAGGAGTCGGCCACTTGGCTCCTTGAAACTGCTCCGCCATTCAATAAGATCGTGGCTGATCTAATTTTAACCCCTACTTCACATTTCTTTACCCCCCCCATCACCTTGTACTCATTTACTTTTCGAGAATCTATCCATCTCTGCCTTAAAGATATTTAAAGACTCTGAGGAAGAGCATTCCAAAGTCTCACAACCCTCTGCGAGAAAAAAATTCCTCATCTCTGTGTTGAATGGGCAACCCCTTATTTTTAAACAGTGACCCCTAGTTCTAGATTCTTCTACAAGAGGAAACATTGTTTCCACAACCATCCTGTCAAGCCCCCTCAGGATCTTATATGTTTCAATTAGATCGCCTCTTACTCTTCTAAACTCCAGTGGATACAAGCCTAGCCTTTCCTCATAAGACAACCCACCCATTCCTGGTATTTATCTAGTTAACCTGCTCAGAACTGCTTCCAACACATTTACATACTTCCTTAAATAAGAAGACCAATACTGAACACAGTACTCCACATGTGGTCTCACCAATGCTCTAACTGAAGGAGAATCTCCTTACTTTTATTCAATTCCCCTTACAATGAGCGGTAACATATCTAACACCTCCTGGATTGCCATCCACTGCTGTATGAGGTAGGTGACTGACACTCTTTATGCCAGGGGACGGGAGTATATTCTCTCTAGCCAGAGAGAATCAGGCAAAGACTGAAGACTGGCTTCATCAGGATATAGGACTTCCCATGGCAAAGGATGCCATCGACTGCACACATGGTTTTGCAGGTGCCACATCTAAATGCAATCACAAAGGGCCCTATTCCCTGAATGTGCAGTTGGTGTGCGACCATTCTCAAAACATCATGCAGATGAATGCTCACTAACCTGGCAGCAGTCATGTGTTTTTATTCTGAGGCAGTTTGCTGTTCTCTCAGTATTTGAGCCACTATATCAAAGCAAATGGAAGCTACTGGATGACAGGATATCTGCTGACGATCTTCTGACTATGGTACCAGTGAGCACAACTCAAATTCCCTATTCTACAACAAAACCCTTCCCTCTGTCAACTGATTATCACTGGGTCTCTTGGCCACAGTGCTGAAATGAAATTCACCTCAAAATAACCATTCCAAGCCAACTTTATCAAACAAACAGTCCAATATTCCACACAATGTTCAACTAATCACTCATGAACATTCCCTTGTTGTCTGTTTTCCCCATGGTGCGGGTGCCATTCACCACACACACACACACACACATGGCACATCTAAATGTGCCTGTCCTGGTGCTCCTATTTAATGCTATTCCAGTGGCTACCTGTGGTAGCCTGTTGACTTTCTGTGGAGGGGACTGCAGATGATCTTGGAGGATGATCTGGAACAGCTCTGACCCTAGACGGCCCAGTTTTGGGCCTCACCACCTCAACACAGGCATCAGCAGCCTGGCCTGGCTGCAGGGACTCTGACGAAGTAGCAGAGGTGGGAGGATGAGTGCTGGCTTCCTGATAGAGGACAGCAGGAGCTAGTGCCATTCTCCCAGAAGATGGCTCAGCAATCCGACTAATCAGTTGAAGGAGAGATTCCTGGACAGCTGTTGGAACCCTGCAACCTTCTTTGAGTGCGGGTCTCCGCAGTCTTGACAGGAGCAGCCTGAGTCTGCATAGCAGAAAACTGAGGTTGCGTGACCTCAACTTGAGTTTCCAAACTTTGCAGCATCCAAACAATGGGAGACTTCAGCTAGTACTGCACTGGCAGCTGAGGCATCGGCCAGATCGTGCATTGTGCATGGATCCGCACATGTTTTTGTGAGTTGACCAACACTTAATTGCTGGGAGGAAGGACTCAACCTCCCTGCAAAATCCTGTACAAGGTTGGTGTCAGATTCCTCCATGCTCCTTGACAGTGAGAGCAAACTTTCTGGCGGGGCTGCCAATGCATATACCTTTCAAAGTGCACAGCCCTCAGCCTTTTTCTGTATGTCAACCTATAGAAGTCCACATCTGAGCCCCCTGCAGCAGAACTCACGTGCGATTTCGCCTTCTGATGAGCTAGCATCTGTGCTACTTCCCTCCTTGCCCTGGCTGCAGGTCACTTATGCCAAGTGACTTGACATTTGCAGATTTCATCCCTATACAACAGCTGAACTATGTGCAGCACCAGAATCTGAACTGGAGTCTGTGAGGGTGAAATCGATTGACGATATTTCTTCATCATCAGTCTCTTATTCCTTTTGGACTTCATACTCCCACATCACTGCTTGACCACATGGCAGTTCTTAGGTATCTGAGTTCCTCAGGTTAGTGTTCTCGGCCCAACCATCTTCAGCTACTTCATTAATGACCTTCCTTCTATCATAAGGTCAGAAATGGGGGATGTTCACTGATGATTGCACAATGTTCAGCACCATTCACGACTCCTTAGATACCGAAGCAGTCCATGTCCAAATGTAGCAAGACCTGGACAATATCCAGTCTTGCGTTGACAAGTGGCAAGTAACTTTTGCACCACGCAAGTGCCAGGCAATGACCATCTCCAACAAGAGAGAGTCTAACCATTGCACCTTGACATTCAATGGCATTACCATCACTGAATTCCCCCATTGCCAACATCCTGGGGGTTACCATTGACCAGAAACTGAACTGGGCTAGCCATATGAGTACTGTGGCTACAAGAGCAGGTCAGAGGCTAGGAATCTTGTGGTGAGTAACTCACCTCCTGATCCCCCAAAGCCTGTCCACCATCTACAAGGCACAAGTCAGCAGTGTGTTGGAATACTCTCCACTTGCTTGGTTGAGTGCAGCTGCAACAACACTCAAAAAGCTTGACACCATCCGGGACAAAGCAACCTGCTTGATTGACACCACATCCACAAACGTTCACTCCCTCCACCACCAAGGCACAGTAGCAGCAGTGTGTACCATCTACAAGATGCATTGCAGGAATTCACCAAGGCTTCTTAGACAGCATCTTCCAAACCCACGACCACTACCATCTAGGAGGACAAGGGCAGCAGATAGATGGGAACACCACCGCCTGGAAGTTCCTTATCCAAGCCACTCACCACCCTGACCTGGAAAAATATCACTGTTCCTTCACTGTCCCTGGGTCAAAATCCTGGAACTCCCTTCCTAACAGCACTGTGGGTGTACCTACATCACATGGACTACAGCCGTTCAAGAAGGCAGCTCACCACCACCTTCTCAAGGGCAATTAGGCATGGGCAATCAATGCTGGCCTAGGTAGCGATGCCCACATCCCATAAATGAATATAAAAAAAAGTGCTGACATTGACCGTGATGACTGCTTGATCCCACTGTTCTCTCATCGTTTGCCTGGAGGGCCTCCTGGCTGTTTCCTTTGTTGCATCAGAGAACCTTGGAGCTCATTCTCTGCCTTGTTTCACCATTAGTTAGTGTTCGTTCTGCTCAGAATGTCTTCTGCAACCAGTTCAAGCACCTGCTACAGCCAGAATGCACCTCTCCTTTTAAACTTGAAGTAATGCTAACCTCGCATGATCCTGGGCCTCAACCTCACCAACTTTGTGTTACCTGCTTGTTTAAGAGATCTGTGTGTCTAACCAGCATGACGCGGGCTGTTTATTGACTGGATGCATCAGCAAGAGGCCAATTTTGTTAGTGGCTAACACCCACTTAAAACTAGCCTGCAGCTGCTAAAGTTAGATTTTGGATCTTTTAAAAGGGAGATGCATCAGCTGGAGCAGGGTGCTGGAAGTTGTGACTGGAGACAACCTGGGAAAGATAGGGGAATGGCACATCAGGGGAAAGAGCAGTTCACATGGTTTTTGGATGCTACGCAGGAGCTCTTGGTGGAGGATTTGGAGAGGGGGAGAGATATCCTGTATCCATGGGAGAAGGTGGCCCTCAGACACACAGACTAAAGGCAAAGGGAAGCAGATAGCCCAGCAGGTCACTACCAAGGGTCAGGCTCCAAGGACCTGAATGCAATGCTGCAAGAAGTTCAGTTACCTCCCACTAGAGGTCAAGATGATTTGAATGCATCTGCAAATGTCCTATCCTGCCAACTGCACTGTGAGCCTCAGATATGGCACAAATCACCACATCCCCATCACTCACCTATCAACAATCTCTACCAACCTGGCCTCACACATAACATTCATCTGCTTCACCTCACCCTCATACAATTAACACTGCTGCAAGCCTCAAACCTACATCTCACAGCTTGCAACCATGACAGCTGCCCCAAAACATTTTCCTCTCTGTTCAGAATAAGGTGGTGCACAACCGGAGGCACCAGAAGCTACTCAGAGAGGCAAAGGTGCACTGCATTTTCTGACCTCCATGGAGGAGACGATGCTGACCATTATTGGGATCACTATTGCTGAGACCATAGCCAGTGGGGGGGCCGAACCCATTTGAAGGTGACTGTATCCTCATCCCAAATCCTTCTCCTTTTTGAATCTTTGGAATTCTCTGTCCCAGAGGGCTGTGGAAGCTTAATCACCGAGCATGTTCAAGACAGAAACTGAAAGATTTCTGGACACTCATGACATCAAGGGAAATGGGGATAGTGTGGGAAAGTGGCATTGAGGTCGATGACCAGCCATGATCTGATTGAATGGCTGAGCAAACTCAATGGGCCAAATAGCTACTCGTGTTCCTATGTTCCTCACATCCTATTTCCTTCTCCTGCCACACTCTCTTCTGATTTACAAGCTGCACATGGTGTGTGCAAACACCCCTCTTATTTGCCCCCTCCCCACAACACGACCCTACCCTGGTATTTTTCATTTCAGATACCCAAGAAGGGGAAACTTGGCAGGGCAGTGGACAATGCCAAGCAGACAGTGGTGATGAAGACACAGCAATATCACTTGAGTCTGTAATTGCTGCTACCAGCTCAGATACTGACGCTGTACACATCTTAGAGCATAAATTAGGGGCAGGATCTAAATGGAGGTGAGACATCAGGTGCAGGTGGGCTGCAGGCAGGGTGCAGGACTGTATCCTTGGCTACAGGTGGCATCTGGCCAGATGGTGATGGTGCACACAGGCCCTGCTATAGATGACTTGGATGAGAACTTTGATGGGGCAGCTTACAAAAGAATGTTGATGGGTACATATAACAAAATTCTCAGCATATTGGGAATTCTTCCAGGAAGCCCATGTGCAATGACCAAGAGCATGGAGGAGTTCGGCACCAACTTTGCACAGGGCTTTTTACAGGATAGCTGGGAGCCCATCCTCTCCATTGTGGAAGTGGTGCTCAACTATGTTCACGCACTTGTGGATCCAACCATGGTGCAGTCTCTGTTGGCCTGATGTTGTGACTTCCATTGCAGCACAAACACCCAATATCTGCTTGTTGAAGTAGAAAGCTCAAACTGAAGTCAGGCAAGGTCAGACTGCTGCCATCATATCATGGCTGTGGATTACAGTGTGCAAAAGGGCTTGCAGGCAGTCACAGCAGTCCAACGTATTACTCCAACATGTCACTAGAATTACTGAGGTGCTGCCCTGGGCGAGTGACAGTATTTCAGTGGAGTAGAAACCTGCTTCCCTCTCTGAGGAAGATAACATTGGTCCTCTTACTGGTGCCAGTCTGCTAGCAAGGCAAGAATAGCACCGCCCATACTGAGAAGGTGCAGTTGGCAGCTTCCAGGGCCAAAGTTGTTCCGAGGCCACCTGCAGCCTCTTCCACTGAAGGTCAGCAACTTTCTAGCAGTCACGTTGCAGCCAGTGGTGAAGCACGATTCAGGGGCATAAGGACAGACAAAGGTACATGAAAGATAGGCAGTAAGGGAATGTACAAGAGTAATTCATTAACTTTTGTGTGCAATATGGCATTATTTCACCGATATATTTGTTTGGAGTAGATTGGTGAAAAGTGGAAGGAAGGATATAGGATTGTTGGTGAATGGAGACTTGAGGTTGCAGCTACTGGTATTGCACTCAAAAGAATTCTTCCTGGCAGCTTGGCAGAAAGGGGCTATGTAGGATGCCACCCCCGCCCCACTTTCTCTTCCTCACACTCCCACTCTTGAGCTGCTCACTGTAAAGCTGACTCATGATGGAGAGGTCGTGCAATGGACCACCATGAATCTTAACAGCCACTCAGCTGAGTACAGCAGGACTCTGCTAGAGTGGTCCAGGCAGTGGAAGTGTATGAATGCTTTGTGAATTTATATGCAATTTGTTTATCTGATTAACTGTTCAGTACTTGGTGGCTATGATATAATCCTTGTAAACTCTGTCACTCCCAGTAGAAATTACCATCCAACAGACCAAATAACTATTTCTGCACTCTCGGCAGCTGATTGTCTGGATCCTCAGTGTCATGCGTCATACAGTATCACCATATTTGATATTTTCAAATAGCAACAGCAAGTTAATTAGTCATTTCACTTTTTCCTCTGTACTGTGTATTTTTAGACGATATTGGCTCTTGGGGGTCAATGCTGATTTGCATGAAGCTCTGAGATCACAATGCACACATCGTACATGCACCAACTTGCAATTTGGCAAATTTTCTCATTTGGGAGTTTTGAGAGTTGTGGGACTTGATCTGTTTTATCAACCTTTTGCAAATTTAATTTCCCACTGTGTATTCTGTCTTCATTAAATATAGATGCAAAGAACCAGCGAAAGGCAGAAAATCCTCGTTTGAGCAGAGTGCTCAACATCCTGAAATGTTGTGCAGTGTGGAAAATAGAGCAGGCAGCACCACCTGAACTTCTGAACAGCTGCAGATAGCTTTTCAGAAAACATAATGTCTGTAAAAAGTATTGATCATGCAATGGGCCGGCATTTGTTGTGGCAGGGCATCTAATGGTGTCTGCCATTAGTTAGACTTGCCCTTGTACATTTAGATTTAAAAAAATAAAAAATTCTGTGACAAGTTGCTTAAAGCGCGAACTGATAAGAGCGTAATGAGGAAAATGGGATCTGGGTCCTGAGTAAACAGGGCAAGCAACTGCATACCTCCTTAACCAATCAAATTGAAGGATAATGAAATTATTAGCAAGGAGGTGGAAATTCGAGTGAATAAATTTGATGTCAAATCAGGTACAGAAAAATAAATAAAGTGAGTGAAAGAAAGCTGGGATTAAGAGAGTGAGAGAACAGAGACAAAGGAAACTAGAATAAAATTTCAAATTTTGTATTTTAACAATATGCAACAATTAATACCTAAAGAATGGACTCCACATTTGTGATAGTTAATTTTCAACGTCAGGGAGTTTGTCAGTCATTAACTATTATCATGTGTTGAGGGCACTGAAATGGACAACTTTTGTGAGTTTAGTTTGTAACTACTGATGTTTTTGCCATGCTAACAGTGGAGCGGTGCATTTTGGATATCAGCTTTTGGATTTTAGCAGTTAATCTCGCACCTGCCTTTGCCTGAAGTTACTGTAGCATTGCACATAAATAACAGTGAGCATCATTAGCCTCACCGTTATCTTGACAACAAATTATGAGCCATTAATAGTCAGCCATTTACTCAAAAGATGTGTCTAATGGAAACAAATATTACAGCTACAAACTTTGATCCACCTCTGCTATGCATGCTGAAATTGTGCTATATTGGCTTATGCAATTCTATACCTATGTCAGTTAATCAAGGAGTGCTTTTGTTACACTGCATTTAATCTAATGACTAATTTTTCTGTTTTAATTATTGTTGCTTGGAGAATTTCACTTTTGCATTGATTTGAAAACTAGTGTAGCTTAAATGAAGAGCAAACCAAGATGTGCCATAAACTATTCGGTAAACTATTCGGTAAAATTAAAGATAAACAAATGTAAATAAAGTGAAAAGACAAAAACTTAACTCTGGAAAGATTGAATACTTAGAAACATCAATGCAAATGATCGAATAGAAACCTGAGATGTAACACGATTAATTTAGTTATGTTGCTCACTTCCCTTCCTTTGATTTATACATAATGTATTTATAGAGCTGCTTCTTATTCTTCTAGTCAGGAAGAGGTTTGCTTCTCTCGTGTGGGATGCCATGACACACAGTGACACATGGTTTTTTAATGGAAATTATGTTAAATTATACCATTCAAAATGACTATCTAAACTCTGGCTCCCCAACATCATTTAACCTATATGGAACAGGGACCAATGGCTGACTTATACAGGACCAGTGAATCAATAGTAATGTTTTAAACTCATTGGTTTTAAGTCATGAGGCAGCTCAAGATCACAGAGTAACCAAATCAATAAAGAATAGGTTTGGCACAATGGCAAAGTTCCTAAATATGAGTTCAGAAATCATGTTTTTATACATCTATGAGGATTCATCTATATATGTTTAGAAGTTCGTAAGTCTTGTGTATGGTACATTCTTCTTTTACAAATTAACCTTGGATCACAGGGATTGAGCCATGAATTGGATGACAAGATTTGTAATGGAAAAGCCTGAGCCCAGTATTCTATACTGGAAAACCCCGGGGAGGATTTTCCCCTCGTCCAGTGGACAGGCCCAGGAGCGGCCACGCAGCAATCCTCCGCCCGCGATCGGGCCCTGACCGTAATTTCACGCTGGCTGGCCAATTAACAGCCGGCCAGTGTGAATCGCACACTGAAACGCTCAGCACTGCCCGGGTTGGGGGGGTTGTAGGACGGAAAGCGCTGAAGTCAACGCATGTCCCCAGGTGCACTCTCAGAAAGCTCTCTGAAGGCACAGAGCGGCCTCAGGGAGCTGAAGGTTTTCCACATTAAAAATGAAGTTATTGAAAAAAGGAAAACCTGCCCCATTATGTGACTCTGTCACATGAGTAGGGACATGTTGAAAATGAGTTCTGAAAACTTTTATTTTATTTTTAATTAACATCGGAAACCTCATTCAACCCGTGGATGAAGTTCCCTCAAAAATCAAAAGGCCACTTGGCCTATTCGTCTGCCTGCCAACTGTAAAGATGGGCAGAAAGAAAGTCAATTTAATTAATTTATTATTGGGCTTAACAGCCCTCTAAATTGTTGGCAGGTGTGTGCGCTGGCCGAAATATCGTGCAAGCGCGCAATGACGTTGGGACGCTCACCCGATGTCATCACGCGCTATTTCAAGCTTGTGCGTGTCGGGAGCGCGATCTCATGCTGAGGTGAAAATTCAGCCCCCTATTTCAGCATTTGCTGATTTGGAGATGTGGCTCATGCAGGTTCAGCAGCTTGGCAATTGGACGTAGTGGGAGCTGTACTGCCATATACTGGAAGGAGACCTGCTGATACATTGTGACAACTTGACATAGGAAATAGTCACTGGAAATGTTTGCACACCAATTTTACATTATTAACACTGCGATACCACTAAACATTTATGGCAAAAGGAAGTGAGCTTCTGGACTAAGAAGTCCTATGCAAAATGTTTAGTAATGCATTGATCTTGAGCCTCAAATCTCCTGAGCAGCTTTGGGTTAGTACATGCTGTTGCCCTCCAGTGTTGACCTTACTGGACTTGTGTATCAGAGGGCATGAGGCAGGTAGGTGCAAGCGTTGGAATGGGTTCATTGCCAGCATCCACCTGATTTCTGTGGCTGGAAGCGCAGTGCCAACTTGCCAATTACTGAGCCAAAATTTTCTCTGTCCCAGGGTTGGGCCAACCTTCATGAATCATGATAACGGCAGACTTTTCTTCATTGGGATATTATTTTCTGCATTGATGTGAAGTTTGAATTTGATTTCCAGGGGAATGGGAGGCAGTGAAGGTCAGTGAAACTTAAGTTTATAGGTGATCAGGAAAGAGAGCTAATAAGAAACAGCACCTGAACTTAAGATGCCTATTTGATAGATTTTTTGTTTTAAACTTTTGTATGTGTTTACAAATATACCAGCTACCAACCAAGATTAAAGAACTTGAATTGGTCAATTGATTTCTGGATCTGTCAGAATTCAGTACATAAAACATAAGTAACTAATGGTGGCAGCAACAGGCAGATGCACAGGTTTTTTAAAAAAAGATACACTGCATGAGTCATCTAAGTGGATTGATAGGAAAGTTAATGCACAATTATGTAAACAAAGCTGAGAACTAATATTACACCAGCCTTTCATTAATGTGCATTATGATATTGCAGATGGAAGGCATAATTTTTAGATTTTCTGAAAATCAACAAAATAACAACATATCAATAAGAGCAGCAACTAATGAAGTGCATTATACCAGAAAAACAAAAGGATGTGTCATTTTTTTTAACAAGAAAAATCTTAGCTTCCTGCTCATTACTAATTGTTTTTGCATTTTCACTCTGGGAGTTTATGTCAACTTTTACATCTTAGTTCCATGGATGTATTTGAATTTTACAAATTATTTGCTCAGCCAGTAAATGCCTTCTCATTGGTGAGAATGGGCTCAGAATGTATGATAGAACAAAGATATTGCCACAAATTTCCTCAGTGCTTCTCCCTCTCCATTTAACTTTGGTTTGCATAAATGGGCTTCCACCAAACTTCCACCAAAGTCATGCCAGTCGAATGTGAGAACTTCCAAGAAAATTTCCAGCGTATGCTCATACCAAGAAATACACGCCGATTTGTTTCATATCCTCATACATGCTTTCATTCCCTTTGGGGAATAGTGGGGAAGTGTTGGAAGGATCAGTAGGCTGATGATCAACCTGTTGAACCATGCCATGAATGCTCCTTTTGTGGCCAACAAGTCCTGGAGTGGGATAGAACCAAAAATGCTGGAGAAACTCAGCCGGTCTGGTGGCATCCGTGGAAAGGAACAGAGTTAACGTTTCAGGTCAAATCATCGCATCCAAATCCGCAGTATTATGCTTTGGTATAAGTCCTGGAGTGAGACTTGATCAATGGGACAGAGGCAGGGGTGCTACCCACTGAGCCACAAGACCACCTATGCATGATGGTAACCGGCCATCAATGTCAGTGGTGGGATCTGCATTAAATTCATATAATGCTGGAAATACTCATCATGCTAGGCAGCATCTGTGGAGAGAGAAATAGAGTTAAAGTTTCAGACCCATATGACTTTTCATCAGAAATGGTGAAAAATGTTACAAAGGTGTTAAACAAGTGCAGAGGCAGGGAAATTGGGGGAGGGGGATATCAAAAGAAACTATCTATGATAGGGTGGGTAGAAGGCAGGTGAAATTAAATGGCAAAAGCGATGATGGTGCAAGACAAAAATAATGGGAAAAGTAAATAAAATGTGGGTCGAGAGGAGGTATAAATGGGAAAAGCAGAATCATCATTCGCGGCCATCCAACCACATTCAACAAATGATCTTTCACCATTTCCACTACCTCCAGGGCGATGCCCCTCCCCTTTCAACATTCCTCTGTGACACTCCAGTCCACTTCACAATCGCCCCCAACAGCCTGTCCAGTATCTGCAGTATTTTGCTTTTGTATCAGCAGCAGGAATCCTAGGCCACTGGCCCTCTCAGTGGTAAAGGAAGCACAATGCCCAAATTCAATTGAATATTTATATTATGAATGTTACCATACTTCTCATTTTCTTTCAAATTAATACTTGTGCTGAAGAAAATCAACATTCTAACATTTGTGAGTAGTAAACCAAAGTGCAGCTTTTTTTTATTCATTCACGGGATGTGGGCTTCGCTGGCTGGGCCAACATTTATTGCTCATCCCTAATTGCCCCTGAGAAGGTGGTGGTGAGCTGCCTTCTTTAACCGCTGCAGTCTTATATTTGCAAAATGTAAAGAAAGATATGTGTATCCAGCATATGATAAAGCTAATGATTTCACAGAAGCTTTCACAGAATTTCCAGTCCTGCCCACGGTGGGAATTAGAAACGGAATAATGGAAACTAGGAGCAGGAGTAGGCCATTCAGCCCTTCGAGTCTGCTTCGCCATTCAGTATGATCATGGCTGATCCTCTATCTCAACACCATATTCCCACTTTCTCTCCATACCCCTTGATGCCCCTAATATCCAAAAATGTATCAGTGACCTGGCCTCCACAGCCTTCTGTGGTAGGGAATTCTGAGTGAAGAAATTTTTCCTTATCTCAGTCCTAAATGACCTGCTCCATACCCTGAGACAGTGGCCCCTGGTTCTAAGACTCCCCAACCAGGGGAAACATCCTCCCTGCATCCAGTCTATCTAGCCCTGTTAGAAATTTATACATTTCAATCAGATCCCCTCTCATTCTTCTAAACTCTGGTGAACACAGGCCCAGTTGAACCAATCTCTCCTCATATGACAGCCCTGCCATCCCCAGTATCAGCCTAGTGAACCTTTGCTGCACTTCCTCAATGGTAAGTATATCCTTTCTTAGGAAGATCAAAACTGCACACAATACTCCAGGTGTGGTCTCACCAAGGCCCTGTATAACTGCAGTAAGGCATCCTTACTTCTGAACTCAAATCCTCTTGCAATGAAGTCCAACATAACATTTGCTCCTAATTGCTTGCTGCACCTGTCTATTTACTTTCATTGATTGGTGTACAAGGACATCCAGATCCCTTTGTACATCCACATTTCCCAATATATCATCATTTAAATAATACTCTGCTTTTCTGTTCTTCACACCGCAGTATATAACTTCATATTTATCCACGTTATACTGTATTTGCCATGTGTTTGACCACACATACAACTTATCTAAATAACCCTGAAGCCTCCTTGCATCCTCCTCACAACTGACAACCCCATCCAGTTTTGTGTCATCAGCAAACTTGGAAATATTGCATTTGGTTCCCACATCCAAGTCATTTATATATATTGTGTATAGCTGGGGACCAAGCACTGATCCTTGCGTTACCCCACTAGTCACTGCCTGCCACCCAGAAAAAGACCCATTTATTCCCACTCTCTGTTTCCAGTCTGTCAACCAATTCTCAGTCCATGACAGTATGTTACCCCCAATCCCATGTGTTTTAATTTTGCCCACTAGCCTCTTACGTGGGACCTTATCAAAAGCCATCTTGAAATCCAAATACACCACATCCACTGGTTCTCGCTCATCTATACTAGCTGCATCCTTAGTAGATCAGTTAAGCATGATTTCCCTTTCATAAACCCATGCTGACTTTGCTTAATCCTGTTAATGCTTTCCAAGTGTTCTGTTACCACGCCTTTTATATTAGACTCTAACATTTTCCCCACGACTGATGTTAGGCTAACTGGTCTGTAATTCTCTTTTTTTTCTTTCCCTCCTTTTTTAAATAGTGGGGCTGCAGCAGTTTAATTAGTAGAAAAAGTAGAAGTTCTCACCTAACCCTACTTACCAATCAGCTACCTCCCCATCACGTTTTGAATCATGATGTCCTCATGCTGCCTTTGATGTGGGCGAGGCAGAAAATTTGATGGACCAGCCAAAGATCCGTTGACTTCAGGCACAGGGGGACCAGGAAATCCCGGTCTTTACCTTTTAGATTTTCCTTCCCTTTTAAAATGCACTTTGCAACGTTTTAAAAAATATAGACCATAGAATCTGAAACTCATTGGAATATTGCTGAAAATTGAGAAAAAGTTTCAAAGTACACTTTTATCACAGTGTTCGTGATATAAGATACGTAAAGCTGCCAGTATGTTCTACATGTAGAGTATCTGATTAAAAATACAACATTCCCATGCTTGCCAGCTTTTTTTTGAATGAATGGTTGGGTATGGGATGAAGGGTAGCCTAGGTAACATGACAGTGGATAGGTACTGATGGACTCACTAGAAAAGTATCACAATGTCAGTGAGTTTGAGCAGATAATTCTGATGGGATGGGGGAATGTATAGGTAGGTAAGTATGAGAAAAATAGGATGGAATAATTGTAGCAATTGTAAGCATGAGATCCAAACTCAGAGGAAAAGGCAGTTCAGATTACTATGAAGCCTTTTTTGGGAAGAATCAAGCAGAAAAAAAAGACAAGTGCTACTGAATGTTGCTTTGAAAATATGGAACAGAGTCAATGTAGGGTATATTCTTTCTTCTTTACATTTTGTTGAGAATCATACAATCTCAGCACAGAAGTCATTTGGCCCATTCTGCCTGTGCTGACTCTCATGAATGTATTATCCAATTAGCCCCACATCCCTGGCCTTTCCACATAACCCTACAAGGGTTTACTTTTCAAGTATGTCTTCAGTTTTCTTTCGAAGGTTACTACTGAATCCATCAAAAGTGAAAATGGTTAACGTGAAACTGCAACATGTACACATAAGATACGTCATGTTGTCAATTCAGACAAAGGCCCATACTAGTGCGACACTGCTTCCTCGGCACAGAATGCTCCTTCAGGCATGACCCAAGAGTAGGAGACATAGAATCTAATTGTGTTCAAATAGCCATATTGGCATTTCAAACTTGCTGTTACGCTACTGAAAGCCTATTGTCTGCACTCCTACATATTTTAATTAACCGTAACATGCTTAGTATTTAACCTAGCCATAAAACAAGTAAACCATGCACTAGGGTTTATTTCTGGAAGAATAGAATTGTAAAGTAGACAAGCTAAACTTGTATCGAAACTTGGTCAGATCATATTTGGAGTATTACGTACAGTTCTGATGGTCACATTATCAAAAGAATTTAGAGACATTTGAGAGAGAGCAAAAAAGATTTACAAGAATGACAGTGGAACTGCAAGCTTATACAACCATGAACAGATTTGATCACTTTTCTCTTAAAAGGAGAATTAAGCCGAGAGGCTGACCAGTTGGAAGTCTCTGAAATGATTTTGATAGAGTAGACATAGAGAGAATGTTTCCACTATGGGGAGGAGCAAAACTGGAAGCTGTCAAAAATAAAATATGGAATTCAAAAGAGACTTCTTGACTCGGAGAGTGGTGGGAACATGGAACTTCTAGAATTCACAGAATTGTTACAGCACAGAAGGAGGCCATTCGACCCACCATGTCTGCACCAGCCCTCCGAATGAGAAATGCAAGTAGTGTCATTCCCCCAACTTCTCCCCATAACCTTGCACGTTCTTCCTTTGCAGATAATATTCCAATTCCTTCTTGAATGCCTCGATTGAACCTGCCTCCACCACACTCTCAGGCAGTGCATTTCAGCCCCTAACCACTCACTGTGTGAAAAAGTTTCTCCTCATGTCTTCATTGTTCCTTTTGTCAATTACCTTAAATTTGCACCCTCTGGTTCTTGATCCTTCCATCAATGGGAACAGTTTTTTTCCCTCTTTACTCTGTCCAGACCCTTAATGATTTTGAATAACTCTCCTCTCAACATTTTCTCCAATGAAAACGTCCCAACTTCCCTAATCTATTTATGTAACTGAAGTTCTTTATCCCTGGAGACATTCTCAGGAATCGTTTTTGTACTCTCTCTAATGTCTTCACATCTTTCCTGAAGTGTAGCGCCCAGAACTGAACACAGTACTCCAGTTGAATCAGTGTTATATACAAGAACTATAGGATGGTTACAGAACTGAAAGAGGCCATTCAGTCAATAGAACCCGGACCAGCTCTCTATAAAAGCAATTTAGTTAATCCCACTCACCCATTTAATTCCAGTAATTTTGCAATTCTTATCCCTTCAGGTTTTTATCCAATTCAATTTGAAAGCCACAATTGAGCCTGCCTCCACCACCCTTTCAGTCAATGCATTCCAGATCATTGTGTAAAAAAAATTTTTCCTCAGGTCACTTTTGACTCTGTTGTCATTCACCTTAAATTGGTGTCCTCTGGTTCTCGATCCTTCTGCCAGTTTATCTCTTGACTTTAGTAGTGCCTCATGAGTTTGAACATCTTCATTAAAATTCCTGTCAACATTCTGTTCTGTAAGAAGGACAAGCCCAGCTTCTCCAATCTGTCCATGTAACTGAATTCCCTCATCCCCGGAAACCATTCTTAGAAATCTTATTGCACCCCCTCCAAAGCCCTCACATCCCTCCAAGAGTGCAGAGCCCAGAATTAGACACACTACTCCAGTCAAGCTGAACCAGTGTTTTATAAAGATATGTTGTAACCTCATTGCTTTTGTAATCTATACTTATATTTATAATGCCCAGGATCCCATCAACCTTTTTAACTTCCTTCTCAACTGGCTCTGCTACCTTCAATGATTCGTTCACATGTAATCCATGATCTCTCTGTTCTTGTACCCCTTTAGAACTGTGCTATGATTCCCATAGAGACTGATAACTTTTAATAAGATATTAGAATTTCCGGTGACTGAGTGGAAGGATCACTCAAGATTTCAAGTTTTAAGACTTTTACTGTAACAAACAAACTAAAGACAACAGAGTCTAAAGACTATTCAATAGGAAACTTATACTCTAAACTACAGACAAGAGATTCCCTGTTTAGCTTTTAACATGCCCAAAAATCTCCCAATGTAGTTATTCTTTGCTCTGTACTCTTCAGTAGACACTTTTCTCCAGGAACAAGTCCAAAGTTATTCTCAGCTCCCAGTGGCTTGCTTCCTTTCTTATTCTTCTCCAGCCAGGTAACTCCTAATCTTAGAACTGACTTTCACTGAGAAGGTTACACTGGAGATTCCTCCCTCTAGTCTAAGATAGGCAAATCTTCTAATCTCCTTTAAATACTCACAAACTTGGTCTCTTCAATCTGAGTGTGAGCTCCCACTTGCGTGGTGACTAACAGAGTCAGCATTTTTTTTGCTTCAGGTGCAGGATTGGCTGCCTCTATATCCTGCTCTCAGTTTCTAGAAGGCTGCAGACTGAGTTGTGTCTGCGAATTTCAGTGGTACAACTAGAAAAACTGCCATTCGATATCACAATAGCTTTCTACTGGCTATTTCCTTCCCGAAGCCTATCCCTGGGGCAATGTGAATCACATGAGCTTTGTATGCAGATAGAAATGCTAATTAGCTATTTTCTAGCTCCTTAATTCCATTCTTCTCGGAACTAAGTACGCAGTTTAAAGTATAACGGGTACAGAAAGCCTTACATTCCTAACACATCCCTCTGAGACTTGGAGACCAACAGTCTACCCACAGTCAGCACAGTTGTGTTTGCCATAGTTTATAGGTGTGAACATCTAGCACCTTCTTCTCTGAGCCTCCCCTTTTCCCCATAGCAACCAAGTCACCCAGGCTTGTTGTCGGGCAGAATTCAGAGCAGGTCACATGACCTCTATCGATGCTCTATTTTACCACAATTTAAAGAGCCAGTCCTAAAACATAGCAATCTTATAAACTTCATGCTTGTATCATTTGGGCTCTTTAGTTTATTTATATTATCTCTCCTTGTTCTTCTTACCAAAATGTATCAATCTACACTTCTCTACTTTAAATTTCATCCTCCACTTGCCAGCCCATTGTATTTGCCCATGTCCACTCCACGTTTATCACTATCTGCTCCACTTCCAATTCTTGTGTCACCAAATTATGAAATAGTGCCCTGTACATCCAAGTCTAAGCTATTAATGTATACCAAGAAGAACAGTGGTCCTAGTACTAACCCCTGGGGAATACTACTATATACCTTCCTCCAGTCTGAAAGACAAGCATTCACCACTAATGTCTGTTTCCTTTAACTCAGCCAATTTCATATCCATGCTGTCATTGTTCCTTTTACCCCATGGCTTCAATTTTGCTGGAATACTTTACATGTGGCACTTTACCAAACGCCTTTTGGCTGTCCATATACAGTGTTTCTACCACCATTTCAGGCAGTGAATTCAGCTTTTATAAGAGCAATATGATTACAAATTTAGTAAGCAAATGGCACTATTTCGAGTGTATGTTTTATGTACTGAAATAATTTAATGGAATTAAAAGCAAGAGCTACCAGCAATTTTTATTCGTATGATAAAGAATAATATTGGTAGTATTTTTTCAGTAGAAAATTCAACATTTCTCAAACCCAAATCATACAAAACTATAAATTATGGATAAGGAAAATAGAGGCAGTGAATCCAATGTTTTACTAAATATAGGTTGTATTCATTCAAACTATATGTTTGATCAACCAGAAGAGAGGAGACCAGCGTATGAAACATTTGCAGGTCATAGATTGGAGTAACAGATGTTTAGTTTATGCTTCAGAGCACTGCTTATGCTACTGTTCTAGAAGGAATTTGCAGGGATGAGCTTAGAAATTGGTATTTGAACACCTTGCTAGGTAGTGACTTGTCAGAAAAGTAAATTAGCAGGATAATTACTAAGAATAGTTTCATAATGTGGTTAAAACATAATTCTTGAGAAACATTTTTGATTATAAGTTGAGGCTGTAGCACACTTAAAATGGCTTTGTATTTAACATTATATCCCAATCACTCTTAGTGATGATAAGTTTAATGCTGAAAACTCATTGGCATTTAATAAACTTAAATAACCAAGCTATCAAGCATTTACCTGAACTTATTGATTGATCTAGTTGTGTTGGGAAGAAGGATATTTGTACTTCTTGTTCTTCATGGACGTTACTGGTTTTATTTTGCCTCTGGGTAAAGTTTAAGCTTTCCTATCTATTGTACTGACATTTGGTGCAAGACTGTATTTAAAGAATTGATTAAAAAGAAAGAATTTTAAAGCTGAGATGATATGCCTGAGTGCTTGTGGGAGCTTCTATTACAAAATCTCACAGTTAATCTGTTGTCAGTTGTGTCATCATTGGCCAAGAACAAAGAGCGCCAGGAGATGTAATGTTTAGCGAATTTTATTATATATAGTAGGTGCATTCCCTCACTGAACTGTAGTTCATTCACATGTGTGGGAGAATGCAAGGTGGAGTGAATTAGCTGATCTTTCATCTCTAGGACCTGGACATCAATCAAGACTAAGCTGATGTGATAAAAATTACAGATGAAAATCAAACTGAACTCGAATCAATGTGGATGGTTTGCCCATTCACAACAGTACAAAATATCATTTTTAGCATTTGTGCTCACATGTTCGTAGACAAATTACATTTCTGAATTTAATTTGCAGGGAATAGGTCAGCAGATGCCCTTGCCATTGACATTGTGGAAGCAGGACTTGGGCTTAATGAAGTGTTACTTTAATAGGATCAAATTCCCTCTGTTCAGAGTGATCCCAGCCTGACAGTTTCTTGTATGCCTCTCACTGAATCAAGCTTTTGTTGTTCTGAGTGCCAAAAATTGATACGTTCTCCTGCATATCTCTGAATTTAGAACATGTACTGCATTGCTAATCCTATTTCCAGGATCAAGCTGAAGGGAGAATTCTCCAGAGGTTCAGTCTGATATGGTACTCCTGGCAGTTATTGGGGAAGGACCTGCTTATAGTGACCTGTCCCAGAGGAACAATACTTGTGATGCCATCATAGTGAAATGAGCAGTAACAGGAGAATGCCAAATGTTAAATTCTGGGGAGAATTGGTAAATATCTGCACACTAGAAGAGATAGAGGCTGTTTGTAGTTTTGCGTGTTGGAGCTAAGCTACCTTTTTCTGCAGCTGTTTACAGTCAATCCATATAGAGTGAAAATGTCACCAGTTCTTACCTAAAGTCTTTAATATTTGGTTTCATCTGTTGTAAGGGTCATGTTGGTACTGCTGTCATCTTCACTTTGAATAGCGGTAGTTTCAAAGCTATCCTGGTTGAAATTGGAATTTAACTCTCAAGGACCAAAAGGTTCCTCCAAACTGAAACTTGAAAACTGAGGCATACCAACATTTGGAGCAATCAAACATCACCTCTAACTAACCTAAATGGAAGGAGGTCAGGCAGTTTCATCACTGGGTACATGTTGCATGCACAAAGATTGCCTGTGATTTTGTGCAATGGGGACTTGTTTGGGGTATGGTTGTTGTATTTCACTTTTAAGTACACAAGCTCAACAGTGAGTGCATAAAAAAGCTCCAAACCATCGATTCCCTAATAATGGTAGATTATGTGCATGGACTCAGACAGTGAGATACCTTGCCTGTTGCAAAACATGTATTTGGAAAATTAAAGGCACATTCATGTACAAGCTTTAGAAAATCTATGCTATCCTACTATCTTTCCCCTTGATGAGCACAAACCTCTGCGGAAAACAAAGTAATTACAGTAAAAATCAGTGTAACTCTCACAGCTGCAATAATTTATTCTCAAGTATGATCTTCTATTTTTAGTCGAGTGCAGAGAGTTCTAGAATTTTCATTTGATACAGTAATTGTATCATCGATTGCAGCTGAGGAGAACATACACTTTAAGTACTATTATTTGAAATATACTTTACCAACTGAATATATTCATCACATTAATATGCAAGTAGAGGATCAGGTCATAAGCAGGTTGCTTATTTTTCAAATGCTCTTCCCTTTGTTAACCAGAACTTAGGAGGCAGTCTCCAGAGGAGATGAGGCCGGATGGACATGTGAGGGTGTGCGTGAAGGAGTGAGTGGTGATGTTCCTTAAGCTGGCAGTGAGTGAGATGCCAGTGGGCCAGTGAATGTGTGATGGGCTTGAGTGTGTGATTTTAGAGTGATGAGCTGTTTACCATTGCCTGCTGCACAGAGGAGAACATTCATCCTCTATCTTCATTGGATGGCCAATGTCTTCAGTGCAGTACTGGCACTGACCACCACTGCCATGCTGGATTGGTGATGCCGCTGCCCATCGTGTGGACAGAGGGAGGATAGAGGACATCACGATGGGCCTCCACGGTGTCCAAAAGGCATTCCATTGATGCATCATTAAACTTGGGGGCTGCAGTCTTTTTGCCTTTCGTGGATATCTTCCCTGCAGTAGTCGTGGGCTGGAAGTACTGACGTGTGTGCACGGCTGGACTTTAAATATGACACCTGGCATGATGAAGCGGCGAGGTGATGGCACGGCAGGCGAATGAGAGCCATGGAAATGGCATGTTTCCCAGGAATGTTTAAGTAAACACAGTGGGTTTGGGACAATATGGCATGAAAACCCACCATTGCAGCCAGCGGGTAAAACATCATTTTATCTGCCCACCACTGCACTTAGTGCAAATCTGGGACAATACTGTCCCGAGTTAATGTTTCAGGTTGATAACCTGCTGAGTATTTCCAGCATTTTCTGTTTTTATATCAGATTTCCAGCATCTGCCCCATTTTGCTTTTGGCTTAAGGAGAAGTCCTCTCTTCACACTGAATACACCCTCCATCATAATATAAAAACAAAATACTATAAATGCTGGAAATCTGAAATAAAAACAGAACATGCTGGAAAAGCTCAGCAGGTCTGGCAGCACCTGTGTAGAGAGAAACAGAGTTCATGCTTCGATTCCATTTGACCTTTCTTCAGAGCTAAAGAGAAGTAGAAATGTGATGGAATTTATTCTGCTTAAGAGGGGCTGGAACAGGTGGAGGAAAATGGAAAGTCAAGGATAGGTGGGAGCTTAGGAGCAATTGACAAAGATGTCATTGACAGAAGACAAAGGGAGTGTTAATGGTACCTTTAAAGACTAAAGAGGGTGCTGATAGTGGCATAAAGGTGAGACAGCAGAATGTGTTAATAGCAGAACAAGGGTCAGTGCTCTGTGAAAGCACCACATAGAAACAAGTGACAGATGGTCCAGTGGGTGGTGGGATGTTGGGGAAAAAGGATCTTTAAAAAAAGGAGAAAAATAAGTAAATCATAAATAAATATTTGAAAATTGGATTAAAAAGGGGGTAGAGATGGAGGAGCAAATTCATGGTCCGAAGTTGTTGAACTCAATGTTAAGTCTGGAAGGCTGTAAAGTGCCTACTTGGAAGATAAGATGCTGTTCCTCCAGCTTGCTTTGGGCTTCACTGGAACATTGCAGCAGGCCAAGGACAGACATGTGGGCATGAGAGCCAGATGGAGTGTTGAAAGGGCAAGTGACAGGAAGGTCTGGGTCATGCTTGCCGACTGAGTGAAGGTGTTCCGCAAAACAGTTACCTAGTCCGCACTTAGTCTCCCCAGTGTAGAGGAGACTGCATTGGGAGCAGCAAATGCAGTAGACTAAATTGAAGGAGCTGCAAGTGAAGTGCTGCTTCACCTGAAAGGAGTGTTTAGGGTCTTGGATGGTGAGGGGCAAGGAGTTCCTCAGGGCATTATCCAAGGCCCAACCATGTTCAGTTATTTCATCAATGACCTTGCCTTCATCATAAGGTCAGAAGTGGGAATATTCTCTGATGATTGCACAGTGTTCAGTAACTCCACAAATAATGATGCAGTCTATGCATGCAACAAGAGTTGGACAGCATTCAGGCTTGGGCTGATAAGTGATGAGTAACGTTTACATTGCACAAGTGCCAAGCAATGAACATCACCAACAAGACAGAATCTAGCCACCCCTTGACTTTTATTGGAGCTACCATCACCGAATATCCAACCACCAACATCCTGGGGTTACCATTGACCCGAAACTTAACTAGGGCTAAGAGCAGCTCAGAGACAGGGTATTCTTCAATGAGTATCTCACATTCTGACTCCACAAAGCCTTTCTATCACCTACAAGGCACAAGTAAGGAGTGGGATAGATTATTCTCCCATTGCCTGGATGAGTGCAGTTCCAGCAACACTCAAGAACTTGACACCATCCAGGACAAAGTAACCCACTTGATCTGGCATTTTATTCAAGACCTCAAACATTCACTCCCCCAGTGATGGTGCATAGTGGCAGCAGTGTCTACAAGATGCACTGCAGCAATATGCCAAGGCTTCTTCGTTGGCACCTTCCAACTCTGTGACCTCCAGCGTTTAGAAGGACAAAGATAGCAGACACACGGGAACATCACCACCTGCAAGTTCTTCTCCAAGTAACATACCATCCTGATTTGGAATAATATTGCTATTCCTTCATTATTGCTGGGTCAAAATCATGGAATCCCCCTCCGTCTCCTCCTTTACAGCACTCTAACACTCCATATGTACCTACACCGTATGGACTGCAACGGTTCAAGAAAATGGCCCACCATCATCTTCTCAACAGCAGTTGGATATAGGCAATAAATGCTGGCTTTCCCAGTGATGCACACACCCCATGAATGACTAGAAAATCTCAGACATCTGAAGGGATGTGGTAGGTGTGCACTAGGAAACATTCTGTGGCATTGCCATTAGGTTAGAGGATTTACAATTTTATAACAGTGAAATTATGCCATGTAACACACAAGGTATTGTTCATGCCACTGATGTTTGATGACAGAATAAATCCAATTATATTTTTATTGTGTGGCATCATTGAGGTTTACTGGTAATCTGGGATTGAAACTCTTGGATTTTTTCAATTTAATATGAAAACTTAATCAGTGTTTGTGTTTATTAATTTCCCGAATATTCCTTAATGTGTTGATGAAATTTCTCATTTTAAAGCCAAGGATACATAGCAAAGCAGTAGACAACATGTGCCAGATGGGAGAAGAGTATCTAGCAGTCCTGTAGAGAGGACAGTGGTGATCCTAGGGATTGGTAGAATTGGGGCGGAGTTTAGCAATATTGTGTGTGAGGTCAATAAAAATTTTAAAACTAAAACAGTTTGCCACATAAAATTACAAAATTCCCACACAATTAGAATGCTTCTGATCTGAAATTATTGTTTTGATCCCAGCTGATGTTACTACTAGACAAGTCAGATCTCTGGGAGGAACATGGCTGGTTGGTAGATCCTAATAATTAAATTTAATTTTTGTTTAGAAACATGGAGGGTGGCTGTTGAACAGAGTTACAGGAGGCAGCTGATGAACTTCCAACAAAAGAATAAAACATTTACTAATTATTTACTCCACTACTCCTTCACCCACAGATATATACAGATTCATAAGGATAACACAAGTTATTCTCTAATGTTCACAGTAAGTATACAGTCCATGTAAACCAATAGGCGACCTGTGGTCACACACACCACACTCCAAGACCAAGTAACAGAGCCACCCAATGCAGATGCTGTGGATCTCAAATTAACTCCCCCCAGACACTTGTCACACCATGAACCAACTGGTCTCACAGAAACCTTGTCTTTCACATGGGGGTTTCCAATCTCCACTCTTGAAGAACTCACCTTGTAATCTTCTCCCAAACAATGCTTTCACTTGGACGTCTTCAACCAGGATCCACCTGCAAGGTTTCAATCTCTCCTTCTGATGTTCCTCTCCTATGAATCGTCATGGGCATTCAAGCTTTGCCTTCCATGCACGCTCTCAGATACTTGACTCTGTTAGCAGAACACCACTGCTTTATAGACCCATAGTTAGGAATCACCAAACCTTTGGCTGTCTCCTCAGATCTTCTGGTTTCTTGCAAGCCTGCTTTGCCGTAATTCTGTTCCCCACAGAGTCACAGAATCACAGAGTGCAGAAGAGGCCCTTCGGCCCATTGAGTCTGCACCAACACGTGAGAAACATCTGACCTACCTACCTAATCCCACGTACCAGCACTTGGCCCATAGCCTTGAACGTTATGACGTGCCAAATGCTCATCCAGGTACTTTTTAAAGGATGTGAGGCAACCCGCCACCACCACCCTTCCGGGCAGCGCATTCCAGACCGTCACCACCCTCTGGGTAAAAAGGTTTTTCCTCACATCCCCCCTTAAACCTCCTTCACCTTGAACTTATGTCCCCTTGTGACTGACCCTTCAACTAAGGGGAACAGCTGCTCCCAATCCACCCTGTCCATACCCCTTATAATCTTGTACATCAAGATCAGGTCGCCCCTCAGCCTTCTTTGCTCCAATGAAAACAACCCAAGTCTATCCAACCTCTCTTCATAACTTAAATGTTTCATTCCAGGCAACATCCTGGTGAATATCCTCTGCACCCCCTCCAGCGCAATCACATCCTTCCTAAAATGTGGCGACCAGGACTGCACACAACAACTCCAGCTGTGACCTCACCAAGGTTCTATATAACTCCAACATGACCTCCCTTCTTATGTAATCTATGCCTCGATTGATAAAGGCAAGTATCCCATATGCCTTTTTCACCACCCCACTAACATGCCCCTCTACCTTCAGAGATCTATGGACACACACGCCAAGGTCACTTTGTTCCTCAACTTCCTAGTATCATGCCGTTCATTGAATACTTCCTTGTCAAATTACTCCTTCCAAAGTGTATCAACTCACACTTTTCAGGGTTAAATCCCATCTGCCACTTATCTGCCCATTTGACCATCCCGTCTATATCTTCCTGTAGCCCAAGATACTCAACCACCGGGCCAATCTTTGTGTCATCCATAAACTTACTAATCCTACCCCCAACATAGTCAGCTTTCCCTTTTTAATTTGGAGCATTTTCCTAATGCTCCTTACTTCAATTTCACTGAACAGGTCCTGTTTCCGTTTCCTGTTCTTGTTCCTTGACTTAACTGTCTTCCTTGGACTTTCTGCAGTCCTTCTGCCTGGCTTCTGGGACTTTCTTTGGAAAATCTGCTCTCTGCAGCTCCCACTCTCATGTCCAGCTTCTTCTTTGTAATTGTGTTTTTCTTCAGAGTCACCTGAACTTTTTTTCTCTGTTTCACTTTTGTATTTGTTTCTTCTTCTGTGCGGGTGCAGATGTCCCTTTAAAAAAAAGGTGGAAAAAGAACCAACTGCACATGTGCACAGGGCCATTTTCTGGCTTGAAGACATGAGTCCCGACCAACTGCACGTGTGCACAGGGCCATTTACTGGCTTGAAGACATGAATCCTGACCAACTGCGTATGTGCACAGGGCTATTTTCTGGCTTGAAGACATGAATCCCGACCAACTGCGCATGTGTAGCCATTCACTGACTGGCACGTGCTCGGAACCCGAAGATCGTAAAAAAAGAACGACCTGTGCATGTGCGGCCACTCCAGGGCCGAAGCTTGCACAGAAACCACTGAGGCCTACTGGGAACTGTAGTTCCCAACTCCGAGGGCCTGACCGTCGCTTTTAAACAATAACATTTTTCCCTTTCCATTTTTGGGGTCTATAACATTATAAAGTGCATCTAATCATAAAATGAAATTTGTCTTTGTAAAAGCAACAACATTTCACATTAAATTGAAAGAGAGCTTTTTGGATTAATAAAGCACAGCTGGTCATAATTGATCTTTTGCAAAATATTTATCCGAAAGCTTTCAGAATTGGATTCCAGTTTATTTGTCATGTGTGGAGGAATCAGATTAATTTTCCAGCATGAGAAGACAGGAAACCAGAATAAAATATTTGTGCTTATTCAACTTAGCAAATATTTTTGCAGCTTTTTTGATAAGAGATAATTGGCTTGTATTAACTTTTTTCTCGTAGCATTTTCCTAATTGTCTGCAGTATACTTAAATTCTTCCATTTCCAGGCATGTGTGAAACTGTTGTGGTGCTTCTATGATCCAAGTGGGGAGATAGTAGTGCAGTCATTTGACTAGTAATCCAGAGGCCCAGACTAATGCTCTGGAGATCAGTTCAAATCCCACCACAGCAGCTCGTGGAATTTAAATTCAATTGTTGAAAGCTAGTTTTAGTAATAGTAACCATGAAATTGTTGTCAAAACCTGTTGTCAACATCTTATTCACTAATGCCCTTTAGGGAAGGAAATCTACTGTCCATACCTGGTCTGGCCTGCATGTGACTCCAGACCCACACTAATGTGGTTCACTCTTAACTGCCCTCTGAAATGGCCTAGCAAGCTATTCTGTTCAAAGGAAATTATGGATAGGCAACAAATGCTGGCCTTGCCAGCAACACCCAATCCCATGAAAGAATAAAAAAAGTAGACTAGCTTTGTGGCGCATTACTTTGAATTTATCTGTATTACATAGAATAGTCACTGCACAACCCAACTGATGTTTACACTGCATAGAAATCTCCTCCCACTACTTCTACCTCAATTCAGCCTTTCAGGGCATCTTTCTATTCTAGGTTACTTGACTAGTTTCCTTTAGGATACAGCTAAGGAATTTGCCTCAATTACTTTTGGTACTGAGTTCCACGTTCTAACCACTTTCTGAGTAAAGAAGTTTTTCCTTATCTCCCTATTGGATTTACTAGTAACTATATTGTATTTATGGCCCCTAGTTTTGGATTCTCCCACAAGTGAAAACTGTCTGCTTGTTTTTTTTTTATTCTTCCATGGGGTGTAAGTGTAACTGGCAAGGCCAGCATTTGTTACTCATCCCTAATTGGCCCTTGAGAAAGTAATGGTGAATCGCCTTCTTGAACCACTGAAGTCCATTTGGTATAGATGCATGCCCTGTACCATTAGGTAGGGAATCCCAGGATTTTGACCCAGTGATGGGGAAGGAACAGCATTATGGTTCCAAGTCAGGATGGTGTGTGGCTTGGAGGGGAATTTGCAGGTGGTAGTGTTTCAATGAATCTGTTGCCCTTGACCTTCTGGGTAGTAGACATTATAAGTTTTGAAGGTACTGTCAAAGGGGTCTTGGTGAGGACACATCGCTTTCACTGTGCGTCAAGTGGTGGAGTTTGTGACATTTAAGCTGGTGGACACTGTGCAATAAAGCAAGTTGGTTTGTCCTGGCTTTTGTCGAGCTCCTTGAGTGGTGTTGGAACCGCACTCATCCAGACAAGTGGAGAGTATTCCATCATACCCCTGATTTGTACCTTGTAGATGATGGTCAGGCTTTGGGGAGTCAGGAGATGAGTTACTCTCCACAGAATTCCCAGCCTCGGTCCTGCTTTTGTTGCCGCTTTTTATGTGGCTATTCTAGTTAAGCTTCTGGTCAGTGGTGATGTTGGGGAATTCGATGATGGTAATGCCATTGAATGTCAAGAGGAGATAGTTAGATTCTCTGTTATTGTAATTGGTTATTGTCTGACACTTGTGTGGCATGAATATTACTTGCCACTTATCAGCCCAAGCCTGAATATTACCTAGGTCTTGCTGCATATGGACAGGGACTGCTTTAGCATCTGAGTAGTCATGAGTGGTGCTGAACATTGTGCGAGCATCCACGAACATCCCCATTTTTGGTCTTATGCTGTAGCAGCAAACTCGCGATCAGGTAAAATAAGAGGGCTAGTTTGTTTTACACACATACAAAATGCGGGGAGGTGTTTCGCAACATCAGCCCCTTTTTTGCCTTACATTAAAAGAGGGAAAGAAAGGGGTTCAGGGCAAAGACTGTGATAAAAATAAGCATTATGATTTCATGTGAGTCCAGAGCCCAATAAGTCACTGTCCAAGGAAGGTTTTTTCTGTTGGCTTTGTCTGGCGGAAGTCCTGGTCTTATCCAAGGAGCTTGGTTGAAGGCTGCGGCAGGTGAAGATGCAGCAAAGTGTTCTTGTATTCTGAGAGTTAGTTCACTTTGTAGATGAAATGCAGGATTCTTTCTAGAGACCGGGCTTTGAGAGAGAGGGAGGTGAAAGGCAGGCTGATGTAGCCTGGAGGGCTGTTATCGCTTTCTGAGGTTAAAGAGCAACTGAAGATAGAACCCAAAAGCTGTATAATTAAAACAGTTCAAACAGCTCAAATCTTGGCCATGTGACGGGGTTGTTTCAGGTCGTGCCATTCAGCTAATGAGGCCCCCTTGTTAAAACTCATTGTATTTTGAGCAGGTAGCTATAGAACCATTAGCACAACGTTGGAGTTGGGGAGTCACAAATGGCTCTGCCTTTGATCAGAGCTGGCTGGTGCAGATGATTTCATCTACCAGCTCTTTGTGTTGGCTTGCCTGGAATGTTCATTCAATACAAATTGCATGCCACGAGGTTGATGAGTTCGCCTTTGTCCATAGGAACTGCTCAGCTTTTTACAGAATTACCAGTGTGTAACTAACTGTGGCCATTTTATCAGCCCAGTAATTGTCCATTAAAAAAAAATAAAAAAAGAGAATATGGAAGAGAAGCAAATTTATTTTATGTTTTTTTTTCTTTGTGCCATCTCAGTGGGACAGTAGTTTTTGAAGTATAATTACTGTTGTAATGTAGGAAACATTAAAATCAATTATTTCACAGCAAAGAATACTATGCCCCTTCATTCTGAGAAGGATGTGCATTTGTTATGGCTGACAGGGTTTTTGGCCAGTATGTGAAAATGTTGTATTATCTGGGTCTTGCTACACATTCTTCAGATTGTACAGATTTCAGTTGATTCCGCCATGTCCTCGTCTTTTGCTGAATTAGCATCCTTATGTATGCCTCTTAGTCCTTTTTAGATATGGACCTACACTATTTTTTTAATCATTCAGATCACTAGAACAAGGCAGTTCTGCAGCCATAACAACATAGTCATGATGTCTGTACCTGTCATGCCAACTGGCGTATGGAGTATCATCAGCGCCTAAACCCATCCTGTTTCTCCAGACATATTGACAGATTGGTCATCAGTGTTGACAGCGAGGGCACCTTTTTTGACACAGTTTTTAATGTTTGATTCAGAAACGTCTTACAAGGTGCAAGAAATCCAGGCATGAAAGTATTTTGATGATTGGTGTCAATGTGAATCTCCTGCAGTTGTCACCATTTATTTTAGCAGCAATTTTTCCTAACAGCTGTTTGCAAGAGATTTAAAGATCTGGATCAGGCAGTTTATAGTTCAGATCTGTTGGGCAAAAAAGCCTATCCATATTTAATCCTAATTTCATGGCTGTTATTTTTATCTGCACGAAGTGCTGTTCCTGTTTCAATTTGTTTGTTAAATGTCAGTCGCAGCCTACAGTTTCCACCCATATTATAGCAGATATATCTAGACATAGTTCAATAAATAAGCCAATCAAAATGTTACTCAGGGTCATTTTAATCCATAAATCTACAACTTTTACATTCACATCAATTTTCATTGTTCATCTTTTTGTGCTCTAACTTACGTCTTTTTCAATTGTGAGATCCATTCATTGTTATGTAGGTCAACAACCGTAGAAATTGACACAAAAGCTTGGTCTTTTTTAGTTATAGCAACCTGTTGCTGCCAAAATAAAGAATAAATCATAAATTACAACCAAATTTGAAATCTCACACTGACTTTATGTAGAGGTTGAGCTTTCCTCACCTTTCTTCATAACTCAACTCCTTTATGGGGGAGACTTAACGGAGCCCACAAGAGTGGAAAACATGGCATGCTGGGTGACTTATTTAGGCTGGTGGAAAAATCTTGAGAATGGATTGAGGTGCAAAGATAAGGTCAGTGACATATTTGTGGTCTGCTGAACCTCATGCCAGCCTGTGCTGGGCTCATACTTGTGATACATTTGCATGCCATGAATACTTAGTTAACATAAAACTTTTTTAATTACGACCTACCTTCAAGATTAAGTCAGCGGTGCACGAGAATCTCGTCACACCCGGTTCACATTTGTTTGAAGGCAGTGTGCACCAGTCAGCTTTGTGCAGTTGTGTGTAAGGTCAGCCATTTTCCTTGTTTAGCTCAATGGAACAAGGGAGGGGAGTGGGTGAATGGCAGCTTGCATGGAGACTGGCAAGGATCAGTCAATGGTGAGGAGGGGTGTAGAGTGGGGTCGGGGCATGGAGGAGTGGAAGAGGGATCCAGGGAGGACAGAGAGGTGGGGTGGGTCAAGGATCTGGAGGAGTGAAATGGGAAGGGCTTGGTGTCCTGGATTTGGGGGGGGGGGGAACAGTCAGTTAATGTAAGAAAATGAGGGCAGTGTCAGTATTGTCCAACATGTAGGTCCATCTCAGGGTGTTGCATGGC
This sequence comes from Carcharodon carcharias, assembly GCF_017639515.1. Lineage (NCBI taxonomy): Eukaryota > Metazoa > Chordata > Chondrichthyes > Lamniformes > Lamnidae > Carcharodon > Carcharodon carcharias. The sequence continues at coordinate 92,328,768 of NC_054483.1, forward strand.
AGACTCCTTACAGAGCTTTAAACTCACTCACAACATTTCAATTACCCCACTGAGTGCGATCTCGGGCAATGTCCTTTACAATGCATAAAAGAGCCAGTTGAGTCTGCAAGTTCTGTCACGTCCCACAGAATGGTGAATACTGGACACTAACATGAGCATTGAATAAAGAGTGAACCAAAAACACAACATTGGTTCTTCCACAGTAAAGGAAATGTCCCTAACTCCCCTGTAACCATCAATGTGTGCCAACCATGAGGTGTGCCAGTACATTTAGCTCTCTTTATAAGCTAGTCTCAACAAATAATGATGATGCATACATGAATAAAGTGAAACCAATGTATTGTTAAATATTTACAAGTAAAATTTAGATTCAAAAAACACCCATGCCACATTAGTGCTCTCAGTAACACTTATGTTTATGACAATGGAGTTGGGCAAGAAAGTTCTAGCTGTGAAGTAGAGCCTCCCTGTTTATCCAGGAGACTCTTTTATAGCTTGCCCAAAGCTGCTGCGTTGTCAGCTGGTAGCGGGTTTAGCCACGGAAGAGCTTGCCATGTGATTGTGTGTGTCTCCCAAGCACACTATCGGAACTTTAGATTTTAATTGGAATCGCTTGGAAAATGGTAAAATGCAAGAGAGCGAAAGTGGCATCCACTTCAGCTTATGCTGTGGGGAATGCCAAGCTGTTGACAAAATCCCCCTATATATGGGACCAAATCTTGTTGCTCTCTCAGTTGAATAGAATTTAACATTGTACCCCTAGCGCGTTCTGTCTAATTAATTATGAAGCCTTATCATCAGTTCCATAGAGCTGTAATTCACTGTACTGGATTTATATTCCAGCATTTCATTAACTATTCTAATTGCTTTGACATATTGGGGCCACTTTGTAAATGCCTGACAAGACTAAGTTGGCAGTGGCCTGAAAATGCTATCAGATCACTACCACTCCACCAACATGTGAAGCGTTCTGGGAAAGATGGCTGGGATACCCACATGTTTGGGCTGGGAGGCCCCTTGTAATGTGAAAATTGGGGTCCAATGACCTTGTGCTTTGTGTCCATTTGTATTGGCGGTAAGTGAACTAAACAGCAGCATATAGGAAGAGGCATGCGATGGGAGAATTTTCAAATTGAGACATTGCTTAACTGGAAACTAATGTAGCTCAGTGAGCATGTTGATAATGGGTGAATCTGACCGGGGATAGTTAGGTCATGGGCAGCAGAGTTTTGGATGACCTCAAGTCTCGAGAAGGTGGAACATGGGAGGTCGATCAGAAGGGTAGATGTAGTCAAATCAGGAAGTAACAAAGGCATGGATGAGGGTTTAGACAGCAGATAATCTGAGGCAGGACTAGAGTTGGGAAACGATACAGAGGTGAAAATAGGTAGTCTTAATGATGGCATAGACAGGCGGTTGGAAGCTCATCTCAGGGTCAGACATGATTCAAGGCTGCAAAAGGTCTGGTTCAACCTGAGACAGTTGTCAGAGAAAGATATGAAGTCAGTGGCTAGGGAATGGAAGTTGTAGCGGGGATTAAACAATGGCTTCAGTTTTCCCAAGATTTAATTGGAGGAAATTTCTGCTCGTCTAGTACTGGGTGCCTGATAAGAAGTCTGACAATATAGAATTTGTGGAGGGGTTGGGAGTGGATGTGTTGAAGTGGAGCTGGAGTCCTCAGTGAATATGTGGAAACTGATGTGTTTTTGGATGATGTGTCAAGGGACGGTTTGAACATGAGAAATAGGAAGGGACAATGATAAATCCTTGGGGGTCACCAGAGGTAAAGGAGTGGGAATGGGAACAGAAACCGTTACAGGTAATTCTCTGGCTGTGATTCGAGAAGAATGAAATCAGGTAATTGCAGTCCCATCCAGCTGAACAACAGTGGAGTGTCATTGGAGATGGATGGTTTGGTCAACCATGTCAAAGCTGTAGACAGTTGAGGAGGGATAATTTACATTGATCCCATGGGCAAAGCCAGAGCTGATGTTTGACTTTGTTGAATAGATGTATTAGGTGGAGGAATCTTGAGTGAATATAATTATTATTAATGTGGCAAACCAAAATATGGGTTGAAATATTAGTTTCTATATGTACTTAGAACTGTTCACAAGCTTTCAGTCAGAAGCTGTTCCCCAGCATTTCTGACCATTGCAAACACATTTCTCTTGCTGTGTTACTTTTATTAAATTTTATGCTAAAGGGTATGTAATTTTATTGTTTGTAGATTAAAGTGCCCAATTGTGCCAAACCTTTTAATATTTAGTGCTCTTGCTGCAGAAATGTAAACCCCTTTCAGGTACTGTATAAAGTCCTGATGAGAATTAGAATCTTGAAGATGATTAGATTGCACTTTATTTGATTTCATTTTTAATGAAAGTAAATATTCCAAAACACACTGATGCATAGACGCTTAAATATAAATTTAATTTGTTTTTTTCTAAGCTATCCATTACTAGATATTTCAAAAGTCCTGTCTTTGGGAGATGTGGGCGCATTAAATCTGTAACTTTCCATGAAGAAAATAGGACCGGGAGTAGGCCATCTATCCCCTTGAGCCTGTTTCACTATTCAGTGAGATCATGACTGGCATGTGACCTAATTCTATATAGCCCCATTGCCCAATATCCCTTCATAGCTTTGGTTAATGGAAATCTATCTATCTCAGATTTAAAATTAACAATTGACCCAGCATCAACTACAGAGTTTTAAACTTTGACCACCCTTTGCATGTAGAAGTGTTTCCTAACTTAATTCATGAAAGGCCTAGCTCTAATTTCTAGACTATGACCCCTGGTCCTAAAACATCTTGTGTGACACCACTAGTCACAGCTTGCCTGTTAGTATCTGCCCATTGCCTTGCTCCTTCCTCCCACTCCAAAACTTCCTAACCAACCCGATAATTTGCCCTCAATTCCATGACAGCTTTATCTAACAATCTCTTCTGAGGCACTTTATCCAATGCCTTCTGGAAGTCCATATAAATAATATGCATAAACATTCCACACGCCACCACTTTAGTCAGATATGGCAAGCATGACCTGCCCTGTCCAAATCAGTGCTGGCTCTCTGTGCTCACTTGATCAGACAATGATTGGGGAACTGAGTACATTGTAAACAGGAAACTAAAGTCAAAAAATTGGTGCAGAGGGGGGAAGAACATAAGAACACAAGAACTAGGAGCAGGAGTAGGCAATTCAACCCCTTGAGCCTGCCCCGCCATTCAATACAATCATGGCTGATCTCATTTCAGCCTCTACTCCAATTTTCCGTCCTATCCCCATATCCTTTCAACCCATTACTGATTAAGAACCTGTCTATCTCCTCCTTAAATTTGTTCAGCGTCCCAGCATCCACTACACTCTGAGGTAGTGAATGACCCTTTGAGAAAAGTAATTCCTCCTCATCTCTGATTTAAATCTACCACCCATTAGCTTAAAACTATGGCCTCTCCTTCTAGAGTACCCCACAAGGGAAAACATCCGCTCCACGCCTATTTTGTCTATACCCTTTAGAATCTTATAAACCTCAATTAGATCTCCTCTCATCCTTCTAAACTCTAGCGAGATTAGGCCTAGACTGCTCAATCCCTACTCATAAGACAAGCCCTGCATCTCTGGAATCAATCTAGTGAACCTCCTCTGAACCACCTCCAATGCAACTACATCCTTCCTCAAGTAAGGGGACCAAAACTGTGCACAGTAGTCCAGGTGCGGTCTCACCAATGCCTTGTACAGTTGCAACAACACTTCACGATTTTTATACTCTATACCTTAAGCAATAAATGCCAAAATTCCATTTGCCTTCCTTAGTACCAGCTGTACCTGCATACTAGCTTTCAGCCATGAGATCAGCCATGCACAAGGACATCCAGATTCCTCTGCACTGATAATAAGTCGCCTTTTCGACCAAAATGGATAACCTCATACTTATCCATGTTAATCTTCATCTGCCAGATTTTGGCCCATTGATCTAACCTGTCCATATCCATTTATAAATTTCTTAATTCTTAATTGCAACTTACTTTCCCACCTGTTTTGGTGTCATCTGCAAAGGAGGTCACCTTTTCCACTTTCTTTAAATCACCAATATCTGATGAGCATTTTCCCTTTTTCTTTAAGCTAGGGAATTGTAACTTGCTATTTAACAAACTAGTAACTGATTAAATAAATAAATAAGTTTATACCAACATGGCAGGGTGGGTGGCATTCTGTAACTGCAGCATGTGACGGCTTATGGAGAACATTGAGATTCTGGACATCCATGTCTGCGATAAGTGGCAGCATCTCAGACAGCATTGGCTCAGAATTGATGATCTGGAGTCTAATTTGCAATCTTTGCAGGGCATCAGGAAGGAGCAGTGTTTTAGTGCACACTTTGTTCCAGGAGGCTGTCACACCCCGTAGGTTAATTAGAGCTTTCGAGTTGGTCAGTGGTCAGAGACAGAAAGGTGTGACTGTGAGTCAGGCAAGTATGGGGATCCAGGATGCAGTGTTGAAGGAGCCGCAACTTTAGATAAAGGAGGGACTGGGAATGATGTTCTTTTAAGAGAGTTTGAGAAGTTAGGCTCCAAGTTAAAGTGCAAAACCTTTCTGAATTGTTTCCTGAGCCACATACCAATTGGTATGAGGCCAAGTAGATTAGAGAATTAAAGGTGTGCCTCATAGAGTTGTGTGAGAAGAAGGGTTCTGATTCATGGGGCACTGCTGCCAGTAATGGGGATAGAGGGGGCTATTCCATTGGGATGCACTCCCCTTAAACCTGGCTGGGATCAGCATCTTAGTGAATCGTATAATTAAGGCTGCAGATAGGGCTTTAAACTAAGAAAGAGGGTGAGGGGGTCAGGTGAAGGGAGATTTGGAATATGAAGAAAATAATCCAGACAATAGAGCAGTGTAGTAATTTGGGTAAAGACATGCAGAGCAGGTCAGGAAGGGACAGAGAGTTTGATGATAATAGTACACCAGCGATAAGGTTCATGCAAAGAATAGTGGTTAAAGAAGGCTCTTTATCTGAATGCACAAAACGTTTGTAACAAGATAGATGAGCTAGTGGCACAAAAAGTGATAAATGGGTTTGATATAATTACCAATATAGAGACATGGTTGCAAGGTAACCAAGGTTGGGAAATAAATATTTCAAGACTCACAACATTTTGATAAGACAGGAAGAATGGAAAAGGAGGAATAGCCTGATAATAAATGATGACATAAGGACAGTAGAATAAAAGAATTTTGGCTCAAAAGATTGGGAAGTAGAATCTTTATGGGCAGACATTAGGAATAACAAGGGTCAGAAAATGCTGGTGGTATTTAATATTCAAGTGAAAGCTAAAGGAATCTGCAGAAAAGTTTGCTAAAATCAGTAAAAATAAAATACCCTCAATACTGACTCCCACAAAACTTGTATGAATTGGCATTAAATTTTTAGCTGGCACACATCGCCAAGCTCAGGGTGAAGAATAATTAATGAATTGACATATACAAGCTTGACAGCCCTCATGCTGGGTTTTGCTGCTGTAACACTGTAAATCAATGCATTAGTTCCCCAATAATGGAACATAACTGAGGCCTAATAAGCTTAATTAACAAACATTTAAAAATGTAATGATTGGACATTCTGCCTGAGGCTGTAGTTTGGATAGCTCTAACTGATTTGTTTGAAGCAATTCCTTAATGCAGCCTTAAAGTTAGGAGGGAGAAATTCATTTGCATAGTGCTGCCTTAAGCAGCGCTATGTAGACTTAACCACTATCTGCGTGACCTGCACACATTCCCCCATTGATATCATTGAAGAATCCAAAATGGGCTGCACAAATAATGGCCAGGAGGGCTATCTGCCCCAGGGAGCAAATGCAGTTCTCCCCCAGGGGGATGTAATAATTGGAAGCCATTTTGAAAATATACTTACCATTTTTAAGTTTGGTGTACCGTGCTTACAGTCGAAATAAGAGTAAGTCTGATGGTACTTCTTTGTTGGACCATTGAAACTAAACAGACAGACAGAAAAATAGTGGGCAGGAATTTACGCATTGGTGAGAGGGGGTGGGGGGTGGGGCCCGCTTGCCAATGCATAAAATGACGCACGGTGACGCCGGGGGAACTCCCGACATCACCGTGCCCCATTTAAATTTTCAGGTAGGTCAGGGCACAGCGAAATCAGCTGCACACCCACCGACCTGTCAATGGCCAATTGAGGCCATTGACAGAGTCAATTATGTAATTGAAGGACCTGCCCATCCAACCTTAAGGCTGGCGGGCAGGCCAGGAGCCCCAGCGGGAATTAGAAAAAGCACGAAACCTCATCCACCAGCGGGATGAAGTTTCATGTAGGTTTTTAAAAATTTTAATAAAGTTTTTGTGAAAATTATGGACATGTCCCAACTTGTGTGACATTGTCACATGAAGGGACATGTTAGGGAAATTTTATTTTTCAATTTTTAGGTTTTTAACATTTTGAGCTGATCTCTCTGAGGCTGCACTTAGCCTCAGAGAGATGAGTGCGCTCTTTCATGCACATGCGCAAAAGAGCGCACTTTGGATTTTGGGATTCCCCTCTCGCTCGCACAGGAGACGCACAGCGCTTCTGTGTTGATGTCACACTGGGCGAGCCTTAATTGGCCCACCTTCGTAAAATAGCACCGTGCTCCCAATCGGAAGCGCGCCTGTGCGCGCCCGCCCTTCAGCTTTCCCCCCAACCACCAACAGGGGGAAAATTCAGTCCAGTGTCTTTGTGAAATTCCAAATCTGTAGCATACTGTAAGCATCTTACTGGCCTTGCTAATAATGTTACATTAATGGGTCAGATGAGAATGAAAAAAAGAATTCTGAAGAGAAATTTATAACTGTCCTAGAACAGTTTAAAAATTATTTTTATTGAAGTCCTTTTGGGACATTCATTTTGATGTGACCCCAGACTATGAAGTGCCTTCAGACACTTTGCAAAGATTAATTCAAAGTAGTACCAAGGGAGCGCTGCACTGGTAGAAATGTTGACTTTTGGATGATATTCTAAATCGAGGCCAAAACTCCTTCCTTGGGTGGACATAAAAAATTCTATGGTACTATCTGAAGATGATTAGGGAAATTTTCGGACAATTTTTATCTCTCAATCAACACTTCACACACCGATTACCTGATCATCTGCTTCATTGTTTATGATGCCTTACTCTGCACAAATTAGTTGCCACTTTTACTTGCAGTGCAACAATTGTATTTCATTAGCTGTGAAGCACTTTGGAATGCCCTGAGCACATGAAAGGTGCAACATATAAAATAGTGTTACAGTAACACTGGGGCTAATCGCAATGAGCACCAAATTACATTCTGAATCCAGGGTGAGGAGGCGAGATGGGAGTATTCATTTGTTCAACCCCCAATCCTTTTTTTGTTCTTTCGTGAAATGTGGGCATCGCTGGCAAAGCATTTGTTACCCTCCCTAATTTCCCTTGAGCAGAACATTTCAGCAGGCAGTTAAGAGCCAACCGCATTGCAGTGGGTCTGGAGTCACATGTAGGCCAGACTGGGTAAGGACAGCAGATTTCCTACCCTAAAGGACATTAGTGAAGGAGGTGGGTCTTTATGACAATTGATAATAGTTTCATTGCCACTGTTATTAAGACTGGCTTTACATTCCAGATTTCTAAATTGAATTCAAATTCTACCAGCCATGGCGGGATTTGAACCCATGTCCCCAGAGCATTAACCTGGGCCTCTCTGGGTGCTAGTCCAGTGACAGTACCATTATACGACCGTCTCCCTAGTCATCCAGCAGGCAAGAATTAAATGACTTTGTGGTGTGTATCCTGTGCCCCAAGTTTGCTCCAGGTCAGGAATGCAGAGTAGGAACGTTTCCTGGCTCCGTAAACCTGACCCAGGAAAAAAAGGGTCCCAGAGGTAGGGATTTCCATTCCAGGGTGGCAGGACTATCTGGGAGTCAAGCCGGATGACCGCAGAATGAGTGTAGAGGCTGCTTTGTGCGGAGGTAGACTGGGTGGAAGGCCTGCCTCAGTGCACTGTCACTTGGTCAAAGGTTTTTTAAAAACAGAAACAAAAAAATGCCTCACCCACTACCCACCACCCCAAAAAACCTACTCCCCATGCTCCATTCATGCCAACCAATGCCCCTCCACACAATCCAATGGCCCTTCATAGCCCTAGTACCAGCTCATACCTATCCATACCCACCACCCTTTGCTCTTACACCACCCATGCCAACTCACCCAATATCCAACATGGGCAGACCTCAGGAGCCATGCTGAAATTAAATAAAGTTCTAAATGTCTATTTCAGGCAATTTTTTAAGAACCACCCTTTCAGAAAAACCCTTTCACTACATTTACATACCTTCCACTTCATAATCCCTTAAAAGAACAAACATTTTATTCAACTGCTTAATCCCTTATAAAAACAAGCATTGGAAATGATAGACCCACTTGAAAGAGTCTATAACCACAATGCTTTTTATAAGACTCCACACAATTTTTTAAAGATTTAAAAGGCAGAAGTTTATAATTCCTTGACGGCTTGACAATTGCTTTTAACGGTTCCTCTTGACAGTCACTTTTGACAGTTCCTTTTGACAGCTCTCTTGACAGTTCCAATGAGCTTAGCACTTTTTATGCACATTCATGTCCACTTTTAATAATCCCACAGGGCACCTTACCTCTACCAAAGAGCTACCCTGCCTCTCGAAAAAGGTACCCCCACCTCTTCAAAAGGAGTCCATAAAGTTTAGCCTGCTCCTGCCAGGTCTAATCTGCAACGTCAGGCAGAATTTTCTATTCTGGGCCTCAGTCTCATGGCTGGGCCGGGAACTGGATATGTTTCCCGCCATAGAGGCCAGTGGGAATTCTGCCAAATCACACAATGCTGGCCTAATTATGAAGTCGGGGGTTTCCGACGTATCATGCGGCGGGAGAGGGCCCCATGGGTGCCATGTCTGGGTGCCCAAACATCAGCTTCTTCCACACCACTGTTGAAGGAGGAGATGGCCTTCCGATCCAGGGGATCTCCAGCCTCCAAATTCAGTGATGCTTCCCTCGAAGTGCTGCTCAGTGCAGTGGAGGCCAGGAGGGGGCATCAGTAATCCAAGGATGAAAGGAGGAGGCCGAGCCATCAGACCAACCCTGCACGGGAGGATGTCTTCAGCGTGGTTAGTGCCCAGGGCCTCCACCAAGGGACTGTTCTGCAAAACCGGAAACAGATGAGTAACCTCATCTGCTCCGCCAGGGTAAGCGAACCCTCAGCTGCTCACACTGACCTCACGAATAGTAGAGGGGAAATGGGCCTCCTTGGAAAGGGCACCATCCAAGCAGCCCAAGCATAAAAGAGATATTTGACATGATATGGTGATACCTCATAGCCCCACTGCCGTCCATCTAGTCTGTAGGCGGAGAGGCTACTGTCCCTGCCCCTTCCACACACACAGTTAAAGTGTGATCTCTTTTTTTTATTCATTCACGGAATGTGGGCTTTGCTGGCTGGGCCAGCATTTATTGCCCATCCGTAACTTCCCTTGAGAAGGTGGTGGTGAGCTGCCTTCTTGAACTGCTGCCGTCCATGTGGTGTAGGTACACCCACTGTGCTGTTAGGAAGGGAGTCCCAGGATTTTGATTCAGCGGCAGTGAAGGAACAGCGATCAGGATGGTGAGTGACTTGAAGGGGAACTTCCATGTGGTGGTCTTCCCATCTATCTGCTGCCCTTGTCATCCTAGATTGTAGTGGTCATGGGTTTGGAAGCTTTCTAAGTAGCTTTGATAAGTACCTGCAGTGGATCTTGTAGATGGTACACACTGCTGCACTGTGCATCAGTGGTGGAGGGAGTGAATGTTTGTGGATGCAGGCTGCTTTGTCCTGGACGGTGTCAAGCTTCTTGAGTGTTGTGGGAGCTGCATTCATCCAGGCAAGTGGGGCATATTCTGTCACACTCCTGACTTGTGCCTTGTAGGTGTGGACAGGCTTTGGGATGTCAGGTGGTGAGTTACTCCTGCAGGATTCCTAGCCTCTGACCTGTTCTTGTAGCCATAGTATTTGTATGGCTAGCCCAGTTCAGTTTCTGGGCGGTGGGGGATGTGGCGGGGAGTGGTTAAGGAGGTTAGGCATTGAGGGCACCAGCAAGCACCACCAGTGACATGCCTCTGTGAGCCTTATCCTTCGATCTGCATGGGCTCAATGCTCTGGAGGGTGCTGCCCCAGAACCCTTGTGGACAACCTGCACAGTCAGCCAAGCTCACTAGCACTCGGAGGACTTCTTGGGAAGAGGCATCGCAACATCCAAGTCGGATGACGAGCCCCTGGGTTGGACCCTGCACGAGATGCTGGGGAACCTGTGAGAGTTGGGGGAACATCAGGCAGAGGTGTCAGAGGCCCTCAACAAAGTGACATATGAGGCAGAGGAGCCTGCGGGCTGATGAAGTGGTGCTGACATTTGCATGCGTTCAGGTTTCCATGGGGAGGGTGGTGGATGCCATGGAGAACCTGGTCCAGTAGAATGCCCATTTTCTGCTGGAGTTGCGCACAGACCTGCACACCATCACTGTAGCCATGGATGAGCTTTTGTAGTGACTATGCAAGAGGGAGATGGGGCACCTCGATCTCCCTCTAGAGGTCCCTTCCTTCAGGGAGTCAGGCAGGTGTCCTCAGGCACCCAAAAGGAGGAGGAGCAGCTGTTGGACACCCCGGGACCTCCATGCAGGACTCTCTGAGGGCGTCCAATCGTTTGAAATCCTGTTGCTTGTGACCCCTTCAGCTTCATCCTCTGTGCCTGCAGAGGGAGCAGCTGCCCTACAGCAGAGCAGCCAAAGTAAGCCAGGGCTCTCCAGGCCTCGGGTCTCCAGAGGACTCCAGCCAAGGTCATCCAAGACAACAGGGCAAACTGGCCAGCAGGCTGCCTCCACCCCTGCTGTGAATGTCGGGGGAGCAGCTGGAAGAGGTGGCAGGGAATGCAAGATTAAGCAGTTTTGATTTCACTTGTGATCGCATGTGTGCACTCTGATTGTTCATGTTATAACATTTCTGTAAATAGAGTTCACTTGTACTTTAATGAAGTCTGATGTGGTTTACTTGCAATTCATAGTCCTTAAGCCTATGCGGTCCCCCCCACAACCATCTTCAGAGGGACAGCCCAGGCTGGGTCTATTTACCCTGAAATCAGTCATGTGCAGGGAGGCAAAGGCCTTTGCCAGGGCCCTTGTGAGCCGTGTGTCTCCCGCACACTGAGCCTTTGCCCTTCACACACTCATCTGTTCCAAGGCCCTAGCATTATCTGTACTGCTGAGGTTCCCCTTCAGTTGTCCAGTTGAGATGACCTATATCTCTGCTCAACCCGATGACCCAATTCCCATGCAGCATCTTGAGATCTCCACCACGAGGCTCTGGATAGTTGCATACGGCCATGGTTTGTGTTATGATCAATGTGCAGTCCAATACCTTTACCTCTCCCCCATGACGCACACCCTCCACACCCCCCCATAACCCTTGACACTCCTGTAACATTTGACCTTCCTACAGTTACCCTTCAACCCACCTCCATCACCCTCCATCCTGTGCACCTTCCTGAGGAGCCACCCCCATTACAATAGATATGCCGCCCCTCATCCTGCCTACCTCCAGAATCCACTTCTACTTCAGTATCCCATCCAACAACCTTCAATGCCCCTTCACCCACTATCGACAAGCCCTCACCCTCCCAGTGCTCCCTTGAACCCTAACCATCCCTTCCTATCACAAATTCCCTCATTATGCCCCCAGGGCTCATCAGTTGACACCATGGACCCCTATTTCTGAATCCCTTTCCCTTCTTCCCCCCCTATATCCTTTCACACCTGCACAGCTTGCACCCGCCTCCTGCACTCCACCATGGCACCCCCCACACTCCCGCTCCATAACAGCTCACCCATTCCACAACTCCCACAGCATCTCTCTCTTTCTACCACCCGTCACCTCTCCCGCCCCGGTCTAGTCCTCCACACCCTCCCTAGCTTTTTATTCCTCTCCTCCCAATCTAACCTCCTGCCCCAGCACAGACCATAGCCGCCCAACGATACCTCATGTGGCCATCTACCTGCAACAAGAAGACTCACCTCCTGGAAGCTCATGTGGCTGTTTCATGCTGCTACCATGCAGTAGCTACATGAGTGTTATTCACCACTAACAGGATGCTGCCGTCAAGCCAAAAAGACATTCTGCCTATCACACAAATGAGTAATGTAGTGCCAGTGCGATGCTAGGTATGTAGGCCGTACTCCCAAAAGACTGGCAGATCATATCAAACAGCATGTCCCTTCTGCTGTTTGCAGTGGGCAAGGTACAGACTGTACCCAACCAGCCCATGCTTGCAAAACTCAAAACACAGTGTCCAACATTAGATGTGATTCCACGATTGGATAACATTTGCTAAATAATCCTCAGTGTGCTAAAAATTACACTGACAACCAATTTAAGATTGCAGTCAGGCTCGTAGTGTAGTGCATTTGCTACATGTATTAACACACAGGGTCCTGTTCTTTGCAGACAGAAAAAACATGTACATACATTGTGCCTGTTTCGGCTAAACAAAGTAAGTGAGCATGGTCCATTCCTCAAGGCAACGCCTTGACCAATCAGAGTCAAGCTGCTTGGTTTAAATTTCAAACAATGCTTAGCAGTTAACGGTCAGTCACCATTCTCCATGTTCTCCATGGCAATGCCTCTACCAATCAGACTCCACTGGCCACCCAATCAGTGCTCTCATACAGTATAAAGTTGTTTTTTCCCCTGACTTTGGTATTGTTGTGAGTGTCCAGATGAGTGCAAGATGAAAAGCTTCAACAAAACATCTTTTCTCAGCAATACTCGGGGGGTGAATTTCTGGGAACTTCCGGCAAAGTTACAACGGCAACATGAAGACACAATTCCCTACGATTATTTTGTGCAGTATATTTTATGAATTAGGAAGGAAGAAAAACTAAACGGGGCTGCAGAAGAACTGAAGGAGAATTTAAAAAAGAGAGAAATACTACTGCAAAAGGAAAGTTAAATCATGTTGGGAAAAGAGTAACCAATAATGTAGACTATCTCAAACAATAAAGCCACGGGTAAATGAGGTGTGACTCTTAACAGCTGGAGCTCGAAGCATCTCGATACCAGGTTATATATAGCCCATGCTAGCAGTGTAGATAGCAGTGCACTTTTAATTAGTCCTGGCATGTAAATGAACAGCTGATCTGTCACGAAGATTACTTATGCTGCCATTGGTGTCAGCATGCACAATATTCGGATGTCACATTGCCATTTCCATTTGCATAGACTTAAGCAAGCAGGTTGGGCCATGGAGTTAGTATGTTTTGCATAATGGAAAATTCTGCAGCTTTACACAACTGAGGGTGGTGGAAGGTAATAGACAGGACTCAGTTCAGTCTGATAAAACTGATCACATTTCCATGAAGTCAGAGTTCTGAGCAAAGTTTGTGTTCATCCTCACAGTGCATGTAATCATCATGTGAAATTAAGCTGAAACTATCAAGCTGGCGATGCAACAAATAGAAAAGCTGGCTTAATAATAAACATTCCAAACTTCAGTGGTTGTGAAAATTACATTTGTGAACTGGAGGCATTCATGCTTCATTTTCAGAATATTTTCCTTGCTATTTCATTGTGGTAAAGATTCATGCAGATGACATTTACACATCAGAAAGTGGTTTTTGTCTTGCAGGACTTCTTAAACTATTTAAAGATAGTAAAATTGTAAATAGAATAAAATATACATGGAGTGAGATTTTTAAAATAAGCCCCATAGAAGGTAGAACACAGAAACTCTATCTTCAGACCAAGCAGCTTGTGCTGGATTTTACAGTCCACACAAGCAAATATTTTGATTCATGTTTACCCAATCAATTCCCATATCTCTTGTCTTATTTTCCTTCAACCACGTATCTAATCTAATCTTGCATGTTAGCATTGTTTCTGTCTCAAACACTAACTCTGGAAGTGAATTCCACAGCCTGACAATTAATCTTTGTGAAGAATTTTCTCCTGCCCGCTGTTCTAAATCTTCTATATTTAACCCTGTATTTATGGCCTGTTATTCTAGGCCCTTTAAGTACTAGAGACAGTAGCTGGCATTTTCTCCAAGGGAAGGTAGCCCAGCACTGGGACCAACAGCGGGACCCAAGCCCGCGTAGGTGGGTGGCAGGACCCTGGGCAGCAATTTACCAGCAGTGACCAATTAAAATGCTACTGGAACTGCAGTTTTCTTGAGGGCCAGCAACACTGCAGACTCAGCAGCACCACCATTAAAGGTGGCCACTGATGAGATTGCAGGAAGAAGGATAGGGCACCTCTATGCCAATGAGCTAACTTTTTTTTAAATCTATGCCAGGCAGGTAGGTCCCAGTGTTTGGGGTGGGGGAGGTGCGGTGAGGTGGGTGGGGGGAGATGTGGTGGTGCCTTCCAGTGACAGTGCCTCCCCACTTCAATAAAATGCTGATGGTGCTGGGAAGTGAGCCTTAACTAGATTCTTAACTTAGTGGGAGGCCATGCCACTGAAGTTCTGTGGCAGTGGGAAGACATCAGGCTCCCCTCTCAACACCTTCCGCTGCTATTTTATGAGCCATAATGCAGCCCAGTCTGTTTCTATTTACTCTGTTTCATTCTTTCATTTTGCCATATAATCTGAAAAATACCCATATTTTTTTCAAGTTTCTGCTATTTCATGTATATAGCTGATACTAAGCTACATGGAAGGATCTTAGCCATAAAGTATTCATACACAAATAATGGTTTAAGTTGAAACACTGCTGATAAGTAAGAGCTGGTAATCAATAAAACTAAATCTAAGGGTGAGAACACTCTTAGCAGTGAGTTTATAGTCATCCTAACAGAGCTAACCGATTGAAAAATATCTCTTGCCATCAAGGGATAATCAAAAGTAAAACTCGAACCAAAACCGTCCCAAGCATTAATAATAAGGGAGAAGGGACTATTGCGAGATGTCTGAGCTATCAAATGATGGCCGTTGAACACATGACAGCACCATCTACCATGTCAAATCTACCTCATTATCCTTAGCAGAATTGGTATTCACGGATTGGACTCAGAAGAAGTTAGGCAATGATTTATTGTTGTGCAGAAATAATCTTTGAATTGTTGCATTTTTATATTTGATGTATTGACATTTAATATTGGGCTCTGACACAACGTTTCAAGTCTATGGGAATTTAATATTCCATTTGGCATCCAAGTAAACATGTTGTATCAAAGGTGACTTAAAATAGGTTTTTGTGTTCATATCTAGTCGGTTCTCAGATATTTCCTGAAATAAATCCTTTGTGTGTGCTTTAAGACAAATATAAAGACTTGTTCAGCATACCATTTGTAAGAAACTAGAATTATTGACAATTTGAGCCATGCATGCAGATAAATTTCCCTTTGGGACAAAGATGTCCATTGGCTGCTTCACTGCGAATTCATCTTGTCATGTTGAAATAAGTTTCTGATCAAATTTTGGAGTAAATGCAGCACTGGAGGAGCATGGAGCATAACCGTCAAACCTATGGCTTTCTGGACTAATTGCACCATAACCAAAAATTCAGGGCCATTTTAACTTTTTGAATTGTTATGAACAATGTTTGTGGACACAGTTGACCTTTGTAGTGGAAGGAGAATGTTCATTTGTACATGGTAGCCATGTGGAAATATTTGGGTAGAGGAAATTAGGTGAAAATATAAGGTAAAAAGTGTTCTTTAAGATCTTCATATTAATGCCATTTTTGAAATGACCATTTATTTACCAACCCAAGCCTCTTGCTAGAAAGCCTGCAAATGGCAGCACGAGAATTTTAAAACTTAGTTGAAACAATCATCCAAAATAAACCTTTATTTAATGTCAGTAATCAGGGAGTTGCCATTTGCTTTCTAAATTATTATTCCTTCATGTCAAATAGTGTTTCTTAGATCCACTTGCACCTTATTACATTATTCCAAGTGTTGCGCTGATTAATCCATTTATTATCTTTGCTGTAAAGTCCCCACAACAGAGAGCTGGCTGATAAAGCAGGAGCCTAATATATAACCGTATTGCCATGCTAATTATAAAGCTTATTCAGGTGTTTTATTTAAGTACATTGATTTTTCTTTGCACACAATTATTTCCAAAGTTAGCTTTGGGTACATTTTATAAGCAGAATTACAATTTTTGAGTCAGCAGTTCCACTGTTGTGAGGGAGGATGTTGGGGTGCAGAAATGATGACTATTTGGACACATACCAAAAAGGAGATGATTACGACCGAGATCAACACATTCGCAACAAGAAGTGGCTGAGGTTCATTAGCAAAATTAAATTAAGGCAACAGAAAATACTTATGGCAAAACCAGGCGTTATAAATGCAAAGGAAAATCAAATGTGAGTATAGAAAAAAAAGAGAAAGCAAAACAGATTGGGCAGGACATTGAGTGCGGGGGGCAGGGCCTGCTCACCGACGAGTAAAATAACGCAGGATGAAGTCGGGCGGAACTCCCGGCATCACCCCGCGTCAGTTCAATTTTCAGGTCAGCTGGCAGGGTTGGGGGGGGGGGTGGGGTGGGGGGGTGGTGCAACCGAATCAGCTGTGCACCTGCCGACCTGTCAAAGGCCAATTGAGGCCATTTAAAAACTAATTCAAGTAGTTAAAGGACCTGCCCACCCAACCTTAAGGTTGGATGGCAGGCCGGGAGCCCTGGCGGGTTTCAGAAAAAGCATGAAACCTCATCCATGGGCGGAATGAGGTTTCATGTAGGTTTTTAAAAATGTAATAGAAGTGTAATTAAAAGTGATGGACATGTCCCAACTCAGTGTCACATGAGGGGACATGTCAGGGAAATATTATTTTTCTATACTTCACATTTCTGAATTTGGCGCCGATCTCCCTGAGGCAGCACTTAGCCTCAGGGAGATGAGTGCGCTCTTTCGCACGCATTCACGAAAGGGCGGAATGTCAGTTTAGGGAATCCCCTCCCGCCTGCACAGGGAGCGCATAGCGCTTCCTGGTGGATGTCACGCTGGACGGGCCTTAATTGGCCCACCCACGTAAAATGGCGGCAAAGCCCCCAATTGGGGGCGCCAATCGGAGGCACACCCGCTCCTGAACAGGGGGGTGGGGGCGGGGGGATTCTTCCCATTGAAAAGGCTAAGAGATAGTGTGAAGAAAGGCTAGCAAAAGAAATATGTTTTGCTTCTATAGCTGTGGGGGGTTTTTTTCTGGGTCTCTTATTGCCCCTTTATTATCCTTTCAGTAGTCTAAAAATACCACCTCTTGGGAATCAGGAAATAAATGCAGTCCAGACTCCCAGGTCTTGAGACATTCCTGAGGCATCCCTGAGAATTCTGCGGGAAGTGCCTCTGGTGAATCCTGTGCTGAGAACGGACATGAGTCCAGTGTTGGGCCTGTAGTTGCCGAGGCAAACAACAGTCAGTGGCAGGATTAATTACTGTTGCTACAAGGGTTTAAACATAATTGCAGAAAAGATCTTAAAACATTTTCCTTTTTAACGCTTGGCTTTTTCTTTCTTCTTTATTAATTGCAGAAGCAAAATTACTCCTTTCAATAATTTGATCATAAAAGTCATTATGAGTACAAAACAGAATTTCCCCAAGATGTACTCCTGTTTCAAGCTCTGATTCCTTTTTATTTTGCTGTGTAATGCTTGGATGTAAAAATCTTCAAAACTGCAGCACATGTTGCTGAAAAGAAAATTAATTACTCACACGGTAGATGAATGCAGATACAAATGACTGCTGATTCTAAGTAATTATTTAAAAGATCATGAGCGGCCCCTTGCTGTTTATTATTAATGTTCAAACTATACAACCATGTGATGGAATTGTCCGGAAGTTGCTGTGCACAGAAATCTGTATAACCAACTCACATGATTATTGCCAAAAGGTGATCACAGATGTGTTGCAAAATCTTACTCCAAAAATCACCTGAGCTTGGGCACAGAGACATTAAGCAATTATCTCTAACATGAAATCGGTCATTACGTTATGGGATGTTCCACTGTCTTGAAGTACAGCAAGCCTTCCTATTTTCATGGCAATAATAATGTGGCAGAGATGTGAAAAGCTTGGAAAATGAAGGTATACCTGAAACTGGAGAATTGCAAAGTGATGTACGTAATTATTGGTAGTTGCAGAATGGGTAAAATACAATACTATTTTTAAGATCATCACAGGTCAGACATAAGTTAAAGCACTAATCTGCAGCGTGCCATAACTCTGCAGTTCAAGTGTTTTCATTGCTGCAGTTATGGGGCGCGGTGAGCAATTACTGCTGTCAGAAGGAAGTGGCAAGAGGTCAAGTATTTTCTACAGAAAGGACAGGAAAACAGAGGAATTATCTACTTAACCATTCTTGGTTCTCTAACACATTTTGCAGTAGCATTGGTGAAGGCCTTTTTTCTAGGCAATATTGCTTGGTCTGGCGATTTTGCCAGAGAACAGGATTGGTCAAATGATGTGCGGATGTGATGATCTTTAAGCTGTGGAGACTATGGTCATATACTGCTGAAGGCAACTGGCCAAGGATGCAGATACTCTGGAGTGTTTGAAGAAGAAAGAAAGTGAGCAAATTAAATGAATTGAATAGAACCTTTCCTTTGTTCTTCAATGACAAGTAAAATTTTCTGTTTGAGATGCTCTTTAAAAATCTAATTTAGCCACATTGATTCTGTTCCTCTATCAGAATCAAATAATTAAAAAAAATCTTGTGAACATATCTGAGCAAATGAGATTTTTAAAAATGTTAATAATTCATTGAACTGGAAAGGCTAAATTGCCTTTCCAGCTCTTACATTCTTAAGCACTTGTATGCCATTCATTATATTGTACAGACCCAGTCGCTCATTACATTTACAAAAATTTGTGCAGTACTGATCCCCTAGGTCTGCACTCCATTGCTTCTGGTCATATAGTTCTACCTTCACCATCTGCAAGTCAGATCTTAATGTCAGCACACCAACGCGATAAACATTATTTTGCTGTACAAATATGTTTGTAGATCATTAAGAGTCCAAGTTTTATCTAAATATATGCTTCAGTATTACTGCAGTGTACAGAAAAATAGGAACTGAAATGTCAGTATGCAGTTCAGACTGTTCAACCTCAAAATATGTAGTTATCAAAACTGGTTACTGCTGATTGAATGAAGTTGCCAAGGTTTGAGAACTTTATAGATTGAAATCAACAATCGGATATATATGTTTATTTGTATAATAATATTGGAGTAAATGTATTCTTCCTGAAGTATTTTATAGTAAGAGTTTAATATTGTCAGTGATTTTTCAGGTTTCAGGTATGTTGCAGATTATCACACTTTCCTCAAATAGGCTAGTAAATGATACTCAAAGAAGTCTTGGTCTTGGGAACTTCCTGAATGTTTAATATAATTGCAAAAATTGCTCAGTTGAACCATCTGTGTGTTTGACAGGTTCAGTAAATACCATCTTTGCAGGTTTGTAGAGCTTTCCTTTCAATGGAGTGAATAGGAATCAAATTGGGTGACATTTCACCATGCAATTTAGCATACAAGAGTAACTAAATGAAATCTCTTTTGCCTCTGTTTTGACTTGTGTATTAATCCATTTATATTGCACGGATTAACTTCAAGAGCAATTAGGAATGGGCAACAAATGCTGCCTAGCCAGCGATGCCCACATCCTGTGAAAGAATTTTTAAAAAAACACTCCACAGGCAGTAAAATTGGCCTTGTTAGCAATCTTGTAAATAGGGCCCTAGCCATTTTTTCACCTTGCAAGCTCAATGCAGAAATAGCAGCTATCCTGTGGGACTGTGCCTATCCTAACCAGATTATTGTTCGCTGTGTACTGCACAAACTCACAAATGAGCCAAAGGCTGCCACTTTCAGACCTGAAAAGTGCCCAGTGTACTTCAAGTTACCCTGGAAAAGCAAAGCATCTCAAAAATTTGAACAGCAGGTCAAGCAAGCCATTTCACACTGCTACTACGCAGTAATGATCTGAGTAGTATTTTCCACGAATAGGATGCTGCCCTCAGGCCAAAATGATATCCTGCCTGCCACACAATTGAACAACATCCTGTATCAATTTCAGTGTTGATGTGATGCCAGTTATGTAGGCCATAGACTCAGACGTTTACAGCACAGAGGGAAGCCATTCAGCCCTTCATGTCTGTGCCAGTCAACAAAGATCTGACAACACTAATTCCATTTTCCAGCGCTTGGCCCATAGCCCTGGAAGCTATGGCAACGCAAGTGAATATCTAAATATATATGTCCTAATGATTGGCTATTCAAATCAAACAACATGTCCCTCTGGCGGTTCATAATAGAGCACAGGCCGTACTCAACAAGCCCACACTTGGAAAACTCAAGCCAGAACATCTACTGTTAGATGTGATTGGGCAGCAATTGCTGAACAATCCTGAATGTACTAATAGGTACACTAACAGCAAATTTAAGAAAATCAGTCAAGCTAGTAACGTGGGTCATTTAAGCTTGCCAAAAGCAGCCAATATTTATACTCAGGGACCCATTCACTGCAAACAAAAGGAATATGTTCAAGCTTTGTACCTTTTTTGAATTACCCGGAAGCATGGGGAGCTTATGGTTCCCTGTGGCTTTCTCCATGGCAATACCTCGGCCTATCAGAGTCAACTTGCTGACCAATCTGCACCCCTTTTCTCCTGTAGTATAAATTGTTGTGATTGTTTGAAATGTGGCATTCTTGCATTTGTCCGGATGAGTGCTAGACAAAATACTTCAGCATGTCTCTCTTTTTAGCAATATTCAAACTCTTTAATTAAAACCGTAGCCAGAGGAATTACATACATTGGACAGTTTCACCCTATTTGATACCTTAAATTATTTGCAAGCATTCGTGACACAGATCTTTTCCAGTTAGCATGTAGAAAGATTTATAACTCTAGCATTGCGATGATTTCTAGGTTCCCAACTTCACACTGACGTGGAAATGCACATATGCCGCTATTTACATACAAACATATGAATTAGGAGCAGGAGTAGGTCATTCAGACCTTTGAGCCTGCTCCGTCTTTCATGGCTGATCTGATTGTGGCCTCAACTCCACATTCCCACCTACCCCCGATAACCTTCGACTCCCTTGTTAGACAAGAATCTGTCCACCTCTGCCTTAGAAATATTCAATGACCTTCCCTCCACTGCTCTCTGGGGAAGAGAGTTCCAAAGATTGACAACCCTGAGAGAAAAAGATTCTCTTTATCTCCATCTTAAATGGGAGACCCTTTATTTTTAAACTGTGTCCCTAGTTCTAGTCTCTCCCGCGAGGAGAAACATCCTTTCAGCATCCACCCTGTGTAGTCCCCTCAGGAGCTTGTATGTTTCTACACCTCTCATTCTTCTAAGCTCCGGTGGATACAGGCCCAACCTGTCCAAAACCTTTGCTTTTAAGATAACCCCTCCATCCCAGGTATCAGTCGAGTGAACCTCCTCTGAACTGCTTCGAATGCATTTATATCCCTTCTTAAATAAGGAGAACAAAACTCTACACAGTACTCGAGGTTTTGTATCACTAACATCCTGTACAGTTGCAGTAAAACTTGCCTACTTTTATATTCCATTCCCCTTGTAATAAGCAACATTACATTTGCTTTCCTAACAATTTGCTGTACCTACATACTGATGTTTCCTGATTTATATACCAGGGCACCCAGATCCCTCTGTACCTCAGAGCTATGCAATCTCTCTCCATTTAAATAATACGCTGCTTTTCTATTCTTCCTGCCAAAGTGGAAAAGTTCACATTTTCCCATATTATACTGCTGGATAGACATGGCCCACGAGGTCAGAGGCAGGGGAGTGAGTGATGAGAAGAAACTGGGTGCAGTGCAGGAAGCGTTTCAGTGACTGTCTAAGGTTGGCAAGGTGAGTGGTAAGAGAGTCCCAGATAACATGCCTTCTGGATAGCAGGCATCAGAATGCAGAAGAGAGGGGCTTCCTAAGGGTAGTCCCCTGTCCGTGGAAGAGCAGTGTGCTCCGGTGCCTTGCTGAACCATAAGCATAGGCCAGAAGCCTACTGCTGTTGGACAGGAGGCTGGAGTTGCAGACTGCAATATCGTTTGCAGAAGAGAAGCTGCAAGTGGAGGAGGGATGGAGGCATTTTCCTAACAACATTGTTCTTCACCTTGCAGGCCAAAATGCAGGTTAATGCTCAGGAGAACGAGATTGCACACACGGAAGCTGGGCAGGCACAGATCGTGTTACTGACACAACTTGAAGAGCTGATGCTTGACGTGGTCAGAGTGTCCAGCCACAACGCCGCTGGGGTCCACCGCAGATAGGTGAAAACATCTCATCCTCAGGTGATGCATGGCAATGCTTCCATGCAACCAGCTGTCAATGCATAAGCTGTTATCTCAGTATCTGAAGTGGCATTGACTGTACCAATCTCTCATCACCACCTCTTATGTGTCTCTCATCGAGCCAGCTGTAGAAGAGCTAGAGCCCCACGCTCAGTAAACAAGTGCCCAAAGACACAGAGGAGGAAGACACCTCAGAGCCTGCACCATCACATCTTTCCTGCACAGTCTCCACCAGCACAGATACTTGTACCTCAGTGGGTCCTCATGCATCATTTGAGAGGGTGGCACAGGTGAAGTACATAACTTTAGGGTTGGAGGATTTGGAGGAGGAAGAGTTGGCTGTGGCCAGTTGCCTTTGGTGGATGGAGGGCAGGTACAGCCCTGCTCAGCAAGATGGCATGCCCCTGGAGTTACAAAGCAGGCCACTGTACCTGGAGAATCAGTGTGAGATGTTGGAGTTATCTGAGGCAGTGCAGGCTCACGGGATGAGAATGGAGGAGTCCATTCACTCATGTACACCACAATGTCTCACGCTTTGGACACATGAGCTCCTCCCTTGAGACTGGCCAGCTTCTTAGAGAACCATGCACAGTATCCTTCAGAATGGATGTAGGAATACTGCGCTGACATGCAGAGGATGCATGCCAGTCTCAGCAACATTGGCTAGTCAGTGGTGCAAATGGCACAAAGTGACAAGGGGCTGGATATTACAGAGTGCTGTGGACACTGCAGCTCAAAATAAAAAGTCAGGGGTTGACCCCACCCAGATGCAGCCATTTAACAGCTGATTTGCTGATAGACTGGAGACAGGATTTCCATCCCTCAGAGACAGGAAGTCCCATCTCAGAGAGCAGTGCCAATCAGAGGTGCCACAATGAGTGGTGGAAACTGCCGGTACTTCACTCGGGGCCTGAGGAGGAGAGCTGTGCTGGATCATGTTATAAGTGTTTTTTTTTGATTAATTCATGAGATGTGGGCATTGCTGGCTAGGCCAGCATTTATTGCCCATCTCGAATTTCCCTTGAGAAGGTTGTGGTGAGCTGCCTTCTTGAACCACTACAGTCCCTGTGGTGTGGATATGCCCACAGTGCTGTTAGGGAGGGTGTTCCAGGATTTTGACACAGCAACAGTGAAGGAACGGCGATATATTTCCAAGTCAGGATGGTGTGTGGCTTGGAGAGGAACTTCCAGATGGTCCTGTTCCCATGTGTGTGCTGCCCTTGTCCTTCTAGATGATAGAGATCGTGGGTTTGGAAGGTGCCGTCTAAGGAGGCTTGCTGAGTTCCTGCAGTGCATCTTGTAAACGGTACATACTCCTTCCATTGTGCACTGATGGTGGAAGGAATGAATGTTTGTAGATGTGGTGCCAATCAAGCAGGCTGCTTAGTTGTGGATGGTGTTCAGTTTCTTGAGTGTTGTTGGAGCTGTACTCATCCAGGCAAGTGGAGAGTATTCCATCACACTCCTGACTTGTGCCTTGTTGACGGTGGACAGACTTTGGGGAGTCAGGAACTGAGTTACTTGCTGCAGGATTCCTAGCCTCTGACCTGCTCCTGTAGCTACTGGTCAATGGTAACCCCCCAGGATGTTGATAGTGGAGGATTCAGCGAAGGTAATGCCATTGAATGTCAAGGGGTGATGGTTAGATTCTCTCTTGTTGGAGATGGTCATTGCCTGGCACTTGTGTGGCATGAATGTTACTTGCTACTTGTCAGCACAAGCCTAGATATTGTCCAGGTCTTGCTGCATTTGGACAAGGGCTGCTTCAGCATTTGAGGAGTTGTGAATGGTGCTGAACATTGTGAAATCATCAGCGAACATCCCCACTTCTGATCTCATGTTGGAAGGAAGATCTCACCTTCTCTTCCCTGGGGGTCTCACCAGGTGCCAAGCTGTCAGGTCCCAATGCATGGGACAGTGATTGAGGTTTGAAAGGCCCAGGGAGCCCATTAAGAAGGGACACTCCCTGCCCAATTCCAGCCTTCACTTGGCATGGGTCTTTCCTGCCACTGGGATTTTACTTGTGGCAGTGGGATGAGACCCTGAAGCGCCATTAATTGCCCACATAAGAGCCTCAATTGGACGACTGGCAATCAGGCAGCCTGATGCAACCCCTGCCACTGGTAAAATTGTGGAGGGGGCAGGGTGGCTGTGTAGATGGCAGGCACACTGTTCAGTGGATTTTGTATAACCTCCCTGCTGTGTCCCAGCTGGTGCTCTCTGTTGTATTATGGTGCTGTTTGCTGCCACTTTATATTGTATTATGGGCTCTTTAAATGTCTCAATGATGAGATCTTGAGACTTTATGTTTAGACATGAATCCTTTCTTGTTAACCTTTAGTTATTCACAGATCCCAGGTTACAGTCATACATAGTGCTGCTCCATGCAAATAGGCTGATTAGTTACAGAGTTTTGTTTCTAAACTGCTCTCCCCCAGAGTCTTTTACCATGTGACTCTATATATTATATCATGGGCGGTGCTATTCTCCAGTCCCATGTTAACCCTTGCTTTTCTGAGCACTTTACATTAAAATGGCATGCAGGCACATCACACTCCTCTCCGACAACCAAAGGTGACAACCATGAAAGGGCTGAGGAGGCAACAGATGGTGATGAGGAGATCACCCCTCATGGGGCTCCATCATCATCAGCATCTACCTCCATGGTCCCTCCGATAGATGGAATCAGACCCTGTTTCTGAGACTGTCCCTGCAATGAGGCCATTGTAGCAGCCTATGGAGGTGACCTCCATGACGAGGATGTCTGCTACAGGCATCTCAGGTCCAAACAGGCATAAGCGAGAAGCCTGCCTCCACCTCAGCAGCAGGGGGAGCACCTACTAGCAATGACCATCCGCCGAGGCTACTGTGTTGCTAATGTCCACCCACGTGCAACTTGGATGTTTATGATGGACATAACTGTGAAGCCTATAAAGCACTGAGAAAATTGTTGCACTAAAGCTGATTTTTGTGTTTGCATTTGATGTTGGCAAAATATCATAGAATGAGAAATTAGAGCTGGCAAAGTGATGGAGTGTGCTGGCGAAGGTTATGTAAGTTGGAGCCTTCCTGCTCCTCTTTCCTCACCCCCTTGATTCTGGTTCTGCTAGTCAAACCAAGCTCAGAGAAGCTTATTCCCATTTACTCTATGCCCATTCTTCATTGGCATTGGACAGTAGAGTCAGCCTGAACCCGAGTGGAAAGATATGCAGGATATTTCTTATCACTGAGCACAACTTCTTGCCTATGAGTGAGTGCTATCTCTCAGCTTTCTGTCCTCAATGTTTCCTTTTGCCTCTATCCTGACATTAAAGATCACTTCCCAGTCTGTCATCACCTGCTCATCCATGTCATGGTCCTGATGGTAAACAAATGCTGACCTTTCAAACCAAAATACAAAACTGTCCCATAAATGAGTTGACAATAAGTTCGTCATTGGCTATAACTAATCACTTAAACAGTTTGGGTGGGTTGCCTCTTCTGGCTTCCATTGATGCCTTTCAAAATCTAAGAATGCCCATCTCGCATCAGGAAAGTGGCACATTGACCCAGGGGAAGGAGCAATAATGTTTTAAGCAACTGCCTGCCCCCAAACCTGCCCTCTCCGATGATCAAAATCCTGCCCATTGTGTGGGATTGTAGTGCACAACTTCTATTGGTGAATATCAACAGATTTCTGTGTATTTGTCAAATCACAGATCAACTGATGAATTTTTAGCTTGGACCAAGTTAGACCTACAAACTAATTAATTCTTCACATAGGAGGTTTTCAAAATGGCAATCAGCCATTGTAACAACCACAGCTGATGTTATTGCTGAGCAAGCCAGACCACAGAGTCAAGTCTGTCTCGCTGATCATAAAATGTTTTTTTATTGTGAAAATGCAGAGGAAGAGCTGCTGACCTCAAAAGCATAGAATTCCAGTAACACATTTTAAAAATTAAAAGATTTATTTAAAAACTTAAGCACACAACATAAATTTACACAGTTAAAACAGTCTTACAGAAGAACCCTCAAAAACATGCTTGGTTAAAAGTACATAATTAAACTATCTTTTTGGCAACAACACTTTATAGATTTTCAACCACAAAAATCCAGTAAATGTGACCCCAAGTCAAGGAATTGTTGCCACTTTAAAAAGGTACACCTCATGACTTCTCAGAGATTTCCACTTTGATAAGGAATTCCTAAAGGAGGCTCAGAAACAAACTGTTTCCTAAAACAAAGACTTTCCTGGCTTAGCTCTGAGCTGCTTTCTCAAATTTAAATCTTTCACAGCTTTTCAGCTCTCCAGCACACGGAAGCTGTTTTCAGTGGGCACCTCCCCACAGCAGCAACTCTACAGTTAAACAATCTTTTCCTAAAATACACTTTTCCCCTTTCATCTCAGTTTCCACTGTCCTCAAACACCTCTTTGAAACTCAACTTCTCCAAAGATAAAAATCTTTCATGATTTCTATTTTGCTTCTACTTTCGGGTCATAAAACTTGATATATCTTCCCTTGTTTACTCATTGAACCCCTGTGTGATGCAAATGTTCCCTGTCAACCCTGAAATCTTTAAAATTCACTAGCTGAAAACTAATTTCCCCACTTATCCCACAATGCACATTTCAGATCCAACCTATTTACTTGTAACTAAAACCCACTGTAACCTCTCATTACAAATGCAATATACCTAACAACTTTAGGTATAAAGAAATTTCATCTCTTAGACGTCACAAACAACTAGAATCTTCCCCCTGCTTAACTATCCCTGGATACACACACACATGCACCCACAACTCTCCACACAGAAAACATAATCACTAACATATAAAAATATACAACTCTCATCACAGTCATAAATGAAGAGAAATGAGAAACAGCTCAGTCCTCAAACTTCATAACAATCCCCACTTAAAATTATAAAATTCTTAAACTAAAGTGACTTTAAAAAATATTTTAGATGTGCGATGGTCATAGATTATAAATTCTATTTTAATCTGAACGTCAAGGTCGCTCTTATAGTTTGTGAAAAATCAAGGCACCTCCAGCATGTGTTACTGCCTTGGATCACACTCTGCTGTGCTGTTTTTAATAATACATTTGTATTAAAGATTTCTTACCATTTACCATTTTTGTCAGTGTTGAGCGCCAATGGCAGATGGCTGACTCCCACTGTAAAGTCATTTTAATTGACAAGAAGTGATATCCGATTTATTGAACTAAATAATGAAAGGCAACACCATGCTTACATTTTTCTAAGTTTTCTATTCAGTCGCACTTCATAGATATGAAACTTACCAATGACTTGCCATTATCAGTTCTTTTCATTCAGGACTATTTTAAATGCATTCAAACTCTGTAGGGAATTTTGTGTTCATGAAGGTGATGAGTACCAGTATAAAGGAATAGAATAGTTTTATATTTTTGGCATGGAAGCCCAGTTCTGAGAGACAGTAAAAAGGATTTGCACTGGCCCAATATGCAGATTTACCTATACTTGTAATATAAAGGGACAAAAACAAAAAGTGCTGGAAAAATTCAGCACGTCTGACAGCATCTGTGGAGAGAAAGACAGAGGACAGGATTTTCCTGTTGGCAAGCAGGGGGCTGGGCCACACGGTGATGTCAGGTGGAACTCTTGACCTCACTGCGCTCCATTTAAATTTTCAGCAAGGTGGGGGCGCAGCAAAATCAGCTGCGGGCCCACCGATCTGTCAATGGCCAATTGAGGCCAGTGACAGAGTCATTTAGCTAATTAAAGGACCTGCCCGTCCAACCTTAAGGATGGTGGGAAGGCCAGGAGTCCTGGGCAGGAATTAGAAAAAACACGAAACCTCATCCATGGGCGGGATGAGGTTTCATGTAGGTTTTTAAAATTTTTATTAAAGTTTTTGCAAAAATTATGGGCATGTCCCAACTCATTTGACAGTGTCACATGAGGGGATATGTCAGGAATTTTTTTGTTTTTTTAATATTTTTTACAGTAGATCCGATCTCCCTGAGGCAGCACTTGGCCTCAGGGAGATGAGTGCGCTCTTTCGTGTGCATGCGCGAAAGAGCGCACTCTTGATTTAGGGATTCCCTCCCCTCTCGCACAGGGAGCACATAGCACTTCCAGGCGGACATTGCACTGGGCAGGCCTTAATTAGCCTGCCCACTTAAAATGGCACTCCGCCCTCCATTGGGGGCGCCGATCGGAGGCATACCTGTACGCGCCCGCCATTCAACTTCGCCCCAGATGACAGGGGCGGGGAAAATCCTGCCCAGAGTTAACGTTTCGAGTCCATATGACTCCTCTTCAAAACAGTCCTGAATAAGAGTCATGCGGACTCGAAACGTTAATTCTGTCATTCTCTCTTCAGATGCTGTCAGACCTGCTGAGTTTTTCCAGCACTTTGTTTTTGTTCCAGAAATCCAGCATCTGCAGTATTTTGCTTTTATCTTGTAATATAAGGGGTTGTGCATATCCAAGCTACAGGCACAAAGAACACCTTGGCCAGAGAGGTTGGTCTGCAGAAGTCAAATGTTGGTTGAGCTAACTAGTAAAGGGGAAATTATAGTGTTGGGGGTGTGGTGGGGAGGTGCTTGATTTCAATAGCAAACCAATTTGGTTAAGGCAGAAAAAAAGAGGTGTCCAGGACCCATGCCTAAAACAGGCATTTCGTTCTTTGCATTTACTCCGTTCATTCCTAGAGTGGACTTGGATTTTCATTTTCCATGGGGTCCACTATCTTCATCTGGGACATTGATATTTCAAAAAATGGAACCTTCATTTCTACTTGTTGCACAATTTCAACCACGTATTTGTTTACTCTCTTGTTTTCCAATCCTTTTTCAATCGTATGAATCTTTTCTTTCAGCTCAGCAACTACCGTGGCAAGTTCAGCCGTCTTTATTTCAGAGTTATCTGCTTTTTGAAGTCTGGATTTGCTCTTCCATACTGTGCATCTCATCTTTCATGTTCCTAAGATTGGATTGGAGTTCAAGAATTTCATTGCTCTTTTCACGACGCTTACTGGATACTTCCGATACTTGAAGTTCATCAAATTCTAATTTTCCATTAGCAGACTCATTTTTCTTATTTGAAAATTGATTCTCTGCACTGGACAGTTTTTCCTTAGCAGACCCTAATTCCTGTGTGCTATCCTTCAAGTTCACGTCCTTTAATTTTACTTCTGCTAGTTGTTTCTGAGACTCTTCACACTATTTTGAGAGAACCTCGACTTTCTCCTGCAACTGTTCAGTTTTTTCTTGACATTCTATTTTCGTGATTTTCATTTCAGTCACGTGAGATTTTTCAACAACTCAATGGTTCTCAACATGTTTGAGGCAACTAGTACTTTTCCTCAGTTCCTTGAGCTTCAGCGTTGGATTTACATTTTCTGATCTTATTTTAATCTTTTCTTTCTCTGCAGCAGAGCTTTGCCCTTGTCCTTCACTTTAGTTTCACTGTTAGCCAGGTTTGTCTCCGGCAAAGACTTAACTTGTTTCAGTTCTGCAATCGCGTTACTCATGGCTTTAGCATCCTCTCTCAGCTTAGAAAGTTCTACGGCTTTTCCTTTCAATGCCTCCTCTTTTCCATTCAACTGGTTCTTCAGCTCTTTAATCTTTTTCTTGTATCCCTTGGCTTCCCCTTGGAATACAGACATTGCTGTGCCTTCTCTGCCAACTGGTTTTTCAGTTTGTTCAGAATGACATTAAATTTATTTTGCTCCTCTTCGTAATTTTCCAGAGGAATAAACTTTGACCTGAGGGATCCTTGTAGCATGTAAACATCCTTCAACAGATTTCTTTTCTTTGCGAAGCTCAATTGCTTTGTCTTGAGTTTTCTTGTCATTCAACAGAGTCTCCTTGAGTTTCTTCTGCTGTCCTTCCATTCTGCCATTTAAGACAATCGTCATTTCTTCATGCTGCTGAAGGGCAATGTATTTCTTTTGCATTTGATCGAGAAAGACAATCAACTGTTCATTTTCTTGCTGACCTGTTGCCAACTCACTTGGCACTTATTTTCATTGCTTTATTACTACTAATAGTTCCAACTGGTATTCAATATCTTTTTTAGCTCCTCATGTTTATCCTTGGCTACATAGTGATTCTTCAAAGTGTCTTTCTGGTCAGTGACTTCTTTGAGTACCTTTTCTATCTGCTCTTGAGCTTGGCAGCAACTCTGATTGGGTTCTTCCAACTCAACTTTAATACAAACATTTTCCTGTGGAATTATTTCATTTTCTTTGTTCAGGTTTTGTTAATTTTAGGTTATCTCAGATAGCTTTCCTTCACTCATGGCCCTGCGCACGCTTCACACTGCCACCTGCTGTTGCATTTTGGGTAATGTGTCGGCATTTTCTAAATGCTCTATCTTTAAGCCTTTTCCACATTAACCCTTGGGCTCATGCACTTCATTATGCTGAGATGGTCCACAACCAAATTGTGGTTTGCTTTAGCATTGTCTCCCTTGGCCTAGAGTCTCCTTTTTTCCCCTTGCTCTGGGGTCTCTAGTCTCCCTCGGCCTGGGATCTTCTGTCTCCCTCAGCCTGGTGTCTCCTGTCTCTCTTGACCTGCAGTCTCCCCGCTGCTTCATTGCTTTATTTGGGGTATTCTATATCTTCTTTGAGGTCTGCACTCTCCACAAGTTGGAGATTAAAATATTAGTCAAAGGCTTTTAATATCTCACCAAATGTGGTTGAGGGTTCATCTATACCTTGTTTTAGGATTACTTCATCTGCAAATGCACCAAACAAGTACAAAAATGTATTAACTTGTACTTCTTACTTAATCCTGTTGTACTCCTGTAATCTAAAAACTTTTCTTCTTCAATACTCGCAATTTTGGGTCTGGTTTGGCTCTGGGATGAGTCCAAACTGATCTGATAATTTGCATTTTTGATCCATGGCCATTTAATATCTTTCTGTAGTTGCAGCTTTAAATACTGTTGCTCTTTTAAGAATCCCTGTGCAGAAGCCATTTTTTTCTCTTCAAAATTGCCCTCCAGCTGCCTTTTATTTTCTTTCTTGCTTTGTTCTCCCTGCATCTGTCAATTCCAGACAGGCTCCCATTGTTCTGATGGGGCCATTCTTTTTAACTTAGCAACTGTTCTCCCTGCTAGAAACATTGGAACAAGTCGTTTGAGCTCTCTGATGACTTTTTATATCAGATAAAAGATACTGAGGCAGGTTTTGAACTCTGCCTGCCATTTTTAGAAACCTTTTTTTCCCTTCTGTCCGGCTTAGCCACCATGTGTTATGGTGCCAGCTATGGACCTGCTGTTGCAGCTCTCTTCCAGCTGCGCTCTGGATGTGCTGATCCTGATGCCTGTCTATTTTAAAAGGTAAATTCAGCTCTTTTTTTTTAAACTGCATCTTGCTCACCCTTCTTGCAATTCACTCAGGCTCTCCTTTTTGAAAACAGTGGATTCTTATTTTTTCAGTTTTTTCCCCTTTTTAAAAAAATTGTTCAGCCTTTTTGTGATCTGGTCAGGTTCCTTGGCTCTGTCTTCGATCAGCTCTGGCAATGGACCTCCACATGCCCTGGTGGAGTCCTTCAGCCTCTGCTTCAATGGAGCTTTTTATTTAGGTAACCTCCAGCTGTGTCTTCAGTTGAGATGCCCTTCTTTCATGTCAGGGTTCAGTTTCTTTAGTCCTTCATGCTTTGAGAATCTGGAACCCTTCTCCAGCCTCTCTGAGACTTTGGGGTCCATCCAGCACTGCCACCATGTTGTAAAGATTGTCTGGTGTTTCACGGAGAGGGATGGAGACTTATGTGCCGTTTATTGATGACTCATAACTATGTACCTATCCATGCATGGATACTGTTTCCATGACGGCTCCTACCAGAACCTACTACCCAGTCTACTATCATCTACTCTCTACATTACTATGTGGGCATTCCTGTTTCCCCAGTCCTACATTAATCCTTGCTCTGCCCCAACACCCTCACGCTACGCTGGAGACATTAACCAATGTCATTTAATTTGAATTTACCATAACAGTCTAAAATTATGGGAAGGGGAAATGTGCAAAAAACCTATAGGGGAGAATTTTCTCCCTGTTTGAGGGGTTGGGCGGCAGCGAGTGTGGGTGGGCGCACAGCCGATCACCGCCATTTCGCATGGATGGGCCATTTAAGGCTTGCCCAGTGTGACGCGCACCCGGAAGCGCTGTGCGTTCCCTCTGTGGGCGGGAGGAGTAGGCTGAGTCGGGGCCAACCTTAAGGTTGGACGGGCAGCTCAATTAATTATCTTAATCGGAATCTAAATGGCCTTAATAGGCCTTTGACAGCTCGGCGGGTGTGCAGCTGTCCCCGCTGTGCGCCCGCCGAACTAAAGATCTGAATGACGCGCAGTGACATCGGGACGCACGCCCAACATCACCGCACGTGTCGGTGAGCGGGGCCCACCCCCACTCGCTGAACAGAAGATTCTGGCGATAGAAATTCCTACTTTCCTTTTTCCCTGGGACACATAGAGCCCATTAAATGAAAGTTGAACAGTCCTAATGCTGGACACCTTCAGGTGAAAGTATTTTTATACTATTCCTCTGATAGAGCTGACTAATAAAAAATCTGCATTGTATTTTTCTTATTTAGCAAGCCAGAAATTCCTGTCTTTAAAGGTCAGAACACTGTTTCACACTGGAAACCAATCTTTGATAACCTTCCAGTAAGCTCCTTTATCTAACTTTCTCCCAGATCACATACTGTTTTCAGATTAATCAACATCAAAAATAACTAGTCTGCAGTGAAAGTAGTATGTTTTTCTCACTTCCCAATGGAATAGACTAATTGATTTATTAGTTATCTCTCTGTGATCTTACTAAGGGCATTCTGTTTGCAAAACTACTGACAGAAGTTACCTGTCATATAATGAAAAATCTATGGTGGCACAATTATTTGAAGTAATAATTCGATTTAGCATCAAAAGCTATCAATTTTCAAACAGCTAACTACATGCTGTCCCTAAGAGCTTGTTTGTCAGAGCTCACTTTTTAAGTTCTCTGATACCTTAACAATTATTGTTTAACCGAATGCAAAGCAGAGTTTTCAGTAACACCTTGATCAGGGTGAAATTAAAAGACTGTAAGGAGGCTGAGCTCCAATGATACATAATGGTTCTTGGAAGTTATCATTTGCCAAATGCCACAAGCAACCAATTAAACTTTCTGCTCCGCACCTTATAATGCAAACAAAACAAACATGCATCACACTTAACACAAACCAAATGTGTTGTATGGATCAGACACTGAAAAGAAAACTCAAGTAAACCAACATAGAAATTCAGGTAAGTTTAGACTTCAGATTTGGGCCTCAACTTTTTCACCCACACTTAAAAGTATAATTGAATTTTACAATCCAATATGCAATGCCATTTTCTCAAAGCTGGACTATCTGTCATTTCCATTAATGTCTGCACTGTTTCTCCAACTCTCCAGTCTTCTGTTGAATTGTTCTTGCTATTTGCTGCATAATGCTGCAATTTAATAATCTCCTGCTGTGTGGGCAACATCTTTCTGTCTTGCCTCATAAAATTGTTGTTTGATTACTTATCAGTGGACGGTATTTTACTCGAATTATCAGCTTTTTACTTTGTGAAACAAGTGCAAGGTAATTTGAATATAGGCTGCTTTTCTCTCATCATAACATTCTTTACACTGGATTAGTCTGTTGGAACAGCACAGTGACAGAGACACTGCTAAATCCAAATTACTAGTGCTTTGCCAAGAATCATTGCACTTGCAGTAAAATGATTTAAGAAAATAAACTTTGCTAACTGCTGTGACACTGTGCAGTGAGTCCAACCCAACAGTTTATGTAGTCAAACTTATTCTGAAGCTACATTCATGCTCTGTCATAAACCCAAGAATATTAATGGAATATTTGATGGGATACTGCAACGAGGTATAAAGATTATGATAATGAAACAGAATCATTGAATCCTGGAGACCAGAAGGGAACCATTTATTGTTAGTTGGTCGCAATCTTGCCTCTGAATCAGAAGATTATGGGTTCTAGTCTCACCCCTGACCTAAAGCTCAAAATCTAGGCTGACAAAATCTAATGCAGCATTGTGTCTAAGCCACTTTGTGGATGAGCCATTAAACCAAGGCCCGTCTGCCCTCAGGTGGTCATGGAAGATCCCATTGCACTATTTAGGGGAGCTGTCCCCAGTTACCTGGCAAACAACCTACACCTAAAAACTGATCATCTGGCCCTATAACATCGCTGTTTGTCGGACGTTGCAGTGTGCAAACTGCCTGATGATCTGCATTACATCAGTGACTGCACTTCAAAAAGTACTTAATTTTCTGTGAAGGCTTTGAGACATCCTGAGGTTCTGCAAGGAGCTGTATAAATGCAAGTCTCTCTTTCATTACTGTGCTTGTGCCAGCTGTTAAGCAAAAACTATCCATTTAGTTCAATTTCTCCGTAGCCGTGCAAGTTTTTCTTTTTCAAGTACATATCCAATTCCTTTATGAATGTTATTGGTGCAACGCGGTATGGAAAATAGTGCAGCGAGTAACCACTGAGGTTAGAAGACATCTGGGAACTAAAAATGTAGATTTGAAAGTAGAACAGAACCAGCTCTTTAGTGTCACGTCGAACTCTCATTCTCGTTGTTTGGTGTTTTCATTGCTTATAAGCGGTAATTATTCTACAGCTGCATTAGTTTAGCCTTATCTAGCAGTTCTTTGCCAAATTACATACATCAAGATTGAGGCTATTATGAATTTGCACTTTTCTCGAAAAGTCCAGAGTGCCAGAGTGTCTGACATTGGCAGGAACTTGTACTGTGTCATATAAATGTTTCAAACTGCCCCCGATGCAAAATTAAGTAACCCATTGTCTCTAAAAACGTCAACTTCTGAAAGGAAGCAAAATATAATGTTGATGCCATTTTAATATATATGCTGTACATAAATTTGTTAAATGTGTAAACTATGAAAATTATGAATGCAGCAGGTAATGTGGCGTCCTGGCCACTTAATCATGGTGAGTGCCCCGGTGGTGGAAGTCGGAGTGCAGAAGGGGCTAATGCGGGATTCCTGGCTGTCACCAGCAGGGTGTCAATTAGGCTCATTGATGAGCCAGTTGATACCCATTATCCTTCAGCTCACTGCAATTTAGTGGTGGCTCATACAGCTCTCCTGTGCACTGGGAAGATCACCCAGCAAACTCTGTCAGGTTTGTCAGCGGCCTCCCAGGGGGACCTGTGCTTGATCAGGAAACCTGACCTTAGGAAGGGGGTACCGCTGAAAGCCATCCCCACTGTCCTTGCTTCTGACCCTCACCCTGCGATCACTATCCTACCTTCACTCACCTTTGGGCTGGGATCCCATGATGATCCTGGACCTCTGGTGGGTGCATTACCACCAGCTGCCACCGTTCAAGCTGGCGCTGGCGGCAGTGGACAGTTGCCAGCTTCGGTTGGCGTGACTTCTGCCACCGGGGGCCTCAATCACAGGGAAGGCTGGACAGTGGCCACTCAAGTGTCTTTCAGGCAATTGATTCTGCCAGGCCGCTCCCATGAAAGTGACAGGGGTTCTACTCCAGTTCTCCATCTGGTGGGTGAGACCCCCATCAGCCCAACAGAATTAGGCTAATGAATTTGTGCAATATACCAACAGAAGAGGGAGTATATATCTATGCTATGACTAATAACTGAGGAAAAAAAAAAGTTGTGACAAAGAAACCTGGGAACAGGCGTTGGCCATTTAGCCCCTCAAGCCTATTTCACTATTCAATAAGATCATGGCTGACCTGTGATCTAAAGCAAAATAACTACCTTTGCCCCACGTTTCTTAAGACCTTCGATTAACATAAATCTAACAATCTCAGATTTAATGTTAACAACTGATCTAGCATCAATTGCCATTTGTGGAAAAGAGTCCAAACTTCTCCCACCCTTGTGTAGAAGTGTTTCCTAATTACACTCCTGAAAGGGCTGGCTCTAACCTTATGCCCTCTAGTCCTAGACTCCCCAACCAGCGAAATTAATTTACCTGCACCTACCCTTTCTGTTCCTCTTAATATCTTGAAAGATTTGATCAAATCACCTCTTAATCCAAATACTAGGGGACATAATCCCAGTTTGTGTATCTCTCCTCATAATTTAACCCATAAAGCCCTGGTATCATTCTGGTAAATTTACACTGCACTCCCTGCAAGGTCAATATGTCCTTTTGGAGATATGGTCCACAGAACTGCTGGCAGCCCTCGAGGTATAGGCTAAGCAGGGCTTTGTATAGTTGTAGCATGGCTTCTACTTCCATGTAAGATACGTCTCTAGTAAAAAAAAAGACAGCATAATACTAACATTATCAATTATTCTCTGTACCTGTCGATGATATTTTAATGCTCTATCTAACTGGTTCCCCTCCCTGTTAACCACCTGTTCTTTGAACCTCCACAGTTTCTAGCTTTCACGTTTTAAAAATTACTTTCTTCTATCCTTTTTAGGTCTAAACTGGATGGCCTCACATTTTCCAAATTGAAATCCATTTGCCACAGTTTTGTCCATTCACTCAGTCCAACAATATCTCTTTGTAATATTATGCTTCCATCTACACTGCTTACAACGCCACCTCTCTTTGAAGCATTGAATATGTAACTTGGCTAGTTATCCCTTAATCAGGATAATAAAAACAGATTATCTGGTCACTGTCACATTGCCATTGGTGGGAGCTTGCTGTGTACAGATTGACTCTCATGTTTCCTGCAATACAACAGCAACTATATTTCAGAAGTATTTCACTAACAGATGTTGGGTAGTTGTGAAAGACACTGTATAAATAAAAGACTTTCTTACTTTTTGCCAATTAAAGTACCTGCCCATTATTTCTAGATCTGCCACTCAGCTAATTTCATAACCAGGGGCAGAATTTTGCCCCCATTGGGTTGGGGGGGGGGGGCGGGGTTGTTGTGTGGGAGCGGGCGGGTTACTGATCAGCGCCCCCAGTCAGGGGCGCACCGCCATTTTACATGGGTGGGCCAGTTAAGGCCCCGCCCAGCATGACGTCTGCCCGGAAACGCTGTGCGCTCCCTGCGCGGGTGGAGGGGGATTCCCTGAAAGGGTCTGTGCGCTCTTTCGCACATGCGCACGGAAGAATGCACAGATCTACCTGAGGCAAAGTGCTGCTCTCCTACACACATGCCACCTGAGTGGCAGGTGTAGGAATAATGGGCAGATACTTTAATTGGCAAAGAAAAAGTAAGGAAGTCTTTTATTTATACAGTGCTGCCTCAGGGAGATCGGTTGAACCTTTAAAAATTTATTAAAGGTAAGAAAAAATTTTCCTGACATGTCCCCTCAAGTGACACTGTCACATGAGCTGGGACATGTCCATTACTTTTATTTTAAAATTTTCCGAACATTTTATATCCCTCATGAAACCTCATCCCGCTCGTGGATGAGTTTTCATGCTTTTTCAGAAGGCCGCCTGGGCTCTTCGCCTGCCTGCCAACCTTAATGTTGAACAGGCTGGTCCATTAATCATTTTAATTACTTTTTTAATGGCCTTAATAGGACATTGACAGGTCGGCTGCACACGCGCCAAACTGAAAATCTCAATGGCGCAGGGTGACGTTGGGATGCACGCCCGATGTCACCCCGCATCATTTTACGTGTGGGCGAGCAGGCCCCACCCTCGCTCACCGACCGGAGAATGCTGCCCTAGGTCAATAATTTGCCTTCAGATCCTTGAGCTTCAGCTTTAGCTAACATCTCTTATGAGGGTTGTTATCAAATACCTTCTGTAAATCCATATGAATAACAACTATATACATTCCCACTGGTTTAGTCACCTCTTCAAAACATTTAGTCAGGTTCGTCAAGCATGACCTACCCTTTACAAATCCATGCTGGCTTTCCCTGATCAGCTGGAAATTTATAAGGTGTTCAGTCATTTATAGGCTCTTGTAATTTCCTGACAACAGATGTTAGGCCAGTTGGTCTATAATTTCCTTTCCCACTTTTTTTAAGTAGCGGAGTGATGTGCAATTTTCCAATCCTAAGAAACGGCTCCTGAATCAATAAAACTTTGGAAAATTATAATTAGATCTGGTGTTCCTTCCAAGCTGCACAACCACATGGCAACCTAAAAGCTTCCACTCAGACCGCACACAAATCTGCCCTTTGAGTTACCGTGTAGCCACAGCCACGCAAAAAAAATTAAAGGGGCCACACACTTTGCCTGTGCAAATTACCCGTGCTCTCCAAATAAATATTAAGAGGGTACATTGGTTTGGGGAATCTGCAATGACCTCACCCACTCCCCTTAGAACTCTGAAATGGAAACCATCTGGTCCTGGGAGTTTGTCAGTCTTTAGTGCTTTTATTTTCTTCATTACTGCTCCTTGGCTTATGTTAATTTTAGTGAATCCCTGTCCTTGAATAATTATTAGTTTCCTTAGGATTTCCAGCATGCTGACCATCTCCTCTTCTTTAAATGCTGATATAAAGTGATTATGTTCACTATTTCTTTTTTTTCCTTGACAATATCACCGCTGTCACTTTTCAAGGAGCCCACATTGCTCCTGATTGTCGTGTTTTTATAATGATATGAAGCTACCAATCACTCATAAGGGATTGTGTAAACACATTGTGGGTTCATTTATTTAAACTAGGGACATGAGAACATATATACATGGATATATGAAGCTTGAAGACATCAGCAGTAGAGCGGTGTGTGCTGTGTTCTGCTCACAGGCCAAAGTGAAACTGAAACTGGATCACATGACACACTTCCTTTCTGGTGATGGCATGCTGCTTTGCTTAAAGGCATATTACAACACTGACCACCCTGTTTTTCCAATATAGTTGCAAAAAGTTGTGACGTTGCTTTTGATATCTCTTGCAAAGAAACTGACTAAATATTTATGAACTATTCATAAAGAAATTGAGGCTGATCTTCATCTCCTCCACCGGACGTGAGCAGGTTGTGGCACCATAAAACAGCAGATATCATCTCCGCCACCCCATCGCACCAGACCTACCAACACCTGCATCTCCACCATTTTGGTCGGGGCTCTGAAATGGACCGCCCAAGCACCAACATGGGAAAGAGTGAGAGCTTCATTAGCATGTTTCAAATCAGGAATTGGGTTCTACAATGCCAAAAGTAGCCCAATCAATTTTGAGAATCAAATGGGTGGACTGTGCACCAAACTGTTGACTGCACGAAGACATTTTTTAAAAACATTTTGTAACTGATATTTTGTGAAGTCAGGAGAAACATGAATTCATGCTTCACCCAGCCCCACAAAATGAATCTCGTGCCCACCCAATGACGAAGCCTCCTTGGTCCTCCTCAAGGATCACCGACAGATTGCTAATAAGGCCTAACCAGGAAAATGGGTGTCAGACCCCTTCCGTCGGGTTCACTCCTCACATCTCTCCCTGATGGAAACAATCACATGAAGGTCTACAGCACTCCTTTGTACTTAAACTGATGCAGCAGATTGAGCATTGTTGTCATAACAGA
Organism: Carcharodon carcharias; assembly: GCF_017639515.1. Classification (NCBI taxonomy): domain Eukaryota; kingdom Metazoa; phylum Chordata; class Chondrichthyes; order Lamniformes; family Lamnidae; genus Carcharodon; species Carcharodon carcharias. The sequence continues at coordinate 92,368,565 of NC_054483.1, forward strand.
AATTCTATAGAGGCAACCTTTGATCTGATGTAAAAGGAAAGGATGGATAGATGTGAGTCACTTTGTATTATGTCACAAAATCTGTAGATCCCCATCTCACTGCACTCCAACAAAGAAAATAAATAGCTGAAAACTGTGGGTGTATTTACTGAGATGCTGCCAAAACCAATATTGCTGATGGTTTTCAAGTATATTGTTGTATCTTAAATTTCAATAAAACAGGATAAATGTTGATTTTTATTGATGGCTTATATTATGAATGTGAAGGTTGGCAATCAATTGATATGCACGATAGCTATAGTTACACAAGACAAATCGGGGGATTCATGCCAAAGCTTGGATTTAGTGGATAGGTTTATTTTCCATTATAAATACCACTTTGAACTTGAAATCATTAATATTTGCTCATATAATGTCCCATTGGCTGATAGCTTCCTATGATAATGAGGGATGAAATTGAGATAATATTTGCCAGATTCACTCAGGAATCATGTGGAATAATTTGGTCTGTGCTGGGACTGAAAACAGGCTAGAGCGAATCAGCAGCTCATTTCGTACTTCACCCAGTTTTCTTTCCCATCGTTTCACCATTGCCATCTTATGCCAAAGCCAGAGGTACAATTTTCACCCCTGATTCACGCAATAAATCAGCTGATCTGAAATGGTTTTAGTTTGCTTGAAGCCACCCTTATTGTTACAGCTCCCATTTTACTGATGAGGCTGGAGAGGCAGCCAATGTGGGCGACAGTTTTGAACAGCCCAGGTATCATTATGGTGCATTTTGTCACCCCATTGATCACTGTAAAAAAAAAGGGCAAATGCGATTAAGAAAACACTAAGTAAACAGAAAGAGGATGAAGCTATGTCAGATAAAGTTGACCTGTTTTTCTGATAATAGGCCCTTTGATTGTTTTGTTATTTTCCTTGAAGAGCAACATTTTGTGCTTTAGTTTGGTTTATTTGTCAGATTGCAGTGTACATGTGCATTAATGCAGTTGATAGAAAAACTGAATTTAGCCTAAATGACCAGTTTCCATCATGGACTTTTGAGGGAAATGAAACCAACATGAGTACATTGCACAGTGTTGAAGGAGACTTTTAATACAAGTAACGATAGAATATATGCTTTCAAATCAAATTTAAACTTCACAATTGTAAAAAATATATTTGACATTTCTATATATCACATTTTTAAATGGAGCCATTAAAATTCTTTTATGATAGAAGCCAGTTCTAATCTTGGTAGTAAAAATCAAAAATGTTCTTTGCTCAGTCTCACTGTAAAACAGATGACAGTGTTTGTTTGATATAGTTTTGGCTTTTATTTGACCTGTCATTGGATGTTTTAGCAGCATAAGCTGCTGCCATGACATTGTACAATTTAAGGATTAGGATAGCACAGTTGAATTGAACTCTGTCCTTAAAGGATATCACACCTAATTGGGAATGCAATGATGGTTGTCTAGTGTTTCATGCAAAATTATTTTATTATTTCTATATATAATTTCCAATCCGTTCACCTTGTTCCACACTGAAGATTTTACATAATTTGGTATAAGAAAAACATTATAAGAATGTTTTTATTCTTTGAGTGATAATTCTTTATCTGTGACATAAGAGCAGTTTGGATACATTTTGGTACTTAGTACTGATTTGCAACTAAAACTAGCCCATTGCTGGCTTTTATTCTAAGGCCTACTTGTTCGAAAGTAAATTATTTTTAAAAATAGCTTAGTTTAGATTGAATGCAGAAAGCATGCTGTCAGGCCACAGTGGAACTTTAGCTGTAGTTAGTGATAGGATCTGATTTTTGACTGGTGAATCTGCATACAGTGAATGCCTAATTTCACCATCAGGATAAGTACCAAACCCAGCTTACCCGCAAAGACAGAAAGAAACTCAAAAGGTACAGAATCTGCTGCTGCCCTGCAACACCTATTAATCGCTGGGTACAAAAGCCTGGAACTAATCATCTGCTTGCTATTTTGATCAGACGGTGAGAAAGAGAGACCTCAATTGTGTATGATGTAGAGAGACTTAAGTAAATGAAAGGGATAAATGCTGTTTTCAAATGATTTTTTCTGCTTAGTAGTAGGTTAACACTATATTAATGTTTCTGTTTTGACTAAGCTCTGTCGACCTATGTACTTGCACTGTACAAGGTTGCAGTGTTTGTTTATAGTGGAGAGAAGAAAGCTCAGTGAGGAGCTTATCACAGTCGTCAAAACTCTAGTGGTTATAGATGAACTGAATTCTGTAATCGGGGGAGCTGAATTTAGCCTCAGAATTCTACTAGGAGGTGATCTAACAAGTCAGACAATAGGGTGTTCAATGCATGGAATAGAACACTCAAGGAGACAGTGGAAATGGATACTGGCAACAAATTAAAAAGGGAGCAAGGTAGTTTTTTGGGCCAGATGTAATTGAGTACAAGAGATATAATGGAGTGCTTTCTAAATGTTGGGACTGATCAGATGCACAGAAGTGGCTTTGTACAATCTACAAATTCCTATGCTCCAATATAATCAGTGATTACAGGTTTGGCACCTCTAATGCTGGTACTGGTAGAGATATGTGGAAATTAGTTTGGACTTTCTGGCATTCTTTCCACACAAAAAAATTATCCAATCAGCTGTGGCTAATTTCTTTTATGGACAGAATCACCCAGCGGCTGTTTCAAATCGATACAAATTAGTTTTATACCAGCAAATGTTATAAGGAAAGACAAGTCTAAGAGAAAAATGTACCAACATTTCTTCCTGGATTTACACTGTGAGTCACTGTATATACTGGCAGTGATGCCACTGCTATTCTAACCATGATTTTTCATTTAATACCAAGTCAGTGAGAACCCAAATAATGGTAGTTTCCAGCAGATCCTTGATTAGATTGACAAGATGATACTTGGGGATATATTTCACTTTTAATGATTGTAATTATTTTAAGAGTTATTTTAAATCCTTCAAAGAACCCCTTTTAAATATAATAACCTGTCTCTTATCACGAGCTGATTATTTTGAACTTATTCTCACCTCGATCAGTTGCTGCACTTGCCTAAAATTGAACTGTACTTAACATTTATTACAATGGGTTGTGAGGTCTAAAATGGTGCAATTTTTAACGACATATTATAAATGACCTGTAATAGTATTAGGCTGTAGAAATGTACAGTGTTAAGCAATGTGATATACATGCATAATGAAGGAATTGTGACATGTAGAATCAACAATTAGCAAACCATGGAATAGGTATCCACATTTACCTTTCTGTTCATTAATAGATTTCCTATAATTGTTTTATTATAACTGTAATACAAACTTATTAAGCATATAAAGCGTTGAAAGCAAAGGAAAACAACAGTTACCATTTTCTACAAAGCTATTGATTATAAATTGTACAGATAAACCATTTGCTTTGCGTCATTTTTTTCATATAGCTGTACAGAGTAGTGAGAATTATTCTCTTACCTTAAGATGCGTTATATTTTTTCTGGCTGAATGGAGTATTGGAAATGGCCTGCACAAATTCAAATTGATACTGTGTTTAAGAGGCAGCTGGTTGTCATGGGAGCAGTACTGCAGATTCTAATTCCTGCTCCTGAATAACACTAACAGAAAAATGATGCTGAAGACATTATGGGTGAACAAATACTAGCTGCTTATATTCTCACTGTCATTTTCCTTGATGCACAACACACCTGAACACTGATGCGTGCCTGAGTGCTGATATTTGTCTTATCACAAAACTAAATATGATTAACGTTATCTGTTCCACATAAAGCTAATACATTGTTTCATCGATTCAATAATATAGTAAATCTCTTGTATTTTCAACTTGAAAAATTTTGAAAAACAGGAAAATTTTACAGAGTTTCCATCCAAATATAATCAGGATTTGTTCAACGGTGCAATCATGATTATGATTTAAGCATAAAGTAGTAGTCAACCAGAAAATAAAGCAACGTTTAATCACTTTGTACAATAAGATATTCCAAAGACTACCGTATCAAATTGAAAACTTTCTTTCAGAATTTGTATTTTTGAAACAACAAACAATGATGTGATCTAATAATTGCAGCATTCTGTGCTGGAATATTTATTTAGAAGGTTTAAATCTTATACCAAAACACACAAGCGCGTTAGTGAGTCAACATTCCCTGGAGTGCCTGAGCAGTCAAAACAAGGCATCAATGAGTTTCTGCCTCCAGATTCACTTTCACAGGGTTGGTTACACACAGTGTGAACATGTTCATCATATGCTGTGGACTACATTACACTAGAGAATATGTATTGAATAAGGATGGGCTGGGTTCCTCTGGCCATCTGATAAGACCATTGGGACAGAAGTGACATTTTATGGGCTTTATTCACCACAGACGAGATCTAATTGCTAACTATCCCATTATAGAATTTGAATCTAGGATCTGGCAAGACTGAACTGGTTTGTGTGTGGAAGCATCCCTACTGAGGAACAAGTGCCAGTGTTGACATTGCTGACTGTAATCCTGTGATCTGTTGCACATTAGGGAACAGAGTTGGTTTTTGTCCTGCATCAAATGTTTAAGTCGAAGACCAACAAGGGACTTGGAAAAATTGCCTTTTCAAATCGGCACCTGTCTAACTCTGTTGATCTTGGTGCTCTGGGAGAATTTGCTAGATATGCTAATCTAACTGTGGCCATTCACTTTGTATCTGGAAACAGCTTTACTTCCAAGATATTGCAACCTGAATTTCTGACAAACAACTTATTATCCATAACCTTTCATTGAGTTACATGTGTAACACTTTTAGTAACATTCTAGGTTGATGGAGGAACAGAAAATGCTGGAAATACTCAGCAGGTTTGACAGCATTTTTGAGGAGAGAAACTGAGGGCAGAATCATCCAGAACTTGCACTAAGTGTGCAAGGAAAAAGGATGTTTAACCTGCTGGCTGCTATGGCAGCTTTTCATGCTGGATTGTCCCATTCCCACAAATCCCACCTCATTCACAGGCAACAAGCTGGCTTGCTGGCGAGCAGGCTCAGACTTGCCTGGCATGCTGTGACCTCAATGCTTCCTCGCTCCAGGCACCATATTTAAAGCACACCAGAGCGCAGCCTACTTCATGTCTTCAGACCAGGACTCCTGCAGACAACAGATGTCCTGAAAACCAAAGAAGATGGCACCGCCCACATTTAGTGATGCCTCTCCGAGGCCTATGCTGGATGCACTGGAAGGCTGCTGTGATGTCCGCTACCCCCATTCATGCCACAGGAGGTCCACCAGAGTCACCAATCCAGCTTGGGAGATGGTGCCAGTGGCAGTCAGCATCACCAGAGCTCAGAGGAGGCCAGCCATCCAGGAAGAGAAGGAATGCTCTCATCTGTTCTGCCAGGGTAAGTCAACCACCTCATCACTCTCAATTCTCACACTCCCAAACCCTTCACACATCCTCAGGGATCTCGCACCTCAAGGGACAACACCACTAACTCTCACATCTCCACCAGGCTCATATCCTCTGGAGCTCGCATCCTCAACATGTCCATGGCTCCGCTCACTGCACAAACATTCCATGCAGTGCCACGCATCCTGCTTGCACTTTCTCCATCTGTTTTCATGCAGGAGATGCTAGCTCACAGCAGCAGGGAGGGGTCCCAGACCAGCGGCGGAGTGGCCCACATTAGACCCCTCGCTTTGAGGAGCATGCCATTGTGCTGACTGGCAAGGACTTGGACCGTGCGTGCAGCGACGGTGGAGAACACCCACATGAGGATCCTACACCACATCATTCCTCTCTCAATGCAACTGTGAGTGCTCCCTCTCCTGCTTTTGTCTCTGCTGCCATGCATTGATTATCTCTACTTTAGCTCACTGGGAGCTCTGCCAAGCAACCGACACCCTCAGCCAACCAATCCCTCAGCTCCATCCACGTCCTCGTCTTCAACCAAGATGACTCCTCCTCCATTGAAGAACTGGAAATAAGCAGCCTGGAAGACCTGTAACAGCATTTACCCACACCCTCTACCAAGGCAGACACACACACCTCGGTGGGACCTAGGTTTGGAGCAGGCTTGGGTTCACAATCTGCTGGTCACTGCACAAACATGTCTGCAGCAGGAGGAGGCAGGTTCAGCCAAGCTCCCGGCACGCAGAAGACTGCTGGGGAAGAGGCATCTGTGAGGTCTGAGTCAGGTGACGAGCATCTGGATTCAGCCTTCCAACTCATTGTGGAGAGTCAGCAGAAGGTGTTGGAACATCATGCAGAGCTGTTGGAAGCCCTCAATGGAGTGGCACATGAGTTGGAGGAGTGTGTCCCACTGCAGTCTGATGAAGTGGCACCCACATGTACGCGTATGGAGGTCTCCACGGGTCCGTGTCTGCCTCCGAGTCCCCAACAACCACTCTCACCATACCTTCCACCGCTACAGTCACACCCTCAACCTCCCACCCTTCCAGCTCACTCTGTCCCCTCTCATACTTGCCATTCCCTCCAAACATGTCCACCCTCAGTTCACTCCCCATGAGGCAGTCATTGACTCCAGAGACCCCTCTCTTGCGCTTTCACCTGTACATTCCTCCTCCACCCTTACTCCCTCCTCCCCTTAGACTCCTTCCAATCCCTGGACTCCTTCCCCCCTCCGAACCCCTTCCCTTACACCTCCCTTACACCCTTACGCCTACCACCCCAGTTGCCACATTTCTCCCGTCTCCCCCTCCTCCCCCCATACTCCCTCCCCTGACAACCTCACCACCCCCCCCAACACCTTTGTTTCCCCCCCGCCTTTCCCAGCCTCACCACCCCCCCCGCCCCAGTACACCTTCTCTCCCGCTCACAGCTGGATCTTCCCCTCCCTGCCACAGCTGATCATCGTAGCAGCCCATGGCCAGGACCTTGAAGTCCCATAGCAGACCCCAGACATCAACCGAGATCTCCCACCTTCCATGAGCTGCTTTGCAATGGAGCCATGCCCATGAGGATCCACCCAGCATGTGATGCACGTGTTCCTCCAGGGCCCTGTAGCTGTCGGGCTCCAGCATCTTCTGCTCCTCGGAGCCCACAATCTGAGCAAGACCCTGATGTTGAGTCCCAACGTCTACACATCACACTTGTCAAGATGTGTTGTGGGCTGGCATGTGTTCACGCTGGTGTGGGCGGTGAATTTGGCGCGGGGGGTGATGATTCGGGCGAGCAGGCGAGATGATGAGAAGCAAGTGCATTGAAATTAGGTTCCTAACGTTGGAACGTGGCCCATCATTGACGGTGGGAGAGGACGATTGCAAACTGGTTTCATGACAGCGTAAAACCGATTTTTGCCCTTCTTGCCATGTTGTCCGCTCACACTCGCCCTCGCGCTAAATACCAACAGGGGTGGAAAATTCCAGCCTGAGTTGATCAGCGTACCCCTCCCCCACCACACCACTCCCAAGGGATGGGAATGCAGAGGTTGGCAGTAGGATGTGGGAGGAGGCCGAAAATCCTGGTGCTAACTAACATATCGCTTTCAGGATGCTGTTCCTGGGCATTGGTAAATTAAATAGGTTGGTGGAGGGTGTGATAGCGATCCGACTCTTCTCCCTATTGAGGCCAATTAAAGTATTCAAAATAAAAACAAAAAAACTGCGGATGCTGGAAATCCAAAACAAAAACAGAATTACCTGGAAAAACTCAGCAGGTCTGGCAGCATCGGCGGAGAAGAAAAGAGTTGACGTTTCGAGTCCTCATGACCCTTCGACAGAACAGTTCTGTCGAAGGGTCATGAGGACTCGAAACGTCAACTCTTTTCTTCTCCGCCGATGCTGCCAGACCTGCTGAGTTTTTCCAGGTAATTCTGTTTTTGTAAAGTATTCAAAATGTTTGTTATGCTTGTTGAAGGGGGTTGGGGGGGGGCGCGGTGGGTGGGGTGGAATTTTGAAGGAGGCAATACAGCTTTGCGGAGGTGTCCGCAGGTGATCCCAGTGCACATATGGGTACGGAGTGGAGTGCCAGTTGTGGCTGCCCCAAAACATCATCCCAGCCTCACAAAATGGTCAGGGAAGCAAAGAGGGACTCAGTACTTGGTAAGGAGGAGCCTTGGCGTTTCACATATGGTAGAGACAGTTGGCACTTAGGACTTAGGCATTGAAGGAGGTCGTCACCCTCGACATCATGGGGGCAGGAGGGCACAGGGGAATGCTGCCAATCACAATAGGACACCTGATCACCGAAGATCCCACAGTGCAGGTCACCATGCCCTGCCAGTAGCCATCAAAATTGCTGTGGCCTTGAACATCTTTGCTTCTGGATCCTTCCAAGGATCAGCAGCAAACCTTTGTGGCACCTTGCAAATGGCTGCGTACCACTGCAGCTCTCTGGTCACTGATGCCCTCTTTGCCAGAGCTGGACAGCACATTCATTTCATGACATAATGGAGCCTGGCCGGGACAGAGGGAATTGGGATTCACTTCCATCGCTGGATTTTCCAAGGTGCAGGACATCATCAATGGCACGCATGTGGCCACTGAAAATGTGATTCTGGTGCCTGGACCATTCGGGTGGTGCCCCTGCTGCACAATGAGATGGCCTTCTACCACTCTCCAGAGAGCACTTCCCTCCTCTCCCTCACAGCCTCCAATATTAGGACTAAGTCAGCATCGAAGAAGCGAGGGGCGGCCCTGTCCTGGGTGCCAGTCCTTCGGCTCTCCTGCGACATCTCGCTTCTCTCTGGTGCTGAGGAAAACTTTGGCACAATCAGCAAATTTCACCCATGGGAAACCAGCAGTCCCAGTGATGGCTGCCACGGGGAGTCCAATCAGTCCCACATTTGATCGGAACTAGCTCCACTCCCAGAAGGATAAAACAATAAAAACTGGGAAATATGAGTACTGATCCGAACTGTTTTGTCCTTCTGGGTTCTCACCGCCCACTGGTTTTAAGTGGGCAGGAAACCCGTCTCCATATATCATTTTTTTTTTATTCATTCATGGGATTTGGGCTTCTCTGGCTGGGCCAGCATTTTATTGCCCATCCCTAGTTGCCCTTGAGAAGGCGGTGGTGAGCTGCCTTCTTGAACCACTGCAGTCCATGTGGTGTAGGTACACCCACAGTGCTGTTAGGAAGGGAGCTTCAGGATTTTGACCCAGCGACAGTGAAGGAACAGCGATATATTTCCAAGTCAGGATGGTGAGTGACTTGGAGGGAACTTCCAGGTTGTGGTGTTCCCATCCATCTGCTGCCCTTGTCCTTCTAGAAGGTAGTGGTCATGAGTTTGGAAGGAGCCTTGGTGAATCGCTGCTGTGCATCTTGTAGATGGTACACACGGCTGCTACTGTGCGTCGTTGGTGGAGGGAGTGAATGTTTGTGGACATGGTGCCAATCAAGTGGGCTGCTTTGTTCCAGACGGTGTCAAGCTTCCTGAGTGTTGTGGGAGCTGCACTCATCCAGCTAACTGGGGAGTATTCCATCACATTCCAGACATGTGCCTTGTAATGGTGGACAGGCTTTGAGAGTCAGGAGGCGAGTTACTCATTGCAGGATTCCTAGCCTCTGACCTGCTCTTGTAGCCACAGTTTTTATATGGCTAGTCCAGTTCCGCTTCTGGTCAATGGTAACCCCCAGGATGTTAATAGTGGGAGATTCAGCAATGGTGATCAATGAAGGGCTCACTCCTGCTGTTAATCATTTCCCTACCAGAGGCAGATTTGTGACCCGAAAAGAAACCTGGCTCCTGCTTCCTGCCTCTGTGTGGAGAATTCAGCCCAAAGTTTCACACCTGTAACCTCCCATCAGAACTGACTGACATGTTGGCTTCACCACTGCTCATGGAGTTGCTTCTCTGTTGAATAGGCCACGCCTGTTGCCTTTCTGTATTCACTTGGTGGGTCTGTGGTGGGGAAAGTACCTGGGGCTGGATTTTTAGGCCCCATCGGAGGCAAGCACAAAGTGCTGGGGGGGGGGGGGTCCAAAATGCTGACCTGTGTGCCAGTTCGCCAGCACCATCTCGCATCCAGGCCAATTTCCCTGAGGTGGGGTGGGGGAGGCAGAGGTACCCACCTGCAAATGGCAGATAGCCAACTATGAGTCTTGTATAAGCCTTTCAAAGCCCATTGCCAGTTAGAATTTTCCAGCCAGCCTTCAGGCCCCCTGAGGCATCAGGAACAGTTCAGCTGCCTGGAGGCAGCCTCCCAGCAGCAGCCTCGGGTGGGGCAGGGTAGGGAGTGGGGGTGGTGGGGAGGGAAGTGGGGGGGTGGGGTTGGTGCCCCAGCTCCAGGCAGACTGAGAGGCCCTCCGCACTTGCTTGCTTTCTGCTGCAGCCACAGGCTCCCCTGTGGAGGGGCTCCACCATTCTCCCCCCACCCCCAACCCTGCTCCTTGACAATCACCACTTTGCAGCATCCAAAAGTGTTGGATAAAAGCCGCCTCCATTTTGAGGCACCCTCTGACTCCCTCTTACCTGAAAAGTCAATCTACTGTTTCTTGGGACCCGCCCAATTTCCTTAATTGGGCAGCTAGCCTGCCCTCCTCCCATTAATGATCCAACTTGGGGGAAAATCACAGCCAGGTGACTGTTCCCGACAGATTGCTGGCTTCTGACTCCGACCCTCATGTTGGGTTCCTAAAGCCCACAGAAAGATTCCTGCCCCTGGAATTGACCAGACAATGTCAGCTGCACAGGGCAGAATCTTGTGCTGCTCCGGGAACAGGAATAATGGTGAGCTTAATTAAGCGGGAGGCCAGAAATCAGCTTCCCGACGGCAGGAAGAACTTTTGCAATTAAGTTCAGGGAAGTTTTGAAAGTGTTTCGAGCCTTCCAATGGCAAGCATCAGGAAGCATATTTGCATACATCTGCATGTTATGAATGCTGATTAAAATGCTGGCATGCCAAAATTAAGTTTCCTTCCCAATCCGGTTATCAGCGAGCAACCAATATGTGCCTTCAGATTTATGACTGCGTACGAGTGGCATGCAGCAGGTGAGGCAGCCAACTTGCTAGGTTTGGAGTGAGTAGCAAGTGTTATTTACCTCTTTGGGGAGGGTTGCTCAATGAGGCAATAATCAGGTGCTGACAGGCTAAGGGGCACGGGGCAGGGAGGCTGGTTGAGGGAGGGAGGGAGCCTAGGGCAGGGACAGAACCAGGGAAGGAAGGCAAGGGAGCACCGATGTGGGAGTGGGGTATGGGCCTTGCATTTTGTGTTTGGGGGTCCTGTGAATGTGTTGGAGGGGGGCGGTTTCCAAGCAGGGATGGTGGGAGGGAGATGGTCCTAAAGGGCAGGGTCAGTGCTGTCTACGGTGGTGTCTCCTGGAGATTGAACTGCGGATACAGGGCAGTGGAGGAAACAGTCACAGTGAGATGGGATACGTAGGAAGGCCTAGGGTCATGGTGGATGGTCTCATGGAAATGGAAATGGTGGCACGGATAATTGGATGGGTCAGGGTCAGGGTGGGCATGGGGACAGTAATGGGTGTGGGCTTGGAGGGGAGAGAAGGCTTGTGGAGGGTGATGGTTATAGGCAAAAGGGTAACCGGGGGAGGCTCAAGGATAACAGAGGGGAGAAGAATGGTTATATTGGGTGCATCAAGGGCGGTGCGGGGCAGTTGGTGGGTGACAGGGGGAGAGCAGAAGGTCGTGGAACGTGCACCATTTTCTCGAGGCTCTTCTTCACAACACTGTTGCTCTGCATGTGTGAATCCTCGAAGTGGGTGGAGGGTCTTTTCAGGTGGAAAGAGTTAAAGGTTAGCACAATTGTCCAACTAAAGGGACATCCTAATCATAATGAATCAACTGCAAGTGGACCGTGCTCATGTGTCTTTTTCTGTCTATGGTGAATCCCACACAGCAGCAGGTTTGCTTCCTGACTCATGGTCTCATAACATTAAGATCCAGACAAGGTCACGAGCTGCAGTAAAGTCTGCATTGAAGGGCAACTCAAGTTGACCAGGGTGGGGTGGGGGAAAAGAGGAAGAAGGGAGAGAAAGAGGGAGGTAGGGATTAGCTCCTTGGGACCCGGGGTAGGGGGGGGAGGTGAGTGGGGTGGTGCCAACAATATGCTGCTTTAAAAGCTCTGGGGCCCCGGATAGATGTCATGGTTGATAAAAGGGTGGGTGGTACATTCATGTGGCAAGACAAGGGTCTCTCAAATGCATCTTGAGGGTGATGGAGGGAAGTGTAGTAGCTTTTGAGGGAGAGTGTGCAGACATGGCTTTCATTACCCTGGTCATTGAGGCATTCTTCATGTACATTGATATATGAATGAGAGGAGAACTCCTCTTTGGTCCTCTAGGATGGGCTTCACCATGGTGGGGCAAGGGGAGGGTAGCAGTAGACCGATGCTAGGTACTGGCTTCCCGTTGGCTGAAATGCTCAGGGCTGGAGCGACAGCTTCAAAGAATATGCTGACTAAATGGATCACTGCAATTTGTGCACAGATTACCTCAGGCATACATGATGCTGGCTCTAAGCAACTCTGCACTTCTAGCTATGGTGCAGCTGAGGAGGAAGCGGCAGGGGCATTCACTTCCTGCCTGTCTCGCTGCAAGATTCACTGAGCTCCTCACGGATGCTTATCTAATAAGCTGACCAGCACAAGATTGCGCGTGGCAAACCATCCTGCCCCCAAGTGAAATCACTCTCATTTTCGCTGCCCCCTCCCAACTTATACTCCAGACTGGCAGATTCTCTCACAGTGTGCAGCTTGCAATTTAGGGTTCCTGCTCACTTTCTTTGGACTGCCATTGTGGAACTTATCTGAGTTAACATTAGATACTTATTTATATTTGAATTGAAAAAATGCACACTTGCTTCATAGTTACTTTATTTCGTTGGTTTGTTGTTTTATAGCTGGAGAAACATGAGGAGAGAGACTGGTTGACTTTTGATAGACACTTGAGTGGGATAGGAATGGGACATAGTGCATCTTATGTTTAATGCAATTGATGTCCCTTCTGGGCCACATATGCATTGACAGAGTCAAGGCAATTTCCAGTCTTAGCTTCTGTTTTTCTCTTTTGGCATTTGCTGCACAATGTGCCTCCGCCTCTACCTGGCCTGAGGCTTTGTTCTGATTCCAAATATTACATCTGTGGAGGTCTTATGAAAGTATCATTCTGATTTATAATTGCACATATAGTAAATCTCACAGAAACTGCAACTGTTAATGACTGATGTTTAATATTGCTGGCAAAGATTTACATGAAACTTTCATTTGAAATTTATTTCCAAGGGTTCAACCAATCACCAAAAGGGAAAAAAAAACTGAGTTTTGGACAGTGTAAATATTACATTTGTTTTCTACTGAGGGTTTGCTGTGTGTGACTAAAGGCTTTTAGTGCTAATGATCAAGCAGATGACAAAACCAAATGAATAGTCATCACTTAAAAGGAATAAAATAACGTGATGTTGCCTATATGAAGAAAACCTAGAATTAAAATGCTTAAATATGTTTCTTCTCTGTGCTTACTTTGATGAGGCACTTTATTTCACTGCCATTTCATATTAATAGGGAACACACACACTTCTATGCAACCTTTTTAGAAATTCATTCTGTATGTGAGTTGTCTGATTCTGTTGCAAGTGAAGGGTAAAAACCTGGTAGATTGTCTCTTTAAATAAGATCTGCAGTGTTGATGTAACCCTCTAGCATGGATGGTAGGAACCATTCTCACCTCTGCAGCAGGGAGCTTGACCAGAAAACTCTCTCAGGCAATGGAAATGTGCTGTTTGTTAAAATGCACTGAATTATAGCTATTCCCCTGGTTATGACTCCTTTTTTTGGTAGCTTCCAATCTGTCGGTAAAAGAGACAGTTCATATGCCTTGCTGTAAAGGAAAATATTGAAAACAAGAATGTAGTGACTCACATCTTTTCCTCTTTCTTTAATTCTACAGAACACAGTGGCAGTGGCATCAGTTCAGTTGCCACCAGCAATTTTCACTCATTTTCTCGCCTTGCACACTGTTGACAACTCCTCTTGCAAGCTGCAATTTATTGTATTCCGGAATGGAAAACTCTTTCCCAGTACAGGTAACTCATCAAACCTTGCTGATGATGGGAAACGCAAGTGTGTTTCAACTCCAGTTGTCTTCGTCAAAATAGGTAAGATTCTATTTACATTTGAAAACTAAATATTCTAACAGTTTAAATAATGCACATGAGATTCCTAAATATCATATCTATTTAACACTTCAAATAGGTTTTCATTTTACTTTGAAAGACAATGAAATTGAGCAGATTCATGGGTTTCTGTGTTTGCAGTAGGTTGTTTCTCAAATCATTTGCCAAATGTAGCATTTAACTAAAGTAATACTGGTTGCATTGCTGACCTTCAATTTGTTGCTACACATGGATGTAAAAAGCGAGATCTGTGTCTATTAGCTGCATCATAATCTCTAACTTCAATTTCTATCGTTCTCCATAATTGCCCTCTCTAATTATGTAACTTATTCAAACAAGTCCATCCGTTCTGATATGTTTCCAGCTTACGCCCATCATCAGCTGTATTCCAATATTGAGTGTAATATATGGCTTTAATCAGGGCATAAACAATTTGCATTCCTGAAAAATATGTTTGCACTGTGGATAACTCTATCCATTTTCAAAAAGAATTTTGTTTTTTGGGGGAGCAGTAACACTCATTACACACATGATTTTAACCTCCATAAAGCATAAATGCATATGTTGAGGATAATGTAAACAAAGGTTAAAGACAAATACTAATTCCTGTCCTGCTGAAATTCTAGCATAGCTTTACTCTAATTCATTATAATAAGTTTTTATTTCTCTATAACGTATTCCAACAGAATGCTTTGTAAAAGACAGTTAGAAGTTTCATGTTCTTTAATTACATTACAATTCATAATTTGTGCTGGAAGTTTTTATTATCATATTTAATCACAGAAGTATTTTTTTATCCTGAGATTTTTGCAGTCAAAACCTTCCAGATCTGTGTACATTGTATTCAGCTATAAACCTTTCCACTCCATTTACCTAATTCAATTTGCTTCTGCAGATGGGTGCAGCTTCGGGAACCTCACTAAACACATTACTGTTGTTCTGAGGCACTTTGCACTGGGTGCAGATCCCACTGCAGCATATTGGGATTTTGACCTTTTGGATGGGCACGGTGGTTGGCATGCTAAAGGGTGCCATATAACAGGCTCTGCAAGCAATATTACCACCATTCAATGTATGCACTTCGGTAACTTTGCAGTACTAATGGTGAGTACATGTCTGAACATTGAATAGAAAGTTATGCTTGCTAACAAACCATCACATTCCCTTTAACACATCCTCAATAAAGAGGATAATATTTTAGAAACTGTCTCATGAAGGGATGTCCGAGAATAAGGCAGCAATATTTTATAGACAGCATTAAATATAAATAATTCAACATCATTTTTTGCAGACTGCAGTGCTCCAGTATATTGCAGATGAACATTTAAGTCTGGCATCATAAATTGTAGGTGAAGAAATTATGCTGGAAAATAATCAGGGAACTTGATTTATCTGTAGTCTAAATCTTTCATGGCATATATGTTAATGTTTGGTGTTCAATATTGTATTCCTGAAAGGGTTTCTGTTTCTGCATGTAAATTGTATTGCATAGACTATTCCAATCAGGGAAGAGAGAAATGGACAGTTAAATGGAATTTTTTAAAAGCCCAGAGAAGAAACAAGAGCATTCAGTCCTAATTTTCCACAGCAGTAGTTGCCATTTTATTGTTATATCCAAGTATGGATTTATAATCTGTTTACTGATGTCACTGTTTGTAATATATATTAGACATTCTCATCCACAATAAACACTGCATGCTGTTAAAGGTGGGATCATTAGCAACTACAAGATGTGTTTTAAAATTTTGACAAAATGCCACCAACATACTCTAATTCATTTTAGTGTCTTTGTGCTTCCTGTGGCATACTCTTTCATTTCTGACTTGCATTTCACATTCCACACAATGTATAATATGCATATAAATTGAACATCATCCCATCAAAGAAAGAATGGGTGTGACAAATTTGTGAAATAGAGTACATAGTGAGATCATCAACGCATACTTAACACCCCTTTCTAGTGGGAGCAATTTGGGAATATTGGATTTAAAAGTGCTTTATCATTCTGAACAGGAATTTTCCGATAGGTGAATTGAAGCATTAAATCCTACTTTTGCATGCTGCAATCAAATATTTTGCATTTGCAAATTAATTATTTTGGCAGAATTACACTTAGATAAGTAGGTCCAGTTTGTTTACATGTTGAAAGGTTTGTAATTGTGTAAATGTCAAGGTATTGGTATGTATTTGTAAAAGGCAGCTGTACTGACGACTGTGGAACAGAGGATAAGTGTGTGCAGAATACTAATCTGCTGTCAGATGGAGCACAGATGTTGGCCAATCATAGCATGGGTTTGTGACAGTCTGTAGTGTAATGTGATTATTATCACTCACCAAGGCATAAATCATTCCTCTTTGAAAATATTTTGAGTTTCTTCTAGAGCTCTTGGACAGCATCCAAAGTAGGAATATTTAGTTGAATGTCATAATGCTAGTTTGACTATATTCCCCCACCCCCAGAATTAAGTTTTTAAAAAATAATGCCTTCAAAATCTCATCATGGATATTATTATATTATTCCAAGCATCAACTAAAATTCTAGTTAGATAGTCACACATATTCAAAATTAGTTAGTTGTCAGCATTGCACATTAAGAAATGTGTTTAGCTGAAAAATTCTAGAGGAGTGCAGTTTCTATTCAACCTAGCAGGCTCTATTGTTAATTAAGAAGTATTAAGGTTAGGTAATATATTTAGCAGCGAGTTCTACATCTAGCTTTTCATAAATTTTACAAGATTATATTGACACTGTATTGTACTGAGAAGCTCTTTTCACAACATCGCTGCATTGACACTACGCCAGTATATTTATTTAACGTGAATACTCCATAAAATATTAATAAAGACAAAAAGGACACAGCAAGCTGATCTGTGTGATTCCAAAATATTCTAATTAAATTTGTTACATCTGAGCACGTTAGCATCTTAATCTTCTGTAATTCAGGAGCATCCAAAATAGTAATATAATGAGTGTTGACATTGGCAACTGTAGTAAAAATGGGAATAATCTGCTATAGGTAACTTTTAGGCATCTGAGTCACCTTATTTACATTCACCTCAGCAAGGGACTCAGGTAATGAAGAGAATGCTAAGGGTATTTCTGATCGCAGTAAAATACAGAAAGTAAGATCTGAATTGTGACATACATATTATGTGGAAGTGTGCTGTTCTGGTATTGTATTTTGAGCTGGGAGCTTGCATTGCAGTTATGTGGTGGAAAACTAGCATTGAATCCCTCTTCCCTAAGGTGAAGTTTTATATCAATTCTTTGCCAGATCTAAATTCTTGTCAAGAATCTGAATATTTATAATGCAAAAGCAAAATACTGTAAATGCTGGAAATCCAAATTAAAAATAGAATACGTTGGAAATACTCAGCAGGCCTGGCAGTATCTGCGGCGAGAGAAACAGAGTTATGTTTCAGGCTGATGACCTTTCATCGCAGCACCTCAACAATTCTTCTGAACATTTATACTGCATTTACCATGGAGTAAAATCTCTTTGTAAATGGGATTATAAAAGTACTGTGTCTGCTGCATGGTAAGAACATTTTTGTTTGCTATAGCCTTGAAGACCACCTAGATGATGAGGTTTGTGGAACAATAGAATTAATTACATGTTCATGCAAATAATGACTTTGCATTGTTTGTGACACTCTTGTCTGCACAATTGTTGGAACTTATGATCTGCATGTTATTTTGTAGCTTGCAAGTGAGCTCATTGACATTCCTAAAAAACAATTTTTCAACTCTATTGATTACCTGATAGCCATTGAGGCTATGTACAGAGTCATCCGTGGCTCAGTGGTGACTCGGAGTAATAAGGCTGTGGGTTCAAGGCACACTCCAGCAGTTAAGTACATAATCTATGCTATTGCCTCAGTGCAGTATTGAGGGAGCACTGTATTGTGCATGAAGCATTAAACCATGCCATGTCAGCCTTTTTACTATTGTTTAAGGTTGCATGGCACCATTCAAAGAAGGCCAGTTCTCTCAGCATCTTGCCAACATTCATTTTTCAACTAACATCAGTAAAACAGATATCTAGTCATTTATCACATTGTTGCTTGTAGGAACTTTCTATGTTTGCACATGTCCTTGCATCACAGCAGTGACTAAACTTCAAAATTACTTCATTTGCTGTTAAATGTTTTGGGATATCCTGAGGTCGTGAAAGGTGCTATATAAATACAAGCTTTATCTTTCTATTTTTGTTTTTTTTTGCCCAGAAAGTGTTTTAAATTTCATGGATTTTCTCATGCTGCTAACAAGATGGAATGCTTGTGTGATTTTGACTTATGCCCTTTGCAACAGCGACCAAAAATCAGCTAATCACAATGTACCTTTAATAATGCCACCATACATATGCGAGTTCTGTGCCAGAGAGATCAAGGAAACTTATGTTTCGTACAATCCATAGTTTTAGCACTAAAGAGGAATTTCACCATTATTTTTAACAACTTTCACTATCTGGTCTCCAAGTCCAGTGGGGCTTATTTGTATAGGTACAAAAGTTATTTGCTGCATCTGTGAATGAAAATTTATTTATGCCATATGCCTTTTAAGCCATAATTGAACTATGAGTCGCTAATACCCACCTGAAATACGCACAGCTGCCCCCCAGTTATCAGTTTCAGGTGGAATTGAGTAGTTTGAGAACTATTGTTTTTGTGGATTTCTGCCTTTTTCTACCTTTGGGTTGTTTTCACTGAGGCTAACACTTCATGGTCTCACTCCAACCAAGTAGTAGAACAGACTCGTCCAGAAGTTGTGGCATCACAATCATGTACAGAATAGAGGAAATGGCTCTGGAAGTTCTCATTATCAACTTGGGACTGTGTGATCTTTCATGGCATCAGGTTAAACATGGGCAAAGGGTAATTATCACCTGTTGCCCTTCCTCAGCTGATGAGTCAGTGATCCTCCTTGTTGAACATCACTTGGAAGAAGCACTGAGGGTAGCATAGCAAGGACACAGAATATACTCTTGGTAGGGGGCTTCATGTTCGGTATTAAGAATTGTTTGGTAACAGCACTACCGACCAAGTTGGCCAAGTCCTAAAGGATATACAATATAGCTATTATGCTAAGCTTGTGACAGGTGGTGAGAGAACCAAAAGGAGGAGCAGAACCTACTCGACCTCACCCTCACCGATCTACCTGCTGCAGCTACATCTGTGCACAACAGTTTTGGTATGAGTGGCCACCGCACTGTTCTTGCAGAAACAAGTCCTGTCTTCACACTAAGGATACCGTCCATTGTGTTGTGTGGCACTACCATTGTTCAAAATGAGATATTTTCAGATCACATCTAGCAGCTCAAGGCTGGACATCCATGGGCTGTCAGAAGCAGCAGAATAGTACTCCACCACAAACTGAAATCTCATGGTCTGGCATATTCCTCACTCTATCATTGCCATCAAGCCAGGGGATCAACCCTGGTTCAGTGGAGAATGTAGAACAGCATGGCGGAGCACCATCGAACTTACCTAAAATGAGGTGTAAATCACGTGAAACTACAGCACAGGGCTACATGCATAGTAATCAGTGGAAGCAACATACAAGAGACCGATCTAAATAACCAGTAGACCCGATCAAAGCTGTGCAGTCATGAAAGGTGGTGGACAGTTAAACAACCAAAGGGAGGAGGAGGCACCACAGGCATCCCCATCTTCAGTGATGGCAGACCCTGCAAGTCAGTGTAAAAGGCAAGGCTGAAGCATTTGCAACTATCTATCTTCAGCCAGAAGTGCCGACTGGATGATCCATCTTGGCCTCCAACAGAGGTCCTTATCATCACAGCTGCCAGTCTTCAGACAATTTGATTCACTCCATGTGATATCAAGAAATGGCTTAAGACATCAGAGATAGCAAAGTCTACGGGTCCTGAGATTCCGACCGTAATGCTGAAAATTTATGCTCCAGAACTTGTAATGCCCCAAATCAAGCTGTTCCAGTACAATTACAACACTGGCATCCAGCTGGCAATCTGCAAAATTGCCCACGTATGTCCTGCCCACAGAAAGCAGGACAAATCCAATCTAACCAATTAGCACTCCATCAGTCTAGTCTCAATCAGCAGCAAAGTGATGTCAGGTGCTATTGACAGTGTTAGCAAACAGCACTTGCTCATCAATAGCTTTCTCACCCATGCTAAATTTGGATTCCACCAGAGCTACTCAGTTCCAGACATCATTACAGCCTTGGTCCAAATGTCGACAAAAAAGCTGAATTCTAGAGGTGAGGTGAGAGTAACTGCCCTTTACATCAAGGCAGCGTTTTACCGAGTGTAGCATCAAGGAACCCTAGTAAAATTGAAGTCAATGAGAATTGGGGAAAGCTCGCCACTGGCTGGAGCCATACCTAGCACGAAGGAAGATGGCTGTGGTTGTTAATGGCAAATCATCTCAACCCAAGGACATCGTGGCAGGAGTTCCTCAGAGCAGTGTGTTGCTTCATCAGTGACCTAATTACTCAGAAGTAGGAAAATTCACTGATGATTCCACAATGTTCCACTTGCAATCCCTCAGATAATGAAGCAGTTTGTGTCTGCATGCAGCAAAGCTTGGACAATATTTAGGTTTGGGCTGACATGTGCCTAGTAACATTCATGCCACATAAGGAGCAATGAGCATCTCAAATAAAAGAAAGTCTAACTGTGTCCTCTTGACAATCAATGTTATTACCATCATTGAATCTCCCACTATCAACTTCCTGAGTGTCGAAACCAGAAACTTAACTTGACGAGCCATGTAAATACAGTGGCTTCAAGAGCAAGTCAAAGGCTAGATATTCCACGGGAAGTGACTCACTTCCTTCATCCCCAAAGCCAGTCCACTATCTACAAGGCACAAGTCAGGAGTGTAATGGAACATCATCCGATTGCCTGGATGAGTGCAGCTCCAACAACACTGGTGCTCTGTGTCTGTTGTATGCACCAACTACCTGCTGCACTATAGCAACTCTCCAAGATTTCTTTGACAGCATCTTCCAAACCTGCAACCTCTATCATCTAGAAGGATAAGGTACACGGGTACATGGGAATATCACCACCTACAGGTTCCCCTTCAAGTAACACACCATCCTGACTTGGAAATATGTTGGTGTTCCTTCATTGTCGCTGGATCAAAATGCAGACACTTGCTACCTAACAGTACTGTGGGAGTACCTTCACCACACGGACTGCAATGGTTCAACAAGGCACCTTGCCACCACCTTATCAAGGGGAGTTAGGGATGGGCAATAAATACTAGGCTTGTCAGTGAAACCAAAACTCGATAGACGGATTAAAAAAGGCATGAGATGGAGAGGAGAAGCCTTCTGCTGCCTGGAAAGTTCTGGTGCAGTCCCAAAGCTGCTTAAGATTCTGATTACATGCTGTACCCTATGCTATTATGCCCTACAGTTCAATGTGAATGGTGAGGAGACAGTGGCACCTATTGAAACGGAAGCATCAGCCTCAGTTCATCAACAGAATGACCATTCAGAGAAATCATCCCTCAGCTGCAAACATCATCTGGTCAAATACTACAGGAGGCCTTTACAAAGCAATCCAATGTAGCAGCATGCTTCACCCTCACCACCTCCTATGCCAATTGCTAGGAAAGTGATCTTCCTTGAAACCACTACCAACTTTCTCATATGGAGCTGAGCGGATCCTGCTGCCCCACCCAACTGGACCTAGCCAATATTTATCACCTGAGTATAATCAAATGGGTGTTCGTCTTTCTGAATGACTTCAATGCCCATGAATAACAAAGCCTGCAATATATTCATATATTTTTTAAAAATTGAGTTCAAATAAATAAACACCCCAGTCTTTTATATATCACTTCATCTAATTATCCTTCTAAATGCCTCCCTGATAGCCAGGCTGGTACATGGGTGCCTCCTCATACTGCGTAGAAGTGTCCTGGGACCCTGATAGCCCTAATCACTTGCCAGCTGACTCCCTAACTGGCATCAGCTGCTGGCTTCATCTCTAAAGGGAGCATCTGGCTGTCTGGACTTGCTTGTCACAATCTGCAGGCAGGACACTGAGAGACAATGCTGGAATGATTATGTGAGTACAACAAATTATGAGCCACATGGTAAAACGCCTTTATGTGTTCGCCCTATATGGATATAGATGAATTTAAACGATACATTGTGCCTGATCAGGGCTTGAAACAAGGTCTTGAAACCTTTGCAAAAGGCAAGGCTCATGGTCTAGTATTTAAAGGTAGCTACAAGTAAGGAAATGTTTATGTCGTCTCCTATCTTTATTTGTGAATTCATGAAAGTATATTATTCTAATCAGATTCTCCAACCACAAACACAAGCAGAAATTGAGACTGGCTCTTC
The DNA here is from genome assembly GCF_017639515.1 of Carcharodon carcharias. Lineage (NCBI taxonomy): Eukaryota > Metazoa > Chordata > Chondrichthyes > Lamniformes > Lamnidae > Carcharodon > Carcharodon carcharias. Next base: position 92,390,974 of record NC_054483.1, read on the forward strand.
AGTTTAGCTTCAGGTCAATTCAAGCTTAACATAAATAGCAATATTTTAAAGACCCCAGTGACCTAATGAATAAAGGTACTAAACAATACAATCCAGAAAATCCAATATACAATTCCCAGCCTTGCTTGAGATAACTAAACTCAGCCATAGCAATAGTTGACATCACTGTCCCTAGAGTATGGAGAGGAAAACTGTCTGAGGTTTCTGCACTGGATAAACATTTAATACACTCAGCAAGAAAATGCACATGCCTGGACAACAGGTGAGAGAGAATAGACTCACACTCAGCTGTGCCTAACCATTTGTTTATGCTGGCTGTCTAGACTCACACGGGAACAATGGGCACTTGGTTAAGCTACCACAGATGTCCCAGCACCTGAACTGTATCTGAGTAAATTAGGGCTGCCAGGAGAGGATGAAAGTAAAGAAAATACTTTCATTTATATGGCAGTTTTCATGCCATGAGAAACATTGTAAAATGCTTAACATAACAAGTGAAGAGGGCTCTGTAGAACACATACCTCCACCACACTGTGCTAACTCAACTTTATTGCAATGCTGTAGCTCTTTCTTGAGGATTTTCCCTGCCTGGTTGATGCTCTGCAAGTACAAAGCTGGAAAAAAAGATTTTCCATCTCACTGAGGAGGCTTCAGGCCAAACTATATCCAACAACCTACTCTGAAAACCCTGCTCTCATTTTGACAGCTGTGACAAATCCACCACAGCAGCTGAGACAATCTGCAACATTCTAAAACAATCAACAGCAATCTAAATCAAACAACCCATAGCATTCTTTAAAAATGTCAATTCATCCAATTTCCCAAGGTTAATGGATCCTTTTAAAAATTCCAGGATCCGTATCTAGACCTGCATCTTTGCCAAAAACTAATCAGTTCTTCCTTGAGCCTTTCCCTTTCTGTGTACTAAGTTTTGTTGAAATCCATCCATTACGTTTTGAGATATATTGTTTACAAACTAACTAACAAACGGGCAAAAACATTACCTCCACCCACATTCAGTTTCAATTAGTTTGAAATGCGCTGATTGCTATGAAAGCAAACATGCCAGCCCCTTGTCACACAGCAGGATAGCACAAATTGCAATGAGTGTATCTACTTTTGGTGGTGTTTGAGAGAGAAATGTTGACCAAATCATAAGGAGATAAAAGAGGAAATTAGGAAAAGAACAATGTTTTAGTTAACGTGATATATGTAGATAAAGATTTACATGGAATTTATATACAGAGCTTACATGCCCAGAAATTACAGTGAATGATATTAGTGTATGAGCACTTCATGTGGTTGTATTGCACAGCAGAATTTTCCTTGAGACAGGGACTCTTTATGGGACAGTCCAAAACTGAGAATTATAAATATTTGTCAGGAATAAATCCAATAAGGAATTCTGGAGAAGTTTCTTCATTCAGAGTGGTGAGAATGTGGACATCACTACCACATGGAACGTTGAGGTGAATACTGTAGTATGCATTTAAGGGGAAGTTCGATGAGTACATGAGGGAGAAAGGGCATTTTCATATGGTGAGTTAAAATTTGGTGGGAGGAGACCTGTGGGGAAAATAAACACAACACAGGCTGATTGTGCCAGATGGCCTATTTCTAAGCTGTAAATTTCTAGGTGATGGTATTTGCACAGAAGTTGGACGCTGAGTAGAGGCGATGAATTTGGCCAATGGGAGTGAGGGTAATGGAAAAGAAAATCAGGCTTGATGTAAAACAGGCTGCTGCTTCTCTAACAGCCACTTTGCATTTCTGCCATTAGCCAATTTCATTGAAATTAATAGAACGAAGCTAGACAGGTTCTGTAAAGCGTAGGCAAATTCCCCGTTAGACAGGTTCTGTAAAGCGTAGGCAAATTCCCTGTCAGATTACTGCCCTGGCAGTGAGCACAAAAATCTATTCTGTTATATCTATTGGCTCTCTCTAAATTCAAATGAACACTGGCTTTTACTCCACAAGATGCTTTAACATTAGAGTGGTTGGAGCATTGTTAAATGCTACTCTTCTGCTCTCATGCACTTTCTAGAGCACACACATTAGGGAACTGTGAGATATAAACCTCAGTGATTTTCACACTTTATAACCAAGTATTTTACACCTTTTCTCATGACTCGCATTTAAGATTATGACCAGTAGCACGCATATGTAACAGCCTCATTACAGAGATCAGTATAATGAGAGCCAAGGAGGAGATTTCACATGATTGTGTGCCTGCTCAAGGCAGCAATTGGGAGATCTGAACTGTTTGCAGTTGCGAGACCAATGTAATTTTTTTGCCTGGCAAATTGTGAACACATCACAGGCACCTAACTCAGTCACTGAGTCAAAGCAGAAATTGATAGATTTCTAGACACCAATGACATTAAGGGATACAGGGATGGCACAGGAAGATAGCGATGAGTTAGAAGATCAGCCATGACCTGGTTAAATGGTGGAGCAGGCTCGAGGGGCCGAATGGCCTACTGCTCCTATGTTCCAATGGTGGGGGAAGGGGCTGATGTTTGTGGGGTGCAGGGTGAGAACGAGCTGGCAATAGACCTGCAAGTTTCTGTGGGGCCTGGAGAAACACTCCACCTTTTTCTTGCCTCACAAAAATCTTCTTTTAAAAATCTGTCCATTTGTCGGAGCCTTCAGCAATTCGATCGAAGATTAGACCTCACAATGACTGGTGAAAATGGGATTACTATGTATCATGGATGCTCTGCTAATTTCAGCACAGAAATTGCAAACAAGGTTTTTATAACCGGTGTAGGACTTGGATTTGCATATTTAAACAGCCTCCTTCCTGTTTTGAGTTGCATTTGTAGCCTTGCCTGAAAATTGATTTGGGCAGGCAAACGGGTGAAAAAGGGCCCCTACCGGATTTATCACTGTTGTTCACCTGTTTTTTCAGGTGAGAAACAGGCTGACAGCAATTCAAAACCCCTCTCCTTCATCCTTCACCTTTCCCCAGCCCCAGTTAGAAAACTATATAGGTATAAGGGTATCATTGCATGTTCCAACCCTTATACTGTGAATTCTGTTTTTAACCTTGTCTGAAGTATAACATGAAAACATTCAAAATAATACAAACCTGACAGGATCACATGGCCGGCACAGGATGCAGTGTTACACTGTGCTTGATTTAGTATTGCTTGTTGCAGCAAGTTGAGCACCATAAAATAGAACTTTTATATTTAAGATTATATTAACTAATCTGGTAAAATGTTGTGTATGTATATTTGATCTGACTGTTTCATTGCAGTGATCAGATTCTGTTTAGCTTAAAAATGTTACACTGGCACATTCAGTTCCTTGCTTTCCACATAGCTTCAGTCATCATAAAACCATTCGCTTTGTACAATCTAAATGGCTTTATTCAAAAGTAATTACTTGGTTGACTTTTGTTTGGAATATTGGATGGTTTGATTGATAAAGTTGATTGGCAATGTTTGTTTTATGGTGGCTTTTATTGCAATATTGTGACTAATGTCTGTGCAGGCGATGGTGTCCTATACAATGGGGGAGCTGCAACCCTGGCGAAGCCGTGAGCTTGCTCCACCTTTTTTACTACTGTGAAGAAATGAGATACAGTCAGCCCTCTTTGCATAAGACCCTCAGTGACCTCCCTTACACAACAGTGGATGGCAAACTGGGAAATGCTACAAATTTGCCTGTTCCGGCCTGGAAGAAGCTAGATGCGTAAAAGTTCATGGTCACAGTCACCGTCACAGTTGGCAGTGCTGTCCACGTACTGCTCTGATACTGCACCTTCTTGGTGAAATAGAGTCTAACACACTGTTCCTCGACGAGGTTGAAATCAGACAATCATTCCCTGAAGATTCTGGATGGGTGTGGTCTCCTCCTTGAGAGCTTTTCTCCTCCTCTTCCCTCGTCAAGAATCTTCCCCCTGCTCTGGGTTTTCTTTGCTCACTCAGCCTATCATGCTGCAGACCAGGGAGGATAGAAACTACTGCACCCATATCTGGGAGCAAGTAGCCTGAACAGAAACACTGAAGTGAGGGTGAATGCCTTCACTGTGTCATACAAATCTCTGTAGATTTCGGCAACTTTTGTAACAGCACAAACCTTCAAGTACTTCTAATGGAGCCACGGCCAGTAGAATTCAATCAGCAGCTGACCTGAAGTTGTAGTTGATGATTTCTTTAAGTAACACTGCTGGATGCTCCTTCCTGCTATTGGATGCTTGTTCACCATGCAAGATTAAGAGAGGGTATTACTTACAGCATTCAGAGTGAAAATGGCGCTGCAGGTATAAAATGCTGACTAATGTCACAGTCTACCAACTCTGTATACTTCCGTTGCACCCTCTATACACCTGTGCTAACGTCCTTACCAAAATGGTCTCTGCCATGATCACAACCTGTGCTTGCGCAGAGTGGATGCCATTTTATACACAAAATGACACTTGTAGTGCCAAAGGTACAGATGCTATGCAACCGAAATTTGCAGCCTTAGTGTCCTCAGAGTTGCAGATGAAGAAAGATGCATAATGGTGAGCAACATGGATGAGTAAAATATTCAAGGTGAGAATAATGGCTAAAAATGATAACAAAAGCTGAAATTTCTAGAGAAAAGCATCCTAACTGTATTTTAATCAAGTTGTATGGTACTAGATCATTAAAGTTGGACGCTGTCTGCAATCTTACAAAGACTCTGAAAATGCTATTATATATTTCTCATTGAAATCATCCAATTATTTTATGCTTCTTTTAATATATTTATTTATATTTGTATATTGTATATCCAATACAAAATACCTTACTAGAATCTTTAATGGTATTTATGCATACCTTATGGGTATCACTATGTCAATACCACTAAGCAGATCACACTGGAATTGGAAAGTGTCCCATTAGCAAGCTGAAGAACTGATTCCAGACTATAGTCACAGAATGGTCATTAAAGACTCTGAGGAATAATTACAGTAACAAATTATTCATAGACGCATTTCAAAATCTATCCTACAATTATTTGAAGTTCATTACTTATGACACTTTCTGTAACAAATCATAATATACTTCATGTAAATATGACATGTTCAATAAAGGGTGTACAAATTATCCTTTCAATGAACTTAAAACTGTAGTTAAATTATCAAACGAACTACAATTCAGAGTTTTCCAAAGTTTAAAAATTAACATCAGTCTGGACTCTGCCTATACTGTACAAATATCCTATTCAGGCACTGAGTCTATTTACTATAATAATGATAATGATTAGGAATGTTAACTTACCATTCTGACACATTGTGTGCCCCCTCCTGTGCTGCAGTGGAAGTTGAGGCATAACCATCAGGCACTGCATCATGATCCAACAAGTGTTCCCATGAAGGTAACCACCATTTCTATGCTGGAAGGATGGGCTGCAAACTCTGGGGAAAGCTGTACGCACATTGTGCCGGATTCCTCCATGCACCCTGACAATGACCGCAAGATTCCTGGCAAACCTGTCAATGCAACAAACATTTCTGTGTGCATGCCAATCTTTCTTTGTATGTGGACCGCCCCATCAAAGTTCTCATAAGAGACTCCTACAACATAACTTGTGTGTTATCTGCCCTCTCCAGAGAGCTGGCACCTGCACTATCCATGAAATCTGCCCTTGCCATAGACCACTTGTGCTCAGTGTCTCACCATGTGAAGCTCCTTCTTTTGAGCTATCCTTTAAAGTATGTACAGTGTCAATATGTGAGCTATTGGCCGCAACTGTGAGAGCACATGATGCTATTTTCTCCTCATCAGTGTTTTTCTGCTCTTCCACTTCCTTCTCTTCCACCACTTCCTAGCCAAGTACAGATCTTGAATATCTGAAAGAAAAAAGGCACAAGGGTTGGGTTGTGATAGGGGATGGGAGAAAGCAAGAGGTATTTGCTTACACCATCTGCAGCTTGTAAATCAGAAGAGGGTGGGGATGTGACAAGGATGATAAGGTATGGGTTTACCATCTTCAGTGGTATCAGTCCCACTCCTGGCCACAGCCATGGCCTTTCAAATAGTCATGAACACCATCTCCTCCATGTGTTCAAGAACATGCAACCATGCCTGTTAGCTTCTTCTGCCTCCAACTGTGTGCCATCTTGTCCAACAAAAGAAAGGAAAATGAGTCAGTGAATGTGGTGCAATGTGTTTGTCTGCTGTAGCTGTAATGATTGAGTAGTTGGTATGTGCAAGCTGTGGGATACCTGTAGCAATGTGAAATGTGTGAGTTGGAGCATGTGAATGTTAGGATTGACCCATGATTGATAGAGATTGTTGGTAGGTGAGTGATTGGGATGTGATGCATTGGGCTGATGGTGCAGTTGGTTGCATATGGCATTTGAAGATTCATTGACTGACCTTGACCATTCGTGTGAGATCATTTAAATGAGTATGCAGCAGAAGGTTTGCATGCTGCCTGCATTGGAAGCAACAGCATGGGTTAATCATGCAATGTGATCCCCCCACCCAATTTCAGGCCGTATCGACTTTGTGACCAAGAAGCAGATTTCCCTGAGTCAAAGTAGCAACATTATCATACCTTCTGCCTACATTTATGGCAGTGAATTTAGATCTATGATCAACAGTATCCATACCCATAGATGGCAGTCCCAATCTACTTCATTCTGCCTCTCAACATTTATGAATCCTCAACATCCATGACTTTAAAGGAAAGAGGAAGTAATTTCAGAACCATTTCAGGAACAGGGCCGGGGATTCAGTTGAACTGAATAGCTCTTTCAAAGAGCCAGCACAGCCCCATTAGCCTTCTGCAGTGTATAATTCTATAAAATGCCATGCAATTCTTGCACTAAAAACACTAAAATATATTTGTACTTACCATTATTATTAACAGTATGACTGCACCCATGTCACCAATAGCACCATAACTTGGCATTCATTTTATCAATACCAATGTTATTCAGAGCTAATATTGACAAAACCAATGTTCCTTTTCATTCATTTATCACCATTAGTTTTTATCTATATTCAAATTTCCCAAACTAACTCAGCCTGCGATATCGACACCACAGTATATTTTGCTTTCTGCTGTTAATAACACTCCATACACTGACATGGTTTGCCAAGGAAAGAGCATGAGAAAGTTTATTTTACCAATTCCACCCAAAAGATGAGAGGTTTTGGGCTCAGATGTACCAGATAGTTGCCCAGTCACACGTGAAGGTAACATCATGGCTTAGAAGTTCGGTGGTACCATGCCCACTTTTAGGGCATAAAGCAAAGTCTCAGCCTCCAAAATGACAGGCAGAAAATGTGTGCTCCTTATGAACGGGAAGTGTGCCTCACGCGATTTTGTGAAAGCATAAAGGCATCTAGGGCTGTGCTTGAAACAGGTGGATTATAATGTCGTAGTAAGTCTGACGATTGGGTGTATTTTAGAAATTATCAAAGGGCAACTAGAGAGTTAATAAAAAGGAAAAAAATAGAATATGAAAGTAAATCGGCCAGGAATACAAAAACAGATTGTAAGAGCTTTCCAAGTATATGAAAAGGAGGACAGCCTCAAGTAAATGTTGGTCCCTTGGAGTCAGAGACAGGACAAATTATCATGGGGAATGAGGAAATGGTTGAGATGTTGAAAAAATATTTTGTGCCTTCCTTCACAGTAGAAGACAAAAATTACATACCAGAAATTGAAGGTAACCAAGAGGGTAATAAGACTAAGAAACTTGAAGTAAATAATATCAGCAGAGAAGTAGTATTGGAGAAGCTTAAAGGACTAAAATCTGAGAAATCCCGAGGGACTGATGGCCTACATCCCAGGATTCTAAAAGACGTTGCTGCAGAAATAATAGATGCACTGATGATGATTTTCCATACTTCCCTAGGTTCTAGAACAGATTGGAAATTAACAAATGTAACACAGCCAATCAAGAAAGGAGGGAGAGAGAAAACAGGGAACCATAGGCCAGTTAGTCTGACATCAGTCATTGGGAAAATGCTGGAATCTATTAATAAGGGAGTTTTAACAATGCACTTAGAAAACCATAGTATGATCAGACAAAGTCAACACGGTTTTACGAAATGGAAATTAGGTTTGATTAATTTTTTTACAGGTTTTCGAGGACATAACTATTTGAGTAGCTAAATACAGATACAAATTCTGGTAGATGTCAAACACTTGGATTCTTAAAAGGCATTTGATAAGGTGTCACACAAAAGGTTAATATGCAAGATAGGTGTTGATGGAATTGAGGGTAACATAATAGCATGGAGAGAGATTGGTCAACAGACAGGAAGCAAAGAGTAGGGATAAATGAGCATTTTCAAGTTGGCAGCTGTGACTAGTGGAATGTCACAAGGACCAGTGCTGGGCCTCAGCTATTTAAAATTCATGTTAGTGACTTAGACAAAGAGACTCAACACTCTAAGTTCATCTAAGTTCATGCATCTAAGTTTGATGATGATACGAAGCTCAGTGGAAATATGAGCTGTGAGGAGGACACAAGGAGGCTGCAAACAGACAAAGACAGGTTAAATGAATGAGCAACATGGTGGCAGATGGAGTATAATGTTGGGAAGTTTAAGGTTGTTCATTTTCATAGTAAGAATAGGAAAGCAGAATATTTTCTCAAAGGCATGACACTTATAAAAGTTGATGTTCTGAGGGACTTGGATGTACTTGTAGAAGGAACACAGAAAGTTAGCAAGCAGATGGAGCAAACAATCAGGAAGGCAAATGGCATGTTGGCCTTTATTGCAAGGGAATTGGAGATCAGCAGTAAATAAGTCTTGCTGCAATTATAAAGGGCTTTGGTGAAACCACACCTAGAATACTCTATGTAGTTTTGATCTCCATATCTTAGGATGGATTTACTTGCCTTGGAGCGAAGGTTCATCAATTAGTTTCTGGCATGAGAGGGTTGTCCTTTGATCGGCTGAGTAAATTGGACCTAGACTCTTGAGTTTAGGAGATACAAGTTTCCCCTCATTGGGGAAGTTTCAGGATAAGGGGCCAATCATTTAGGACTGAGATGAGGAGAAGTTGCTTCATCCTTCATTGAATATATTTAAGGCTGGGACAGTCAGATTTTTGGCCTATAAGGGAATAAAGGAATATGGGGTGCGGTGGGAGAATAGAGTTGAGGCACAAAATCAGCCATGAGCATATTGAGTGGTGGAGCAGGCTCGACAGACCATATGGTCTACTCCTGCTCCTTTTTCTTTTGTTCTTACGTTCTTGTAGGTGTAAATAAGAGGCATAACACCTGATTGAGGCCCTTTCTGCCCTGTTGGTTTGGCCTAAATGTGGGGCCAAAAGAAGCAAGAATGCTCTTCCCTACCTCATATTAAAATCAAGTAATTGCCAGTCACACCCTCCCTGATTACACCACCACCAACCTACCTTTCAGATGCCATCACTCTGCCACTTGATCAGCCCTATCATCCCTCCCAATTGCCCCCCTTTCCTAGTCAGCTACCTCTCCTGTTTACCCTTACGCATCAGAGGGCAACTGCCAGCGATGCAGCAACCTGTTCTTCAGGCCTCTCCTTTGACGATTTGCCTGGCATTGCCAATTTGCTTACCAATTCAATGACAATGAGGTTTGAGAACCCATTATAACGGGAGCTTTGAACCTTTCTGGTTTTTTAGAGCAAATAAATGTTTACTTTACAGCTGAGATTAAACCTATGAACACAGTATTGTGACATGAACACCTTAACTCCCAATTATTCTGCTGCAGCTACTAATAAAGTTAATCATATGATAGCCTAGAATGTAAAAAATGTTCTTCTCTCAGATGTACTGTGTAAGCTGCAATGTAATTTGTTTAAAGAAATAAAAGTACTCAGGAAGTACTTCCTTGTAGACTTCATGACTGTATTCCTGAAAGTCATAAGGTTTATTCTTCCATATGAGCTCTCAATCATGAATTGATTAGGTAGAAATCAATTATCTTTGTCATATATGTCATATATATATATATAATGTCATAGAACATAATAAATTATTAGTTGGACTGTAGGGCAGTGTGGTAACTTAGTGTGCTATGTTTGAAACTAAAAAAGCTAAATGGAAATCCCATCCATGAGATTTTTTTTGTTAATACTGTATGCCAATAATTTTATTAAACTTCATAGTGTGAATATAATTTTAAATGTATATAAATTCTGCACTGATGTATGACCTTATTCTAAAATGTATATTCTCATCCTGAACTATATAGTCATTTCTGCTATATTTAATTGAATCAGAATAAATATAGATCAGAGAAGATTTTTTTTCATTGTATCTGGTGTTATTGTGACTGCAGTGTATCAATTTTGTCTTGGAATGAAACATTTTTTGCTCCAGCAGCTAAAGACATTCCTAGATTGAGCACCAGGTCAGCAAAAATAAAACAATCTCTTGTTCAAAGTGGCTCTTCATTTGAGGGTCCTAGCCATCCATTTATAATTTAGTTCTTTCCTGTATATTAAAAAGTGAAAAATGGTTAACAATGTATGCAAACAATGACGTATAATTTCACATTACTGTAAGTAGCTGCATAATGTGGCATGTCGTTTATTGTATTCTGTGAGAAATATTGAAAATGGCTAATCATTTTTCAGAACTCAAGATGCCATTTAGAAAATATTTGCTTCAGCCATGATAACCCAGGACTAAAATTAATTGGAACATTCTATAACTGAAAAAATAATCAGTTATTTTGTCACCACAACATCCATTAATATTTCACAAACTATAGTAAACAAGATATCCACAAGATTCAATTTGTTAAAGATATGAATTGAATCCTCATTTCTAATCATTGCTGTCAATGGCAGCCCACCACTTGAAAAACAATTCTACAGAGGCATTTTTATGTGAGAACATGTGGTTTAATATTATTAATAGAAAAGAGATTATTATATCAAACTATGAATAATAAATATTCAACAAACCTGGGAAGGTGATAATAAAGTGGTGAAGATCAAAATAATAACCAACTGAAATTTAAATGGTTCCCTTTCAAAGATAAATCCATAGAACAAACTGTCATGTCATTTAGAATCTATTCCTGAGCCTCTGTCAGTCATACACAAGATAATCAGAATTCAGCTATTTTGCTTTTGAATTATAAGCAAACCACACTCAACAACACAATTCTGTAGGACTGCCAAGTAGCAGTGGGAGCATAACAGCAATCTATCTATGTCAGTCTTGAAAATTTCATTTGACCCAACTTCTGCCTTTTGAAAGGGAGAATTCCACAGTTCCACTACACTTTTTGTGTGCTTACTGATTTCGCTCCTAAATAACCTAGTTTTAAATATGAGATCAGGCCACCTAGTTATGGATTCCCCCACCAGAGGAAGTAGTTTCTTGGGTAGATTGTCCATTTAGGGTGCAAGCAGCAAAATGGGTGATGAGACTGCGCCCAAAATTGCATCCACTTTGAGAATGGGCCTTTTTTGGTCGACTTTTTGCTCACTCGTTTGCATTTCATCAAACACAAAATCTATCTGAACTGGTGCAACTAGGCAGCATTTTAAAATGTAATTTTCCAAACAAAAATTTCAAAAATAATCTGTAATATATTTCACAGTAGTAACTCGGGGCAGTGTGATTAATTCAGCTGAAACTGTGTTTATCAGCAAAAGGTGAATAATTTTTTTGCAAAGTCAGTCTACTGCCTCATAGAGTTATTACGGCATAGAAGGATGATATTCAGCCCATTGAGTCCATGCAAGCCAAACCAATCAGTCCCATTAGCCCTGAAGTTTATTTCCATGATGTGCCCTTCTCTGCTCCTGTTCTCTCTGGGTGCCTCTAAATGGCGATACATTTAGACCTGTGGGAATGCTCTGTGAAGCACAGAGAAAGTAGAACTGGCCTTACAGTGGTCCACCAGCTCACAAAATTTTCTTGGGGAACCTCATGGCAAAGGGAATGATAACTGAAGAACCTGGCTTCCTTTAGCTGGTGGCTTTTGCAAAACAGTTGAGATGCATGAGTGACAAACAATAGTTGCATGACAGCCGCTGAGTGTTGAAATATCATGGTTGTGCCAAGCTGTTTTTTCTCATTCATTCACAAGATGAGAACTTCACTGGCTGGACCAGCATTTATTACCCATCTATAGTGAGCTGCCTTCTTGAACTACTGTAGTACATGTGGTGTAGATTCATCCACAGTGTTGTTAGGAAGGGAGTTAAAGGATTTTGACCCAACGACAGTGAAGGAACGGGGATATATTTCCAAGTCAGGATGGTGAGTGACTTGGAGGGGAACTTCGATGTGGTGGTGTTCCCACATGTCTGTTGCCCTTGTCCTTCTAGATGGTAGTGGTCATGGGCTTGGAAGGTGCTGTCAAAGGAGCCTTGGCGAATTCCTGCAGTACATCTTGTTCATGGTACATACTACAGCTGGTGGAGGTGGTGGAGGGAGTGAATGTTTGTGGATGGGGTGCCAGTCAAGTGGGCTGCTTTGTCTTGGATGGTGTCAAGCTTTTTGAGTGTTGTTGGAGCTGTGCTCATCCAGGCAAGTGGGGAGCATTCCATCAGACTCCTGACTTGTGCCTTGTAGATGGTGGACAGGCTTTGAGGAGTCAGGAGGTGGGTTACTTCACACACAATTCCTAGCCTCTGACTTGCTCTTGTTGCCTCAGCATCTATATGGCTAGTTCAGTTCAGTTTTTGGCCAATGGCAACCCCCAAGACATTGATAGTGGGGGATTCAGTGATGGTAATGCCATTGAACATCAAGGGGTGATGGCTGGATTCTCTCTTGTTGGAGGTGGTTATTGCCTGACACTTGTGTGGTATGAATGTTACTTGCCATTTGTCAGTCCAAGCCTGGATATTGTCCAGGTCTTGGTGCATTTGGACATGGGCTGTTTCAGTATCTGAGGAGCTGTGAATGGTGCTGGACATTGTGCAATCATCAGCGGACATCTCCACTTCTGACCTTATGATGAAAGGATTTTCATTGATGAAGCAGGGAAGGAACTCCTGCAGCGATGTCCTTTATGCTAGGTATGACTCCAACTAGTGGAGAGTTTTCCCCTGATTCCCATTGACTCCAGCTTTGCTAGGGCTCCTTGATGTCACACTCTGTCAAATGCTGCCTTGATGTCAAGGGCAGTCACTCTCACCTCACCTCGGGAGTTCAGCTCTTTTCTCCTTGTTTGAACCAAGGCTGTAATGAGGTCAGGAGCTGAGTGGCCCTGGCGGATCCCAAACTGGACATCAGGGAACAGGTTATTGCTAAGCAAGTGCTGCTTGATAGCACTGTTGATGACCCCTTCCATCACTTTACTGATGATGGAGAGTAGACTGATGGGGCGGTAATTGGCCAGGTTGAATTTATCCTGCTTTTGTGTACAGGACATACCTGGGCAATTTTCCACATAGCCGGGTAGATGACAGTGTTGTAGCTGTACCAGAACAGCTTGGCTAGGGGCGTGGAAAGTTCTGGAGCACAAGTCCTCAGTACTATTGCTGGAATATTGTAAGGGTCCATAACCTTTGCAGTATCCAGTGCCTTCAGCCGTTTCTTGATATCACGTGAAGTGAATCGAATTGGCTGAAGTCTGGCATCTGTGATGCTGGGGACTTCCAGAGGAGGCTGAGATGGATCATCATTGGCACTTCTGGCTGATGATTGTAGTGAATGCTTCAGCCTTAGCTTTTGCACTGATGTGCTAGGCTCCTCCATCATTGAGGATAGAGATATTTGCGGAGTCTCCTCCTCCAGTGAATTGTTTAATTGTCCACCACAATTCACGACTGGATGAGGCAGGACTGCAGAGTCTATATCTGATCTGTTAGTTGTGGGATCGCTTAGCTCTATCTGTCATTTGCGGCCTATGCTGTTTGGCTTGCAAGTAGCTGTGTTGGAGCTTCACCAGGTTGACGCCTCATTTTTAGGTCTGCCTGCTGCTGCTCCTGGCATGCCCTCCTGCACTCTTCATTAAACCAGGGTTGATCCCCTGGCTTGATGGTAATGGTTGAGAGGGGAATATGCCGGGCCATGAGGTTACAGATAGTGTTCGAGTACAATTCTGCTGCTGCTGATGGCCCACAGCGCCTCATGGATGCCCAGTCTTATCTTGCGAGATCTGTTCAAAATCTATCCCATTTAGCACAGTGGTACTGCCAGTAAACACGATGGAGGGTATCCTCAACGTGAAGACGGAACTTAGTCTCCACAACGACTGTCCGGTGGTCACCCCCACCGATTCTGTCATGGACAGATGCATCTGCAGCAGCCAGATTGGTAAGGATGACGTCAAGTATGTTTTTACCTCTTGTTTCCCTCACCACCTGCCGCTGACCCAGTCTAGCAGCTATGTCATTTAGGACTTGGCCAGCTCGGTCAGTAGTGGTACTACTGAGCCACTCTTGGTGATGGACATTGAAGTCCCCCATCCATTCTGTGCCCTTGCCACCCTCAGTGCTTCCTCCAAGTGGTGTTCAACATGGAGGAACACTGATTCATCAGCTGAGGGAGGGCAATACATGGTCATCAGCAGGAGGTTTCCTTGTTTGACCTGATGCCATGAAACTTTATGGGATTGATGTCGATGATCCCCAGGGCAACGCCCTCCTGACTGTTTACCACTGTGCCGCCACCTCTGCTGGGTCTGTGCTGCCAGTGGGACAGGACATAGTCAGGGATGGTGATGGTGGTGTCTTGGACGTTATCTGTAAGGTAGGATTCCATGAGGATTAATCTGTGAGATAGCTCTCCCAACTTTGGCTCACATGTTAGTAAAGAGGACTTTGCAGGGTTGACAGGGCTAAAGTTGCCATTGTTGTTTCTGGTGCCTAGGTCGATGCCAGGTGGTTTGTCCAGTTTCATTCCTTTTTAGTAGTTTGTTACAACTGAGTCGCTTGCTAGGCCATTTCAGAGTCAACCACATTGCTGTTGGTCTGGACGTGTTGGTAAGGATGACAGATTTCCTTCCCTAAAGGGGCATTAGTGAACCAGATGGGTTTTATGGTTCCATGGTCGTCATTAGACTCTTAATTCTAGATTTTTATTGAATTCAAATTCTACCATTTTTCCTGGCCTGATTCGAACCCAGGTTCCTAGAGCATTACCCTGGGTCTCTGGATTACTGGTCCAGCAACAATACCACTATACCATCCACTCCCATAGCTGGTTGGTGCAGCAACATCCAAATTTGTACAGTCTTCATCTTTCTAGATCTGTTGAAATGAGTAATGGAAAAAAAATAGGGCACTATTAGCATAAAAGGAGAAATTACAAGTGGTTGGCTATAGGCCAAGGGTCTATTTAACATCCTGATTCTGTATTCAGAAATGGCATTTGACAGAAAGTAAGCAAAGCATGAATCAGAGCACATAAACCAATACATGGAGGTGTATCAATTGTTTTTGCTCCCTGAGCCTTCTAATGTATTGATTTTGATAAAAATAGAGACAATCTATTCTTGAATAAATTTGTGTTTTTTTTTAAATAACCAAGAGTACACTGTCAGAAACAAATTGTTTAGTTAACAGATTGTCACCACCATTTGAGAGTGTATACTGCAAGCTTGTTTAGTTGAACAGTTGGTTTGCAAAACCCTTTTAAAGCTGTTCTCTTGGTTCTGGCATTGAATGTATCAGCCTTGACCACTGATGATTCAAAACCTCAACCTATTTTCAAATGTTTTGCACATTTTTTTTATTAATATTGCATTTATTTTGTATAATGTGTCGAATATGATAACCTGATTGTCACATGACTGGTGAGCATCAGAATCTTATTGGACAGCACTCTTATACAATGTCTTCAGATTACCAACTAAACAAGAAAGCAACAAAAGGCATCTCCTGTTTTAAGATGCCTTTAAATCACTAAAAGGAAGTGTGTCATGCAATCCAGTTTCAGTTTCACTTTTGCTTTTAGGCAGACCACACACAGCTCAGCTGCCAGTAACTTTTTTATTCATTCATGGGATGTGAATGTCACTGGCTAGGCCAGCATTTATTGCCCATCCCTAATTGCCCCCGAGAAGGTGGTGGTGAGCTACCTTCTTGAACCGCTGCTGTCTATGTGGTGTCGGTACACCCACAGTGCTGTTAGGCAGGGAGTTCCAGGATTTTGAACCAGCAACAGTGAAAGAATGGCGATATATTTCCAAACCAGGATGGTGAGTGGCTTGGAGGGGATATTCCATGAGATGGTGTTCCCATCTATTTGCTGCTCTTGTCCTTCTAGATGGTAGTGATCGTGGTCGTGGTTTTGGAAGATGCTGCCTAAGGAGCCTTGGTGAGTTTCTTCAAGCTTTATGTCCATGTGTATCTATTCACTTGTGCCTAGACTTAATAAATGAACCCACAACGTGTTTACCTAATCCCTGGTGAGTGATCTGTGCCTTTGTATCATTATAACACAACACGACATAGTGTGCAGCAGTGGTTCATTCTAAATAACATAGTTCTCAGCCTGGCAGCAAGATTTAATACAGGTACAACATGGTGAACAGTTTTATATCATGATACGTGGCATAAGATGCCCCTTGACATTTTGGTCCAACCGCAGCAAAGCCGCAGCATTAGAGAGCATTGAAATCGCACCATGGTGATGGCACAGAAAAGCTTTGAAGACACAGTGCCAGGATAGTGCTCACATAAAGAGCTGGTAAGCAGAAGGACCGCTCATGGTGAGATCGTCACATAGAGGCTGTCGATTCTGTGAGTGAGACAATGTGTCAAGAGGACCAGCACAGAGGACCAGCACTGGGTTAGCTCAGTCGGGAAAGGCAAGTGATCAGTGTGTGGGCTGGGTTGATAGGGAGCAAGGGAGAGTCAAACAAGAAAAAAAACAAATAAAAACTATCGAATCACAGTATCTTAACGGCACAGAAGGAGGCCATTTGGCCCATCATGTCTGCACCGGCTCTCCAAATGAGCATTATGTTGATAGGGAACAAGGGAGAGTCAAACAAGAAAAAAAACAAATAAAAACTATCGAATCACAGTATCTTAACGGCACAGAAGGAGGCCATTTGGCCCATCATGTCTGCACCGGCTCTCCAAATGAGCATTATGACCTAGTGCCATTGCCCTGCCTTTTCTCCTTACCCTTGCACATTGTTTCTATTCAAATAATCATCACAGGAGAAGGAAGGTAAAAGGATATTGTCAAAATGTCCACAAAATTCCCCACTTTAAATTGGGATCTAGCTGAACTACTATCCAAATTCAAGGTGTTTAAACAGAGTACAGAGTCATGGTTTCTTGATTCAGGTATGTCTGAACCAGACAAGTAAGCCATAAAGATTCGCCTAGCAATTGGGAATGAAGATCTACACAGGCTGAACATGTCAGGATTAACAGCAGAAGAGCTAAAGGATCCCTAAAAGATACGGACTACATTGGAAGACTGGTTCAGAATCAGGTTCATCGGCTAGAGTTCATGTCATTTTGACAACAGCCTATGGAATACATGGACCACTTCATCAGCAGATGCAGAGAAAAGGGTACATACTGTGATTTTTCTAGCGCAGAGCTAGCAGACAGAATTGTTGAGTTGGGTGATCGCATCCACTCTCAGCCAAGATTTTCAGAAAGATCTGCTAGACAAGCCCAAAATGTGTAGTATGGAAGAGATACTCAAGGATGGATGTAGATACGAAGTGATCCTTGCAGATCAATGAATCTTCCAGGTCCTAAACACAGCCCCAATTGTTGATGCTGTTACTAGAACACTCCAGCCTGGAAAGACATGTGGAAGAAGTGGCCTTCTACATTCACCAAAGAAATGCCCAGCTTTCCAGCAATTCTGCAAGGCATGTGTCAGAAAAGGCCATTGGCAGCAACAGTGCACTAGAGCAAAGGCTGATGGAGCTATAAGGAGCTGTGCACTATCATTATAAAAACACATCTCCTACTTGCCAGTTATTTATTTGCCATTGTTTTTACCTCCTGCTTATTGCCTGCTTGTTGGTAGCATTCCAAAGTATTCAGCGATACTTCGGGCAATCAGTAGCATTTAGCTAAGTGATTTATGCTTTTTGGATATGACACTTGAGCCAATCAGGTGCTGATGAGACATGCAATAAAATTAGTATGCAATGAATAGACATAGCATTTCCAATTGTAACATATGATGTATATTGCGACTTGAGGAAAAACATATAAATTTATAGATTAAGTTGCCTTGTTATTATTGGTTGAGTATTGAGAGACATCTATTAATTATAAGGCTATATCTCCTGACACTGACTTGAAGGTGTCTTTGTACGTACATGCATTTGTGCACACACACTCACTTTGTCTTGTGTCTTTGTATACACAGTTTCCCCCATCAGTTGAGTGTATGATATTAGTGCCAAGGGAGGCTCAGGTTTACCTCAGTGTTTTCCTGAGGAAAGTAATTATTGAAATGATTGAGCTATAATCAGGTACAAGATTAATTCCAATACCACAAATTGTATAGAATATGCCCTTAGGTAGCACGACATAGGTTTCTTACATATTAAGCATTGTAAGTGCGTTGAGCATGGTATAGTGGAAGTTATAGTAATGAGAATCAAACATAGTAAATGTAATGGGGGTGAGGAAAGACGTATTGTAAATGAAGCATAGTAAATAGTATATTAAGGTATGTGGACGATATAATTAATACAGGCGCTGTAACTGCATATCCTGGAAAGTGCACCTTCTGCTGTTGCAACATCACCAAAAGCAGCCTGATTATAAAGCCTATAAAGAAGAGAACACTAAACATTTAGTTCAATAATAATCACATTTTCCTAGGATTCTGGGTGATACAGTCGGATATTTCAATTCTCTCTGCCCATTGGAAATGTAGGCGGTGGATTTACAGCCGCATTACCATTCCACCACCATTTTTCCTGGGGCTAAACTTAACAATTGGATGATTATTCGCTTTCAAAATGCTACCTAAAGTGATTAATCATTACTTGTTACTGACAATTTGATGCATCAGTGTTCTATAATAACATGGTTTATATTTTTAAGAATTAAAGAAACGCTCTTCAGAATTAAAGAGATTTTTTAAATATCTCCAGTAATTTGTAATGCTTTTTCATTTCTGCTAAGATAACACATTGTCAGGAAAAAACATATTTTACTGCAGAAATCTTGCCAGTTATGATATGAACAATTGTGATAGACTGTTCATATAAGTACAATGATTGTGATGGTGTTATGATTGACTGTTCCATACTGAGTAAAAAGGGCCTGATTGCAAAGAAATGTGAATGGCAGCTCTATATTCAAATACCTAATCACAAGATGTTTAATTTTTTCTGATTATCAGATCTCATGATAGACTCCATTCATTTCTACTATCGAACATTGGGTTGCCAAGCTGTTAGTAGCAACTAATGACTTAACATTTATAATAATTTGGAGGTGGACAATTATCCTATTGCCAATGTTATCTCTTGTACGATAATAAAATAATTAACCTCTGTTTAACCGGATGAAGGTCTTTGGCCCTTCCCACCTCCCCCCACCCTTACTCTCCCATTGTAGCACCACCCATCTCTCCCAGACTCCAGTGCCAATACAAGGTTCTTCCATTGTGCAGCAATAGGCATGAATACATGTTCTGGTTATTTACAGGACCTTGTCCTGGGGATATGGGATGGTGTCACTGCCAACTGAAAGCAGCAGGCAGGGTATCTGCCCTGTTGATGTTCCAGCAGGCTAACAGTGGCCTGGGGTTTCTCCCATATCCTTTCCATTTCAAGGATCCAAGATTCATGTGTTGCAAATAATTCATAATAGTTTTATTGCTGTAAATTGTTTCAGTACAAATAAATTTTATTAATAGCTGTACAAAACTAATCTAGCAAGTGATATTTTCTGGTACTGAAAAAATAGTGGAAATCCTATGTAAACTTTACTTGCCACAGTCAGGATTAATCATTAAGCCCTAGCTGTTAGCCTAGCAAGACAGAAAACAAAATACAGAGACTTAAGATGTGGGCTGGATGTGCCTTTTTACTGTCCTTACACGGTTAGGAAAGACTGGTGCTCTGTGCCTCAACACCAGATGACCCTGGGCCATTTTCTTGTGGTCAGTGGTCATTAGATATTCATGGCAGGTGCTGGTGGGAACCTGCCATAGGCCCTCAGGATAACCACAGAGGTACTGCAACAGGGCTAGCACTGTAGCACTTAAAGAGATGAGAAGGCACTTAAAGGACCACAGGACACTAAAGAGGTAAGTGGCTCAAATCGTTGTAGGCCTAAGCCAAGGGCTACAGAAGTTGTGTCTGAGGCTGAATTGAAGGGAGAAGAGGTATCTACAAGACCCTCTTCCCCCATTCTCACAGTTTTGTGGCATTCCTATCAGTAATGCAAAGATTATTGCCAGGTTCTACCAGGCAGTCCTTGGAGGTGTCAGCAAGAATGGCAAATGGGAGGCAAATCGGGCAGGAATCTAGGCTGCATCTTCTGCAAGTACTTGCCTGCAGTAAGTAAGAAACCCAGCGGGGTAAGGATTTCAAGGGTAGGACGGGGAGGTGGCTGCAGGAATCCCTACCTGATTCTCCCCATTGTTTCAGAAACTAAAAGCCCAATTGATTTATCAAATAATTTTAATAGTGTTATTTTATTCAAGAAATATGTTCAGAGCCCAAAGGCTGAATTACAATGTAGCTTACTTCGAAAAATTCGTATACAATACAGTGTCTCAAATCCAGCGTCCAAAAACCAGAGTTGTCCAAAAGCTGGACTTTTTAGAATGTGCCATGCATGGCTTTTAATTGAGTAAAATAAATAAAAAGAATCTACCTGGATAATTCGGCTAGGGTCTGCATTGGCACAGTGTGGTGTCTGGCTAGTTATTCCCTTGGCTGATTGCGAGCCAGTCTATTCCTACACTTGGAGTGACCCTTGACCCCATCCGACCTGGACTGACCTGAAGCACCGACAGCTCGAAACCAGCAAGACCTGAAATCCGGCATTGCTTTGGCCCCGAGGTTTTGAGACACTGTAATTGCTTAGACTAAGTAATCAGATTAAAAATATGCAAACACGTAACAACGTGGCAGCAAAAATAGACAAACAAATTCAGCAAGATATTAAAAGAAGGGTAATGTTGAATTAAAATTATAAACTAATTCCTACATTATATGCACTAAAGTACATATAAATTTCATCATTTAGTTACTTCGTTGAGGACCCAAACCATGTAAGGAATAAGGCAACATCAGTACCTTTCCATTCTGCATCTTAGAAGGTTGAACTTAGTTGAACTCCTGAGTTGCCTTGATAGCACTGAATATGGTGAAAGTGACCAGTTCTGAAATTGGGGAGATTGCATTAAAGATCTTCCAAATTTAGTACAAATATTAACTCTCCTTGTTTGTAAAATCTTGAGCTTTGTGACATGAAGGACACTGTTGTATGACTGGTACTGAGAGCCTAAGATCAATCTCAGGACACACTTCCAAATTCTTTCAATCTGGGCGGTTTGCGTCTATCTGAGGCCAGCATGCCACACAGATGCAGCGTATTCGACCAAGGGAATGGATGTAGCCAATGTAGGTCAACAACAGGTCATGGACAGGGAGTCTCAAAGGGATTCTTTAGCAATCTGTCCACTTGGCCATTCCACTTCAAGCCAGCATGAATGTATATACCCAGGATTTCCAAGGCTTTCACCTCTGTCAGAATGTAATTGCCTAACTTTATGTCCAGGGGCATGTGCTCATGTCTACCTCAGTCTACTCTCATGACAATGCATTTAGCTGCATTGAGTTTAAGTGCACACTGTTTCCCCACACCATTCATTGAGGGCCTCAAGAGTTTCCTGAAGCTCACTGACTGTCAGATAGACATCCACAGTATCCAACACTTAGTGTGGTCAGTGAGGAAGTCAGCAATCCATTGAACAGGAATCTCACATCTGTTTAACTTTATCAACTTCTTAACCAAAACTTTATGATCAAAACAAAAACAAAAACAGAATTACCTGGAAAAACTCAGCAGGTCTGGCAGCATCGGCGGAGAAGAAAAGAGTTGACGTTTCGAGTCCTCATGACCCTTCACCTTGTCAAAAGCCTTTGAAAAATCCGTTATAATAATGGTTGAGGTTGTTCCCAGCTAATCGGTGCTTTTACAAAGAAAGTTTGCATAATCAACCAGACAGTGGGTTGTCGATCTTTCAGCCTGGCTAACAAACTGATGCCTGATAGTAACCACTTAGTTGCCATCAGCTCCACAATCTTAGAGAAGTGGTCTGTCAAGGCAATGGGTGTAGATTGTCCATTGTTGCTGGCTGATGCTTTGGCACTGGAACAAGTTGCTTGCTTCCAATGACATGGAACTATTCCCCTAGCAAAGGAAGTATTCAAGACATTGCATAACAGAACATAACTCATAGGCTAAGAGTCAGTTAAGCTTGGATGGAACTGTACCTGGATCAGCTGACTTTTCAGGTTTGACTTTCAAGAGCCATCAGAAGGCTTTCCATGGTTGGATCCCAGGGGGTTTTTTTACCAGTGGAAACATCGGTAATTGGGAAAAGTTCAGAGATATCATATCACCAGCAACAACTGCAAAATACCTATTAATAACATGGCAATGGAGAGTGGCTGGGACTGATCTCCATTAGGAACAGCAATTATCTGAAAGGGCGAGGAAGATGGCATCATTAGTTTAATGGCTGGGATTTTCCAGCTCCATCACAGGCGGGTGGTGCCCCAGCCAGAAGTCCATTGACTTGCGGTGGGACTGGGAGATCCCAGCAGTGGGTGGGTACGGTAAATCCCACCCAATGTGTTGATACCACGCTGATGTATTATGCTCCTTCAACTGCATTCGCTGATCATGATAGAAGTGTGCTTTTGCTTTTGCAATGGCATGTTGGACCTTGTTATGGTACTCCTTCCCCTCCTGGAAACTCCCACTGTGGAAAAGCCTTTGATGTTTGTGGATTAGGGATGATCCAAACTTTGTCACTTTGGTGAATTCGAGCACTCCTACAAGAAAAGTATAAATTCATTGTCGACAGCCAGGGGGACTGAAATGCATCAGAATTAGGGGGAGGCGGTGGTGTACTGGTAATGTCATTGGATTAGTAACCCAGAGACCCAGGCTAATGCCAGGACAGTAAGGTCTGGGGACATGGGTTCAAATCCCACCACAGCAGCTGGTGAAATTTAAATTCAATTAATAAAACTTGAATATAAAACTAATCTCAGTAATGGTGACCATGAAACTATCATTGTTCGTTATAACAACCCATCTGGTTCACTAATGCCCTTTAGGGAAGGAAACCTGCCATTCTTACCTGGTCTGGCCTACATATGATTCCAACCCACAGCAGTGTGGTTGACCCTAAACTTCTCTCTGAAATGGCCTATCAAACCACTGAGTTCAAAGGGCAATTATGGATGGGTAACAAATGCTGTCCTTGCCAGCGACACCCTTATCCCATGAAAGAATAAATAAAAACATGTAGTAAAACATACGAATTAGGAGAAGGTGTAGGCCACTCAGCCCTTCGAGCCTGCTCCATTATTCAATAATCTCATGGCTGATCTGAATGTAACCTCAACCCCACATTGCTGCCCACCCCACCCCCCCCCCCCACAAGATACCCGACACCCCTCTCGTTAATCAAGAACCTATCTAGCTCTGCCTTAAAAATATTCAAAGACTCTGCTTTCACTGCCTTTTGAGGAAGAGAGTCCCAAAGACTCACAACCCACTGAGAGAAAAAATTTCTCTTCGTCTCTGTCTTAAATAAGCGACCCCATATTTTTAAACAGTGACCCCTAGTTCTAGATTCTCTCATAAGAGGAAACATCCTCTCCACATTCACCCTGTCAAGACCCCTCAGAATCTTAAAGGTTTCAATTAAGTTGCCTTTTACTGTTCAAAACTCCAGTGGATACAAGCCTAACCTGTCCAGTCTTTCCTCATAAGACAACCCGCCCATTCCTGCTATTATTCTAGTAAACCTTTTTTTAAATAAGGAGACCAGTACTGTACATGATACTCCAGACATGGTCTCACCAGTACCCTGTACAACTGAAGCATAACCTCCCTTTTATAATCAATTCCCCTCACAATAAATTATAACATTGTATTAGCTTTCCTAATTACCTGCCGTACCTACGTGTTAATCATTTGTGATTTATGTGCTAGGACACCCAGATCCCTCTGAATCTCAGAGCTCTGCAATCTCTCACCATTTAGATAATAAGCTCCTTTTTTATTCTTCCTGCCAAAATGAACAAGAAGTGGTAGAAGAATCGAATACTTCGGACCAAGAGTGGGAAGATAACCAGCAGCTGAAAGCTGGGGAATCAGAGACCTGAATGGCCTCACGATGCACCTGATTGATACATTGGGATGATGTAGGGTTGGCAGTCAGGGAGACCAGAAGAGGGTCTTATGGTCACCATTATCAAGAAGGCACATGATCTCACTTTCTTTGTAGTGGGAGTACAAGTTGGTTCTTATCCAAAACTGCTTCTCGTAGGTTTATCCACTGTCTGTTGAAGGACAGTATCACTACAAATCAGGTCAGTGTTCATTTGATTGAAACTCACAAAGATGACAATTCCTCCTTTCAGGTGTCAGATTGAATTTTGTCGACTGTATTGATTAGTGCTTGATGAATCCAGGTTCCTTACTGCAATTAGGAAGTGAGTACACAGCAGCAGCATAGATTCCTGAGACATTCCTGGCCAAACAAGTGGGGTGCAGGTGGACCCTCACTACCTTAAAATCTACTATGACTGTTATTGGGTGAGGTTGGATTGAGTTCCTGTTTTGCATATATCAGCACACTGTTACCCTTTTGAGCTGAGCGGCACAATGAACAAAAATCAGCAGATAACCATAGATACATTTTTATGACAACCAAGAACATTACAAAAACATCTGCTTCTTTGATAACCCTGAAGGCACAGAAGAAAAATAGGCCTATCCCTTTCATCCGAGAATCTCTGAAATCTCTCCTTAAGATCACGCAACTGATTTGTGTGAACCCTGAAGAAAGCTCACAGGATGTTTATCCCCATGCCCACTGATCCAAAACACTCTACAATTACAAAACAAAATAAGTTAGTCTGCTGTGCAAGAGCCAAAAAGCAGCTGCACATCAATGACTTATAGATTTCAGCTTTCTATTGAGATCTTCCAGAGCTACCAGAGAGGACCTTCAATGGTATTAAAAGGGAAAAACTTTGAATGTAGGTTGATTTAGTCCTCCAACTAAAAATCAACTTCTCTCAACGCCTCCAAAGTTGTTGCATGTTGCCTGAAAGCCAAGAATATAAAACCCACAATACTCAGGGAACACTTTTGATACTTTACCTCAAACTGTCAACAACAAATCTGAAGATGGAGGCCTGGAGAAAAACAGGAGATGCGTATTCAAGCCATAAGGAGAAACTCAACACAAACTAGTCAGATATGCCATGATTCCTTTCTGCCCACTAGAATCTAAAAGACTCAATAAGACTTAAGGGACTGCCCTAGCAAAAAGAATGACTTGCATTTATAGTGCCTTTCATAATCTCAAGATGTCCCAAAACATTTTACATTCAAGAGTCCCACTTTCCTTTAATAACCACCTTGATATCTCAGCCAAGGATAATCTCCTCAGATGCTTGGTAAATGTAGGTCAGAACTGTATCCTCATCTCTGAAATGCCAAGTGCCTGCAATCTTTAAATAACCTGACCATTGTCACCAGACGTGAAAGGTTCAGATGCTACAGATTGTGCCGAGTATCTAGGGCCAAATATAGACTGTTTGTGCAATTGCAGATGGTAGTACATCCTAACTGACTCAGTATCTCAGCTAATCATTTGAAGAACTTCATCTGTGCATATCTTTGCATTTGCTGAGTTTACTCTGGTAAATCAGCAACATGTAGATTAGAGAGAAATATCAGGCTAACATGAAAGAAAGAGTTGACTTCCCAAGAGAGTCCCAAACAAAGATGGACACTTTGTCGTTTATTTAGCGTGCGCATTGTCACAGAGCCAAGCAATAGCCTTGTCAGTGACTAGATGGGGTTCTTTAAGCTCGCCTTCAAATTTAGTCAGCGGACACGCCCCAACAATGCGTGTCATTGTTTGGACTGCACCACACCTACATCCTGGATGGTCTTGGAAACTCTTCTGATGTTGGATGGCTGCATAGAGGGCCTGAAATCTGGAAACAGTTTAAAAGGACCCTGTGTTGCTGTGGTAGATCAAAGCTGGATGGATGAGCGGTGGGGTCTACGATGAGAAAGTGGGTTCTGGTGGATGTTTTCTCCTCCTAGTCTTCCTGCCATAATTTCTCAGCTGTTATTACTCGGTGTGGTGGATTTAAGCATATGGAGTGGCGCGAAGGGAGGCGTACTGCAGGTGGATTGAGGAGGTCAGTGAGTAAAGGCAGGCTTGGGTTGGAGTAGACATTTTCCAATAGCTTGCCTGCTGTAATTACCCTCCTAATGTCAGGGATTGGTGGACTGGGAGCCAGGGGAGTTGAGTTGCTCGAAGAGTACCTGTGTTGATGTGCATTGTTGAGTTGAGTAGTAAATTGGTACTTTTGGTGTGGGCAAATTGGAACCATATTGGGGCACAGTATTCTGCAGTTGAGTACATGATGGCAAGAACAGAGGCCCTTAAGGTCTTGGCCGGCGATTCCAATGAGGTACTGGCCAGTTTACTGAGGTGGTTGTTGCGGGTTTAATTTTTTTCCACAGTCTTGATGAGGGTCTGTATATGAGGGCTCTGTCAAGGATGATGCCTAGATTAGCAGGGTGAAGATCATGCTACAATCCAGCACCATGCTCCAGGTGCCTGGAACCTGACTGCACAATAAGCCAGACTAACTCTCAAAATGACTGACATCAAACTAATGTCTCTCCACAAATAAAGGGGAAAATGTATGAAGGAACAGGTAGGTGTTGCCTTTATTCAACAACAACTGGGAGTACAGAAATGTAATTTAAAAAGGGCAAGATTGGCTCAAGTGGGAGGTTAAAATGTTTAAACTCTGAACCCTAACCTTACCACTCCTTCAACCTGTCCACCTCCAGTTTTGGGTGGGGGTCAAGTGAAACACCACTCCCAGGAAGTAGGTTGTCCATTTAAATATTATTATAATACCACATGCCTCATATTGATCCACCATTTCAAATTTAACTCTGGCCAGCCCGGTTTCCTAGTTTTAGGAAACCATTGGCTAAAGGAAGACTGGCCTGTTGGATCCTGGAAGTAAGCAAAAGCCTTCCCATTTAACTGCTGTTACCAGTATATCAGCCTTGCCAATCACCTGGACCTCCACCTCCCCCACCACTCCACCCCCAACCCACCATCACCCTTCCACCCTACAAGGCCTCTCCCTCCCCACCTTGAGACCTCCGAGCTCCCACATGAGGCCTCTGATACCTCTGTGCCTCTGATCTCCCGACCTCTAGCTCAACATCCTGCCCCTGATCCCTCAAGCTTACGATTTCTAATGCCCGCCCTGCACCACATCGGAACTTTAAACTATCTTGTCCTGCAGCAGCTTCGCCAATGTTCCCTGCTCAACTGGAAGCCAAGCCTGGCAATCTTGCTGATTCTAATATGAGGAACATGTCAGTGATATCACATGCACACTGTGGAGTTAGAACGCTACAGTATGCAGGGAAAACCTGACTTCTGGGTTTCCTGTGTCCTACTGTCCCCTCCCCCCTCAATCCCAAAGCGCCCAGCTTCAAGAGGGTCAGAAAGTTAGAACTCCCTGGTGTTCATACTGAAGCAGAGTCTCCTACAGAAAGGCAGTCACACCATGCTGATCAAGATTAGTGATGAGGCTGGTTACATTATTGAATATCTATTCTCACACTTGCACGTGAATACTTTCAAATTTTCCACGATGATAGCGGTAGGTGACTCAAACTCTGCTCTACTCATCAGGCTTCGCATTTACTGATTACACCTCGAATAGATAATCCCTGTCCAATGCAGTGACCTACACTCCACAGATACAATTGTGCCATCCATAGGACTGGAAAGAAATTCATCTTTTACTCCAATCGACATTGGATTTCTTCTTCCTGAAACACCCACACTTGATACTTCGGCAAAGAAGCAACATTGCTACCATTGGTATGAGAGAGTCTAACCATTTCCCTTGACATTTAACAGCATTAACATCATTGAGTCACCCACTACCAACATCAAGGGGTCACATTGATCAGAAACTGAACTGGATCAGCCATATTAATTCTGTGGCTACAAAA
This sequence comes from Carcharodon carcharias, assembly GCF_017639515.1. Taxonomy (NCBI): domain Eukaryota; kingdom Metazoa; phylum Chordata; class Chondrichthyes; order Lamniformes; family Lamnidae; genus Carcharodon; species Carcharodon carcharias. Next base: position 92,419,149 of record NC_054483.1, read on the forward strand.
GCAGCTCAGAGGCTGGAAATTCTACAGTGAGTAACTCACCTCCTGACTCCCCAAAGCCTGTCAAGGACAAGGCACAAGTCAAGAGTGTGATGGAATACACTTCTCTTGCCTGGTTGAGTACAGCTCCAAGAACACCCAAGAAGCTCAACACCATTCAGGACAACGTAATTCACTTGATTGGCACCCTATCTACCATTTAAACATTCACTCTCTCCACCATGGGCTCACCAAGGCAACAGTGTGTACCATCTACAAGATGCACTTCAACAACTGGCCAAGGTTTCTTTGACAACACCTTCCAAATTCGTGACCTTTACCACCTAGAAGGGCAAGGGAGGCAGATGTATCGGAACAACACCTGCAAGTTCCCATCCAAGTCACATATCATCCTGACTTTTTTTTATTCATTCATGGGATGTGGGCTTTGCTGGCTAGGCCAGCATTTATTGCCTATCCCAAATTGCCCTAGAGAACGTGGTGGTGAGCTGCCTATTTGAACCTTTGCAGTCCATGTTGTGTAGGTACACCCTGAGCACTTAGGGAGAGAGTTCTAGGATTTTGACCCAGTAATAATGAAGGAATGGTGATAAATTTCCAAGTCAGGATGGCGTGTGGCTTGGAGGGGAACTTCCAGGTGGTGGTGTTCCCACGTGTCTGCTGCTCTTGTCGTTGTAGATGGTAGAGGTCGTGAGTTTGGAAGGTGCTGTCTAAGGAACCTTGGTAAGTTCCTGCAGTGCATCTTGTGGATGGTACACACTGCTGCTACTGTGTGTCAGTGGAGGAGGGATTGAATGTTTGTGTATGGAGTGCCAATCAAGTGGGCTGCTTTGTCCTGGATGGTGTCAAACTTCTTGAGTGTTGTCAGAGCTGCACTCAAACTTGGAAGTGGGAATTATATCGCCGTTCCTGAGTCAAAACCTTGGAACTTTCTATCTAGCAGCACTATAAGTGTGGCTCAAGAAGGCAGCTTACTACCACCTTAGGAAGGGCAATTAGGGATGGATATTAAATGCTGACATTGTCAGTGATGCCCACAATTTTTTTCACCATTTCTGATCATAAACCTGCCACTCATCAGCCTCCACTTGACTATTGCTGGCATGTTAACATGTTCCTCCATCACCCATCTGGTGATATTTCACTAATATCTTCCTGGCTTTTTCAAGTTAGGAGGCAGTTGTCTTTGGAGGAACGTGACAGACAGTCCTTTCATATTTAACGATTCTCCAAGCTTCAAATAACTCTCATAAAACTAAACAAAATTATTGTATTCATGATCAGATTATCCTTAGAATATGTGATGATGATCTGGAGATTCCCAGTAACTAGACTATTTTTCATTGTGTAGGGTTTTTTTGGAACAACAGTTATTTTTAGTTGTCTGCAGGATTTTGTATGGATGACAATGATTATTTATTCCGGATTAGAGATTGTAATATTATCAGCAGTCTGCAGAAAAGGGATGCATAATGGCTTGCAATTTAGCCAAAACCAATAGACACATCAAACCAAATGAGATCTGTAATTCGAGATTTTGGGTTGTGCCACAAGTAGAATTGACACCACCATTCACCAACTGTCATCACTTCCGGACCCAATGACCCTCTTCCCGATCACTCTCTTTCCTCACTTTCCTGAGGGCAGCAACGATGGAAGCAGTGGACCAATCTTCAGTCATGCTCCAACAGCTCGATCAATATGAGGTCCAAACCCTGATATCATGGCTGCCTCAGGCTCCTGTGTTCAGGCATGAGGTTGGTCCTAATCCCAACCTTGGGCATGCTTGAATGCCTGAGCCTATGATTTTTAAAAATTCATTGATTGGATGTGGGCGTCACTGGCTAGGCCAGCATTTATTGCCCATCTCTAATCGCCCTTGAGAAGGTGGCGGTGAGCTGTGTTCTTGAGCCGCTGCGGTCCATCTGGTGTAGGGAAATCCACAGTGCTGTTAGGGAGGGTGTTCCAGGACTTTGACCAAGCAACAGTGAAGGAACGGCGATGCATTTCCAAGTCAGAAGCTGCCGGAGCTAGGGCAGGAGGAACGTGAGCACAGAAAGTTTTGCATGCACGCGGATGCGTGGAGTGAAAGCTCCCTGAGGCACAGAGCTGCCTCAGAGCTGAAGATTTTTAAAATAAAAAATAAAGAATTTAAAAATGTTAAAAACATGTACCCTCATGTGACTCTGTCAATGAGCAGGGACATGTTAGAAATTAGTTTGAAAAATGTTAATTATTAAAAAAAATCGCAGATTGAAAACTCATCTTGCCCGTGGATGAGGTTTCGCAAAAAATCTAAAGGCCGCCTGGCGGATTCACAACGAAAAAATTGTAATGACTTTAATAGCCTTAATAGACCACTTAACTGCTGACTCCCACGCACACCCACCCACCGAAATATTGGTCGAGTGCACGATGACGTCAGGACCCTTGCCCGTCATTTTACGCTCGTTCGGGTTGGACTCGCGCCTGCCTGATGAGCAAAGTATTCTGCCTATGTGTCTGCTCCCCATGTCCTTCTGGATGGTAGTGGTGGTGGGTTTGGAAGGTGCTGCCTGAGTTGAGTTATAGAAATTGTGTCTTCTATATTTGTCACTTTCCTGTTAGAGCATATTATGTAATTTGAACGACCTATTATTTTCACTTCCAGAAAATTATTTGCTACGGTCTTGTATTAGCACAGTTTATTTGCACATATCTTTAGAAAATAGCTGCTTTTATGTCCATACATGTGTGACTACTTCCCAGTAAACTCATATCATATCATTGCATTCTTCTTCAGGTCACAAAACCTTTTTTGGACTTCTGACTAGAAGCTCCAAGCACCTCTGATAAAAATTTGCTCTGTCAGCGACATAATGCCACATTGACACTTTCTTTTCAGGTTTAGGAATTTTTTTCCTAACAAAAGAAATGCCTGCGATGCTCAATCACAGAGCTTGCGAGCACTTGGAGGGACTTGTCATTACAATAGGATTTTCTCACTTGACATTCAGCCACTTTCAACAAAAAAATTGCTCCTTTCACAGCTGGATTCATGAGCTTTTTGATATTTGCATTGGTTATGTGACTCATTAGATGCTTGAAAAGCATTAAACGATCATTATTGTAACTGTGTCATGATCGGGTGCTAATGTTTAATTGGCGCTAATGAAGCTGCATTCACAGAAATTGCACTTTTCAAAACTGAGATTTCATTAGCAGTTTAGTAACTCAAAACATAGAAAATAGAAAATTTGTGGCACAGAGGGAGGCTGTTCTGCCCATTGTGGCTGTGCCAGCCAAAAAGAACTATTAAACTTAATCCCACTTTGCAGTTTATGGTCATAGCCTTGTTGGTAACAGCACTTCAAGCGCATGTTAATTTTTTTTAATGCAATGAGATGTTGAATTTAGGCAGTTCTTGTTAAATGGAATAGTGAGCTTCAGAGTCCAGAAAGGTAAAGGGTCAAAATTGCCACTAAGTCACTTGTCAGTGCAAACATAATCAAGTCCAAATTATTAAACTCTGTATAAATGCAAATTCTTCCTGTCTTCCTTTATTTCTCAAAATGACTACAAAAGACTGCAAGGACGATTGCAGAGATTACCTTAATCCCTTAATTATGATTTAGCTGGAAATTAATCTGTTGTGAAATAGTTTGTATCATGTAAACTGTATCAAGGTGAAATAAAACAGCTGATAACTTGTCATGGGATTACATTAATGTTTTCTAAGAGACAAGTATGATTTTCAAATTACGATAAACTTTGTGTTATCTGGCACTTTACCAACCAGAATTCTTTACTAACCAGCATTTTTGATGTTCCTGTGATATGAATTGTCACTTTACCAACTGCAAGCAATTAGGAAGTTATCCAGAACCCCCACTTGAATACTGCATTATTTAATACTTTAATTTATGTTTTAATGTACTGCTGAAAATTAGAAGTAAAACAAACACTGTTCTTTGCTTCCTGAGTACTTGTGTATTAGTTCATGCTACAAGTATTAAATTGTATTCCATTGGTAAATGAAACTCTCCGTTAACCAGCATTTTTGATTAACCGGCACCGACCATCCCCCCGTGTGCTGGAAAATAAAGATTTTACTGCAGTTCTGCCTTAGAAATTGATTTTCAAAGTCTTGCTGGTTATCAAGTTATATATAGCTTAATGAAAAATGTTCACTTTCCTGCTGTGTGGAAAAAAAGCAGTGAATGTTAATGAATATTTTGGATTGCCTTCCAGGATTTGAAGACCGTGCTTTCCTTCAACCAGTACCCAGGGGAGTTCCTGCACCCTGTGGTTTATGCATGCACTGCAGTCCTTTTGCTGTGCCTCTTTGCATCCATTATCACCTACATTGTGCATCACAGGTAGGAACTGCAAAAGCACTTCATTATTGATTTGTTCCACTATAAGTCATGTTCAAAATATAAAAGGTTTTTTTTTAAAGATTGTATTTTGGATTAATTTTGTGCCATTCAAGATGAAAGAAAAATGAACTATACAAATTATTAGTGAAAAAAATGAGGCAAACATTGGGAAGAATATAAGGATGTAACAGAACTCAGAAACACATTAAATCAATGGTCCGAGGAGCAAAGCAAAAGCTGGAAATCAGCATAGGTGCAGATGCATAGAAAACAAAACAGTAAGAATTTCTTTCGTTATTAAGATGGCAGTCAAAAAATAAACGAGAACCCTGAAAGGTACTAATGGAGCCAAACCTGAAGATGACCATAAATTTATTAATCCCGTGAATAATATCCACCTCCAAGTATTTACTATGGAAGACACAAATAATATGCCCTCTATTATCAATGAAATAAAAAAAAATAATCATATTAATGGACTTGACTCCTGACATATTCAGTCACTGCAGAGCAACAATCAAAAATAGAATGCTTCACTATTTGGCCAACAGGTAGAATATAAGTTAGCTGAACAATGATCCAGTCAAACCATACCTTGAGTATCACTGTGTTCAGTGCTGTTCACTAAGATATATTGGGAGCGAGTTTCCCTACATACCTTGGGCGTTAAAAGGCCTTTGAGGTGACCAAGATGGGGTCTTTTGAATTCAACATGAAAGCAAAATTCTGTGGATGCTGGAAATCTGAAATAAAAACAAAAAAATTCTGGAAAACCTCAGAAGGTCAGGCAGCATTTGTGGAGAGAAACAGAGTTAAAATGTTTCAGGTCGAGTGACGGTTCTGTTGAAAGGTCACTCAACCTGAAATGTTAACTCTGTTTTTCTCCACAGACACTGCTTGTCCTGCTGAGATTTTCCAGCATTTTAAAAAAAAATTTACTTTGAATTTCAACACAAGTTTAGCCCAGGTTTAGAGCAAGATTCCATCTTGACAGATGACCATAAGACCATAAAACATAGGAGCAGAAATTAGGCCATTTGGCCCATCGAGTCTGCTCCGCCATTCAATCATGGCTGATAAGTTTCTCAACCCCATTCTCCTGCCTTCTCCCCGTAACCTTTGATCCCCTTACCAATCAAGAACCTATCTATCTCGGTCTTAAATACACTCAATGACCTGGCCTCCAGAGCCTTCTGTGGCAATGAATTCCATAGATTCACCATTCTCTGGCTAAAGGAGTTTCTCCTCATCTCTGTTCTAAAAGGTCTTCCCTTTACTCTGAGGCTGTGCCCTCGGGTCCTAGGCTCTTCTACTAATGGAAACATCTTCCCCACGTCCATTCTATCCAGGCCTTTCAGTATTCTATGAGTCAAATTGCATGCCAGGAATAACTGCCTGGAGAATTGTTCAGGTTCTGACTGGCAATTAAATTTCCTGCTAGCATCATTAAAAAGGCTGCACAGCATTTTGACAGCTAGTGCTTCGGTTAATGACCTCTCCAAAGCAATGACCAAAGACGGGAATAAACGATTTTTTAATGAGGATTTCTCAAGCTACTTAAAGTCTCAACTTTCACTTTTCACTTGGTGCTGGAGATTAACTGACCAGATTTCATTTTAAGAGGTCTTTGATACACAATGACAGAATTTTTGGGACACTTTGTCAAAACATCATCAATACTCAAATGAACATTTATTCTGGAAATTCTTTGAGGACTTCACCTGAAGAGAGTGAGTGTTGTGCTGCTGTACTATATTCACCCTTTATAGGAGTTGCTGATGAAAAGGGAGTGCTTGGTCATGGGAATCTAGCTAGGGGTCCCCTTTACTCTGGAAGGGGGAATTAGTCCAGGCCCCATCCCCAAATCGCCAAGGGGAAAATCCTGGCCTATGTACCTTGGCATTTACCCTTAGTGGCTATCCTTTAAGTGCTATTGTCAACTCTGGTGCTTCTACAAAGTGTAGGTCAAGTGGCAGCAGCAGGTGAGGTGGATGGCTGCTGAGTATCTGAAGAGAACAATCCCCCTGGGATGCCCGCAAGAGGCTCTGGGCCACAGCAGCACTGCCTCAAACTGTACCATTAATCACAGAAATAAGTGTAGTCTATAGGCCATCTAATAGAAGAGAGGTAGAGCAAGAAATATGCAAACATAGAGTCATAGAGGTCTACAGCACAGAAAAAGGCCCTTCGGCCCATCAAGTCTGCGCCAGTCAAACAAGTACCTAACTATTCTAATTTCATTTTCCAGCACTAGACCTATAGCCTTGTATGCCATGGCATCACAAGTGCACATCCACAATACTTATTAAATGTTATGAGAGTTTCTGCCTCTACTACCCTTTCGGGCAGTGAGTTCCAGATTCCTACCACCCTCTGGATGAAAAAATTCTTCCTCACGTCCCCTCTAAACCTCCCCCCCCACCCCACCCCCCATACCTTAAATATGTGCCCCCTGGTTATTGATCCCTCCACCAAGGGGAAATGTTCCTTCCTGTCTACCCTATCTAAGCACCTCATAATTTTATACACCTCAATTCATGTCCCCCCTCAATCTCCTCTGTTCCAGGGAAAATAACCCCAATCTATCCAATCTTTCCTCATAATTAAAACTCCCCAGCCCAGGCAACATCCTGGGAAATCTCCTCTGCACTCTCTCTAGTGCAATCATATCCTCCCGATAATACGGATTCCAGAACTGCACTCAATACAGTAGCTGTGACCTAACCAGCATTTTATACAGTTCCAGCATAACCTCCCTGCCCTTATATTCTATGCCTTGGCTAATAAAGGCAAGTATCCCATATGCTTTATTAATCGCCTTATCTACCTGTCCCGCTACCTTAAGGTGGACATGCACACCCTCTGCTCCTCGGTACTTCTTACGGTCCTACCATTCATCATGTATCATGCCTTGTTTGTCCTGCCCAAGCGCATCACTTCACACTTATCCAGATTAAATTCCATTTGTCACTGATCAGCCCATCTGACCAACCCATCTATATCCTCCTGTAATCTAAGGCTATCCTCCTCACTATTTACCACCCCACCAACTTTCATGTCATTCGCGAACTTACTGATCAACCCTCCTACATTCAAATCTAAATCGTTTATATACCACAAACAGCAAGGGAACCAACACCGATCCCTGTGGAACCGCACTGGACACAGGCACCCAGTCACAAAAACACCCCTCGACCATCACCCTCTGCTTCCTGCCGTTCAGCCAATTCTGGATCCAATTGGCCAAATTGCCTTGGATCCCATAGGCTCTTACCTTTGTTATCAATTTCCCATGCAGGACCTTATCAAAAGCCTTGCTGAAGTCCAAGTGGATTATGTCAAATGCATTGCCCTCATCTACACACCTGGTCACCTCTGCGAAAAATTTAATCAAATTGGTCAGACATGGCCTCCCTTGACAAACCATGCTGACTGTCCTTGATTAATCCCTGCCTCTCCAAGTGTAGATTAATTCTGTCCCTCAGAATTGCTTCCAACAGTTTCCCCACCACTGAGGTTAGACTGACTGGCCTGTAGTTCCCTAGTTTATCCTTTCCTCCCTTCTTGAACAACGGTACCACATTAGATGTTCTCCAGTCCTCTGGCACCTCTCCTGTGGCCAGAGAGGTATTGAAAATTATTGCCAGCACCCCTGCCATCTCCTCTCTTGCCTCACTCAATAGCCTGGGATACATTTCATCTGGGCCTGGAGGTTTATCTATTTTTAAGCCTGCCAAAACACTTAGAACCTCCTCCCTTTCTATGCTAATAACAAATAAAGGATTTGGGTAAAAAACAAACAATAACAATCATCGGGACTTTCAACAACCCAATTATTAACTGGACTGCGCAATTAATTAAAGGGGATAAGGTATGGAGCTCCTATAATGTGTACAGGATTCCTTTCTATCCCAAATGTAAAAAGCCTCAAAGAGGGAAGATTCGTAACTGGATCTAGTAAGGAGAATGAACTAATGCTGATAAGAGAAGTAAAAGTAGGGGAACATCTTGGCAACAGTGACCATAATGTAATATTAAACTTTAAGATAATAATAGAGAAGGGCGTCAAGAATGGCTAAAACCAGATTGCAGAAAGGCTGATTTTGAAGGACTAAGAATAGAACTTGGGAAAATAAAAGGGCAACAATATTGAGAAAAACAATGGGAAACATTTAAAACAGTATTCAACCAAGTGCAGAAAAAATATATTCCACTAAAAGGAAACAACACATTAAACAAGAGAATATCTAACCATCTCTCCCTGACATTCATTGCCATTGCCCAATCCCCAACTGTCAATATCCTGTGGGCTACCATTGACCAGAAACTGAACTGGATCAACCTTATAAATACTGTGGCTACAAAAGTAGGCCAGAGGCTAGGGATTTTGCAGCGAGTAACTCACCTTCTGACTGCTGAGAGCCCATCAGCCATCAAGTCAGGAATGTAATGGAATACTCTCCACTTGCCTGGATAAGTGCACCTCCAATAACACTTAAGAAGCTCAACACCATCCATGGCAATACAGCTGGCTTGATTGCCACTTCCTCCATCACCAATGCCCAGTGGCAGCAGTGTGTACCATCTACAATGTACATTGCAGCATTTCACCAAGGATCTTCAAAAGCACCATCCAAACCCACAACCTCTATCATCTAGAAGGACAAGGGCAGCAGACACATGGGAACACCACCACCTGCAAGCTCCCCTCCAATCTACTCGCCATCCTGACTTGGAAATATATCACCATTCCTTCACTGTCGCTGGGTCAAAATCCTGGAACTCCCTCCCTAAAAGCACTGTGGTAGTACCTACACCACATGGACTACAGAGGTTCAAGAAGGCAGCTCACCACCACCTTCTCAAGGGCAATTAGGGATGGGCAATAAATGCTGGCCTAGCCAGCGACGCCCACATGCTGTGAAAGAATAATAACAACACTGGTGGGACTTGATGGATGAATAAAGACATAAGAGAACAATTGAGAGTTACACAGAGTTGAATACATGGAGTACATTGATAGCAAAGGAGTGCATAGTAAAACAGAATACGAAGAGAATAGGAGAGAAGTCAAAAAACAATTAGGAAGGCAAAGAGAAACTATGAAATTAAATTATCAAAGAACATAAAACAAAGTAGCAAACTAGTTTACAGGCATACCAATAAAACGAGAAAGACTTGGGTGGGATTAGAACCATTAAGGGATAGACAGGATAATAACAGCTAATAATGGATAGATGGCAGAAATATTCGATCATGACTCTTTTTTGGTAATTAAGAAGAAGCAGGTAATGACGACATTGAATGATGAGATGAGCAATGAGATAAGTGCATTTAAAATAAGAAATGGGGATACATTGCATCAACTAGTCAAACTCAGAGGATAAGGTCCCTGGTCTGGATGGATTGCATCATCGCATTTTAAAAGAATCTAGGGAAGGGATGGAAATGGCATTACAACACACATTTTATAATTCATTAGGAAAAGGTTTATTAGTAGAGAACTGGTGGATGGCTCACATAGTTCCTATAATTAATAAGGGGAACAGAATATGCCCAGGGAATTATACACCAGTCAGCTGAGCATCAATAGTAGGAAAAACAATGGAATCCCTACTAAAGGAAAGAATAGAAGAACATCTAGTAAAATAAGTATATTAATGAATAGTCAGTATGGATTTCAAAAGGGTAAATCTTGCTTGATCTATCTTATTGAATTTTTTTGAGGAGATACCAGAGACAGTAGACAATAGTAACGCAGTAGATGCAATTTATCTGGGTTTTCAAAAAGCCTTCGATAAGGTGCCTCAGAATAGACTAATGCATAAGTTCAGAGAATGTGCAGTCATGGGGAAAGTGGCAAAATGGATTGCTAGCTGGCTTCAAGACAGAAAGCAAATAATGGGAGTAAAGGGTTGTTATTTACAGTGGTAGAATGTGGGAAGTGGTGTTCCACAAACATCAGGCAGGGACCACTACTGTTCACAATTAATGTTAACAATTTGGACTTTGGAATCAAATATAATTTCTAAATTTGCAAATGACCAAATCAGTGATGGGGACGGGGGAGGTGGGGCACTGGAACAGTCAATACTGAGGAGGACTGCAACAAATTACAGGAGGGTATTAAACTTGTAGAATTGGTAAATAATTGGCGAATGACGTTCAATACAGATAATAATGAGGGAGTACATTTTTGTAGTAACATTAGGGAGGTCACATCACTTGGAAGGTATGAGTCGTGGTGGAGTTGAGGAACAAAGGGATCTCGGAGCACAAATACATCAATGACTAAAAGTAGTGCCAGAGGTTAGCAAGGCCATAAAAAAAGCCAAGCACTGGGATTTATTTTTAGAGGGACAGAACTCAAAAGTAGAGAAGTTGTGCCAATTGCATATCGAATCTTGGTTAGCCCACATTTAGAGTACAGTGTGCAGCTCTTGTCACCATATTATAAAAAGGATACTGAGACACCAAAGAAGGTGCAGAGAAGATTTACAAGGATGATATCAGAAATGCGTGGGTATACTTATCAGGAAAGGATTGAAAGGCTGGGTCCCTTTTGTCCTGAAAAAAGAAGGCTGAGGAGTGATGTAACAGATAGAGGTTTTGATAGAGTGGATTGAGAGATTGTTTCCACTTGTGGGGAAGAGGATAATGAGAGGTCATCAATATAAGATGATCACCAAGAAATCCAACAGGGAATTCAGAAGAAACTTTTTGACCTAAAGAGTGGTGAGAATGTGGAAGTCGCCACCACAGGCTGAAGCAAAGAGATGCATTAACAAGGAAATTAGACAAGCATTTGAGGAAGCAGGGAATAGAGGGTTACAATGGTAGATTTAAACGAGTAAAGATGGGAGGAGGCTTGTGTGGAGCATAAACTCCTGCATGGACTAGTTGGGTCAAATGGCCTGTTTCTGTGCTGTATGTCCTTATGTAATCACCTCAGCATGAGCTGGAGCCGTCTGGGCCACCTGCTGACAGGCAACTATGAGGACAATGGTGGAGTGTTGAAGGAGGCAGCAGCAATGCTGGCATCCAGAGAGAGGCCAGTAGGTTCCTGCTTCATAATTTCCATACCACTACTTCATGGCCTCCGTTCAGCCAGCCCAATGATCTACTGGAGAACAGATGTCTGGTCATTGGAGTTGCCCTGCACACCCTTTTTAACCAAAGTGCCCAGTCCTACCATGGAAACTATTAGAATTTCCATTTCAGCACTTTGTCATTCCATGCAAGCTGTTTGGCATTCCATGGAAGTTTCAATGATGACTGTGTGACCTCAGCTATTGCATGATGCCAAGCTCCACGGGTTTCTGGCTGGAATTGGCCATCCTCTCCACACTGGGTTTCAAGTTCTGCGTCAAACTGGAGGCATACTCCTTCATCTCCCTAGCTATGACCCATAAACCTTCAGGCTGGCCAAGGCATTTCGTTTGTCAGACCCATCAGCCTTCAACTGAAGTTTGGCCCTGTGAGCTCTTGGGACTTCACTAACATCAGAACTAGGATGAAACTTTTGGTCCCAGGGAGATAGATCTGTTGTGTCCTTTTCACAAGGTATGGCTGCTGTCCACTGCTGGCAAGTATGTCCTAACGTGAGGATTGGTGTTCCGTTCTAGCCTCTAAAGTTATGTGTTGTACTGGTATCTGAGCTGGTGCATGTGACTGGCAGCGATTGATGCAGTACCATCCGACTCACTCTGTTCCTCCTCCTTCTCTGGGGAGTGAGATGGCTCTTCCTCCGCCTCCAGTTCCTCCACAGAGTAGAGTGGATCTAGCTGCCGGGAGCCTACAATGATCAAGTGTGGTCACTATAGGAGTGTGTGTATGATGAGATGATGTGGAGCTTGTGAATGAGGATAGTTTTAGATATTAAGGAAGCTGGAGTGGCTACATAGCTCTCAGCAATCTGCCTCTTGCTCTGCCTTTGACCATGTCATTTGCCAATTACCTCGTGATCACGACCAGCACCGTCGTCTTATGAGGAGTTCTTTCATACAGTCATGCTTCCCCTTCCCCAGTCAGTTCCTGTTGGCACCTGTTATGTACTATCTTGTTTTGGAAGAAAAAGAGTGTATTTGCAGATGTGTTTTTATGTATGAGTCTTCACATGGTTGAAGAGCTATGAGATTTGTCTGAGGTGTGAGTAAACGTGTAAAGGATGCAATAGTGTGGGGTTTGTGAATCATTAAATTGTGGATGGAGCATGTTGCAGTTGTGATGCTGATGATGGTGCAGTTATTGAGCAGTGTGTTTGAGTTGGGATCTTACATTAACCACTTGAGTTAAGTCATTAAATTTCTTGCAGCACTGAAACTGTGTCCTAGGGTTAGGGCTCCTGGAGGCTACCTCCTCAGCAATTTCCTGCCATATTAATTGCATTATCTGCCTCTGGGGTACAGGACTAACCTCTTCCAGCAGGACCTCCAGTGCTGCGTTTCTGAATTTGTGAGCCCTCTCCTTCAGTTCCTGAGTCATCCTGAAATGTTCCATTCTGTGTTCACAAGCACATTTCATACCTTCAGTGGAAGTTGGTACGTGGAGCCTATAGATATTACTCAATGAAAATTTCCCCCAGTCAGCACTTGAGTGCTAAATGTGTAAGTGTTTATTTTAATACCCTCAGATACAGTTAAGTCATGGTAATCATCAATTGGTCCCAAAATTGTCGACTAGATCCAAGAGCTTAACTGGTGTGTCTCATGAGCACAGCATGCTTGTTTTCAACTATTCACCAAAGTAGTCCCCACTGGATATACTCAGGTCCTTAAAGTCAGAAAAACTTTATTTATTTATTCGTTTATGGGATGTGGGCTTCGCTGGCTGGGCCAGCATTTATTGCCCATCCCGAATTGCTCTTGAGAAGGTGGTGGTGAAGCTGCCTTCTTGAACCGCTGCAGTCCATGTGGTGTAGGTACACCCACAGTGCTGTTAGAAAGGGAGTTCCAACTTTTTTGACCCAGCGACAGTGAAGGAACGACAATATATTTCCAAGTCAGGATGGTGAGTGGCTTGGAGGGGTGCTTGCAGGTAGTGGTGCTCCCACGTGTCTGCTGCCTTTGGCCTTCTAGGTGTTAGAGGTCACAGGTTTGGAAGGTACTGTTGAAGGAGCCTTGGTGAGTTGCTGTAGTGCATCTTGTAGATGGTACGCACTGCTCCTACTGTGTGTGTCGGTAGTGGACGGAGTGAATGTTGAAGGTGGTGGATGGGGTGCCAATCAAATGGGCTGCTTTGTCCTGGATGGTATCAAGCTTCATGAGTTATTTTGGAGCTGCACTCATCCAGGCAAGTGGGAAGTATTCTATAATACTCCTGACTTGTGCCTTGTAGATGGTGGACGGGCTTTGGGGAGTCAGGAGGTGATTTACTCACTGCAGAATTCCCAGCCTCTGACCTGCTCTTGTAGCTACAGTATTTATATGACTAGTTCAGTTCAGCTACTGGTCAATGGTAACCCCCAAGATGTTGATACTGGGGGATTCAGTGCTGGTTAATGCCATTGAATGTCAAAGGGAGATAATTAGATCTCCCTTGTTGCAGATGGTCATTGCCTGCCACTTGTGTGTCACAAATGTTACTTGGCACTTATCAGCTCAACCCTGAATGTTATCCAGGTCTTGCTCATTTGTACACTGACTGTTTCAGTATCTGAGGAGTCACAAATGGTGCTGAACATTGTGCGTTCATCAGCGAACATCCCCACTTCTGTCCTTATAGTGGAAGGAAGGTCTTTGATGAAGCAGCAGAAGATGGTTGGGCCTAGGACACTACCCTGAAGCGATATCCCAGGATTGACCTCTAATGACCACAACCATCTTCCTTGTTTTGGCAGCAGAGAGTTTCCCCCAGCTTCCCACTGACTCCAGTTTTGCTAGGGTTCCTTGATGCCACACGGTCAAATGCTGCCTTGATGTCAAGGGCATTCACTCTCACCTCATCTTACCTCGGGAGTTCAGCTCTTTTGTCCATGTTTGGATGAAGCTTGTATTGAGGCTGAGTCGCCCTGGCGAAACCCAAACGGAACGTCGGTGGGCAAGTTATTGCTAAGTTAGTGCTGTTTGATAGCACTGTCGACAGCCCTTTCCATCATGAAATGAAAGAAAAACTGGATAAGCCTTTTCTTGAAAATAGGTGAGTAAGAGGGTCATCATTAAGGTATATTAAGATGCAACACCATAAATTGAGAGTGAATTATGAGTTCTCTTCTGGTTAGAAGAGCTGATTTTCTCTTTTCCAAAACCTGATTTTATTTCCTCAGTTGAAATGGCTGTGCAGGTGGTTGGCACTATTGCATCATGATGTCATGTTGTACATTCACAGATACTTAAGAGCAAATATAAACATTTATTTTTCCATAAACCCTAGCATGAGACATCCAATTCTTTAAAGATTTAAAAGAAAAATTAAACTTCCATTTTTCTCTCTCTCACAAAATCCTCGTGAATGCCCTCACTCTACTCTGCTCTTTGTAAACACTATGGGCAGGATTTTCCAGTCCCGCCTGGCGCTGGGGTCATCTGGCCCCCACCGAAAGTCAATGGGCTTTTCACTGGGCCAGCAAATCTCCCCTGATGGGACCCGTCACAACGGGGCCAGAAAATCCTAGCCTATTATTCTACAGTTGAGAGTACGATGTGGCCTGAGATCTGCAGGTTACTCATGAAACTCCTACCTCCAGGGATTTCATTTGGGCAGCTCCAATCCAATGGCCTCCGACTCTGCTCACTTGCAAACTTTACCCTCACAGCACAACAGAAGCCACTGCAATGCCCGAGCTGGTGCATGAATGTAGAGTCAGAGAATCTTCCTAGTTCCGTAGGGTTGGGCTTGAAGGCAGAACTGGGAGAAATTTCACAGAAGTTGGCGTGGGATCAGTGGACTGACATCTCTGGGCCCAGCAGCAGCAGGTAGCCAATCAGCATAGTTAACTGCCCGTTTGTGGGCTGATTGCATACGGCGTCAGGACATCAGCCCTCTGAGGGCTAACCCTGGTACATGCTTGGTGGCAGTTTGCCAGCTGCAGGGCTAGCGGACCCTGCGAGGCCTGCTGCATTCAACCGTCTCAGCCTGAGTTATGGCCATCAATGGGCCACAGTTGTGGAACCACAGCCATCCTGAGGAAGGGTTCCCCCTCCACTGGGGCGACCTCATGGCTGTGTGTCTTGTTAAAAGGAATACAAGCCTCTTCAGTGAGTGCCTCAAGATGGAGGCACCCTTACACTCCTCCTCCAACAGTGGCAGCACTCGTCTCTGGCGATTGGGCTGCCATCCTTCCTAGGCTGCAGGCCCCCTGACTGAGCCCGGAGGTGACCTCTTAATTGGCCACCACCAGAAGATCTTCCGGGTGAGCACAACAAGAGTGCGGGGTCAGATTCAGAAATGATCTCGACCCTTGACTACTCCTTAAGATGGTGCATGATGTAGAAAAGTTACACAAAAGAAAGAAAACATTTGCATAGTGCCCTCCCTTGAACTCAGACCATCCCAAAGTGCTCTCCAGCCCATGTAGTACTTTTATAGCACATTCACTCTTGTAATTTAGGAAATGTGAAAGATAATTTGCACTCAGCAAGGTCCCAAATCCGGAAGATCCCTTAAAATGTCACAAGTAAAATAAACACCACAAGTTCAAACAAATTTAGGAACTGTTAAAGAAGCAGAGGGCCTTTAACTCAATCAGGATCCACTTGCCTACACAGAGTTAAAAATCGGGCATGTAATGAAAGCAGCTGGATCAACCCTGCTGCATCTATTTTGTCTCTCCAAGCCAGCCTCCTTACAGCTGTTTTAAGGAGCAGCATTGTTGTGACTTTCCACAAAGTTTACATTATGATTAATTCTGCATGTTGACCCATTAGCCACTGTTCAGTTGCTTGAACTGGTTTCATGCTTGGGATGCAAAGATGAAGGAAAAGATAATCTACTCTGCCACCTAATCCTTGCAGTACAAAAACAGAATTACCTGGAAAAACTCAGCAGGTCTGGCAGCATCGGCGGAGAAGAAAAGAGTTGACGTTTCGAGTCCCCGTGACCCTTCAACAGAACTGATTAATCCAAGGAGAGGGGTGAAATATAAGCTGGTTTAAGGTGGGAGGTGGGGGTGGGGGGGGGGGGGTGGGTGGGGAGAGAAGTGGGGGGGGTTGGTTGTAGGGACAAGCAGGCAGTGATAGGAGCAGATAATCAAAAGATGTCACAGACAGAAGAACAAAGAGGTGTTGAAGGTGGTGATATTATCTAATTGAATGTGCTAATTAAGAATGGATGGCAGGACACACAAGGTTCAGCCCTAGTGGGGTGGGGTGGAAAGACTAGCAGGGCATAAAAGATATAGATTTAAAAATAATGGAAATAGGTGGAAAAAGAAAAACCTATATAAATTATTGGAAAAAACAAAAGGAAGGGGGAAGAAATGGAAAGGTGGTGGGGATGGAGGAGGGAGTTCAAAATCTAAAGTTGTTGAATTCAATATTCAGTCCGGAAGGCTGTAAAGTGCCTAGTCGGAAGATGAGGTGCTGTTCCTCCAGTTTGCGTTGGGCTTCACGGGAACAATGCAGCAAGCCAAGGACAGACATGTGGGCAAGAGAGCAGGGTGGAGTGTTAAAATGGCAAGCGACAGGGTGGTTTGGGTCTTTCTTGCGGACAGACCGCAGGTGGTCTGCAAAGCGATCGCCCAGTTTACGTTTGGTCTCTCCAATGTAGAGGAGACCACACTGGGAGCAACGAATGCAGTAGACTAAGTTGGGGGAAATGCAAGTGAAGTGCTGCTTCACTTGAAAGGAGTGTTTGGGCCCTTGGAGGACAAGGGAGACGCTATCATGTTTCTGGGAGGGAGGAGGAGGCTCACTTATCACCCCACTAGCCTCCGCATTCAAAGGATCATCCTCCACCATTTCCGCCAACTCCAGCATGATGCCACCACCAAACACATCTTCCCTTCACCCCGCCACCAACCCCCCTCCCCCCCCCCCCCCAATCCCCGGCGGCATTCCATAGGGATTGTTTTCTCCGGGACACCCTGATCCACTCCTCCATCACCCCCTACTCCTCAAGCCCCACCTATGGCACCTCCCTATGCCCACGCAAAAGATGCAACACCTGCCCCTTCACTTCCTCTCTCCTCACCGTCCAAGGGCCCAAACACTCCTTTCAAGTGAAGTAGCACTTCACTTGCATTTCCCCTAACTTAGTCTACTGCATTCGTTGCTCCCAATGTGGTCTCCTCTACATTGGAGAGACCCAACGTAAACTGGGCGACCGCTTTGCAGAACACGTGCAGTCTGTCCGCAAGAAAGACCCAAACCTCCCTGTCGCTTGCCATTTTAACACTCCACCCTGCTCTCTTGCCCACATGTCTGTCCTTGGCTTGCTGCATTGTTCCAGTGAAGCCCAACGCAAACTGAAGGAACAGCACCTCATCTTCCGACTAGGCACTTTACAGCCTTCCGGACTGAATATTGAATTCAACAACTTTAGATCTTGAACTCCCTCCTCCATCCCCACCACCTTTCCATTTCTTCCCCCTTCCTTTTGTTTTTTCCAATAATTTATATAGATTTTTCTTTTCCCACCTATTTCTATTATTTTTAAATCTATATCTTTTATGCCCTGCTAGTCTTTCCACCCCACCCCCACTAGAGCTGTACCGTGAGTGTCCTGCCATCCATTCTTAATTAGCACATTCAATTAGATAATATCACCACCTTCAACACCTCTGTGTTCTTCTGTCTGTGACATCTTTTGATTATCCGCTCCTATCACTGCTTGCTTGTCCCTAGAACCACACAGCAACCCCACTTCTCTTCCCCCCCCTGACTTCCCCCAACCTTAAACCAGTTTATATTTCACCCCTCTCCTTGGATTCACTCAGTTCTGTTGAAGGGTCACGAGGACTCGAAACGTCAACTCTTTTCTTCTCCGCCAATGCTGCCAGACCTGCTGAGTTTTTCCAGGTAATTCTGTTTTTGTTTTGGATTTCCAGCATCTGCAGTTTTTTGTCTTTATCTCTTTTGTTTTTAATCCTTGCAGTATGCTGATATTTAGGTCGTAATAAAATCTACCTTATATGTGGAACAGTCCTACAACTGGAACACTTTCAAATTCTTCTTCCAAACTTTAAATACAGCTCTGGTGCCAGATTGGGGGATTGCAAATGTTACAGCCCCTTTCAAAGAAGGGTAGAAGGATAAACCTGGCAAAAACAAGTCAAGCTGCTTAACATTAGCATTTAGGGAGCTTTTTGAAACAACAGTCATGGAGATGATTCAATAGTAACCTTCAGGGAATTGGATAAATACTTAGAGAAAAATTTGCAGAGATATGGGGAAGAACCGGGAAGTTAAACTTAGTGAATTGCTGTCAAAGCAGCCAGTATAAAATTGATGGATCGAATGGACCCCTTTCTGTGCTGTACTGGTCTCTGATTCTGTAAACATACACTGCTTTAAATCTGTCACATACAGCCATTTCATTTTCATTCAATTTGTGGTCTGGAATGGGAGTTCTAAAGAGATATTTTCATTTGTACAAATATCAAAAGAGAATGGAAGGAAACTTTATAACATTACTATAGGTGGCTTAGTTAAATAATTACACTAGTTCCCCAAGTAAATGGTGAAATAAGTAGTATTCCAAGACCAGCTGATGTGCATTGAATATTAAACTTAATAATTAGTTGTAGCTTGTTCACATTGGAAGCCAGTTGCCTTTGAAGGAACATGATAGACAGTTCTTTCATATCAAGCAGTACATTTAACGATTCTCCATGCTTCAAATAACCCTCATAAAACCAAACACATTATTTTACTCATAATAGATTTGCCCACAGTATATGTAATGATGAGCTGGAGATTATCAGTAACTCGACAATGTATTCATTGCGTATTATTTTATTGCTGCATCTTTGGAACAACAGTCATTTTTAATTATATGCAGCTTTCTTTGTATGGTGTTTGGATGACAATGAACTGACCATTTGTTCCTCATTAGACACAGTAATATTATCTGGGAATCTAGCAGTAACACATCTGTCATATTGCTCTCTTATTTATGGACAGACAAGGATAAATAAAGCTGCGTCACAAATGTTTTATTTTGACAGCACCATCCGAATTAGCAGGAAAGGCTGGCACATGCTGCTGAACTTCTGTTTCCATACTGCCCTCACTTGCGCAGTATTTGCTGGAGGTATCAATCGCACAAAATACCCAATCATCTGTCAAGCTGTGAGTATTGCACTTTATTGGGGAGTCTGCTTGGGGAGTCACTAAATTGGAGATCAAGTGGTGGAATCTGCCAATGTGACTGGCTACTGTACATTCAAAACCTCATTTGAAAACTAAGTTTGCGATTGTAGGCAAGCTAGGTTCTACTTCACTGTTCCACATTCCTCCTTTTAATAAAATGTTTCACTATACATTGTACCCAGACCAGAATTATGGGGTTGTTGACCTTACTTTTAAACCTAATGCCATTTTATTGTGTGTTTTTTTTGTTGCTTGCATGATCTTTCACTGTCATGTAACTGCAAAGAGTTTGTGCAAGATTGTGCAGTGGTGTTGTAATGAATAATTAATGAATATGTGGGCATTTCCTGTTCAGAGTTTACGCAATAAAATAAATGGTCATTTGTAAAACTTTTTATACAGAAGTGACACAATTCTTTAAGGATTAAAATGAATTAGAGTAAACTAGAGTAGAGGTCAAGCAATAGTATAATTGTATCTCATTTTAGTTCTAAATTAACACAGTACAATGATTCCATTTAATTAAAATGGGCATTTCCCTGCATTATCCAAAGGCTTTATTGATAACTACAAAAAGTAAGTTGGCAGCAATTTGCATATTTAATCATCAAATAGACACAAATCCCCACTACAGCTGAATTGACCTGATAAGGACAAGCAGAGCTACATCCAAATAGATCTTCCAGGGAATGCGAATTAGAACCTGAAGGATTCAAACCTGCAGTTTAATGAAGTCAAAGGTGGGCCGGATGGATTTGGGATAAAATCAGGGGCAGAGGTGTGTGGAGGGGTCTGTTCCAGTTTTAAGAATGGAGCTCCTTCTAGAGAATGGAGAATACCTGTCATCTGTTGCCAACTCCGCTATGGTTATACATAAAACTGGATCGATCCCAGCCTTCTTTATGTGCTTTTATATATCCCAAAAGAAATTTCCACAACAATTGATCTCAAACCAGAAGTGGTTTAGTCCATTTGGTTTGTATGTAGGTTTGGTTCATTTTCAGGACTCATTCTTCAAACCAGTTTTTCAAATACCATTTAATAATATTTTTCCCCATACAGCAAGCTGAAATGATTTTTACTAACCAATGCCTTGTTGAATTCTAATATATTAAGGAAGCCATTATTACAATACTCATATAAAGCTTTGCTTGTAATATTTATTATGAATTTACATGTCTTTTATATAGAAGCTTTCAATTATATGTGAGAGTTCTTCACACACTTGATTGCTATTAAGCCCATGATATATTGTGGTCATTATACTTTCATTAAAATGTCATTTTTTTAAAGGTCATTTTGCATTTTTTCACACATTTATCATAAATATATGATTTGGCTTAACTGCGTATACTAATAACAACTGCCTTGCTAAAAATCCTATATCTCCCTCTGCTTCACTCCTGTGAGACTGAATCTGTTTTGCAAAAGTACACAATGATAATTGATTTGAATAATCAAGCAAAGTGTTCCCTCAAGACCATTATTGCAAAAGATGTACCATATCTGTTAAGTCAATGATTGGCACACATGGAACTTGATTAAAATCAAATATTATGCCCAGATGGCACTAGCCCAGCAGTTCTAAAAGTTTTAGCCCCACTGATATTAAAATTGTTTTTTGCCAAAAAACCATTTGAGCAGGATAAACAATATTTAAAATATAGATTATTAAAAGAGGATCACAGTGCTGCAGTAAATTAGAACATTGCTTTTTCACCTCTGGAACCTGATTTCAAATATAAATCAAACTGAGATGAAAGTTTCCTTTTTATGGCAACTATTAAGAACTCTACATGAAATTAGTTTGGCCAGTTTCAACCCAATTCTTAGATGTACAAAGATGTGGCACAAAATTATTCATAATTTAGTAGTACATTGACTCAAGATCGCTATGGTGGTTGGTATGGGAAGTGGGAAAAGTAACAGGTGCAATATTTCTATTGTTTTAAGGTTCAATTAAAGCACACTGTTCATAGGATTACTATGCAAGAGGATGGCCATTCAGTCCATCTTAGTTCATCCATTCAGAAAAATTAAGGTTACTTCCACTTTTAACATTCAATTATTTCTTAGCAGATTTTGTACTGCCTCACCTTTGCCTGGTACTCTATTCTTTGTTTTGATCACTGTGTGAAGAAGAATTTCCTGTCACATCCTGAATTACCCTTGCTAGCTTTAATTTGTGTCCCTTATGCTATCCCAGCGATTTATCTATTTTGTTCCCATAACTGCCTTATGTATCTCTATAATACCACCCCTCAAAAAATCTGGGATGAAGTCTCTCCTGTCTTTAGTAATAACTCAGCTCCTTCATGGCTCTTCTCTGCACTAGCTCCAGCACTTAAACATCATCCTTGTGTATGTAGAACTATAACTGAACACAGTTCTCAGTTACAGGCAGACAGAGCAGTTTGATCACAATTGCCTCTGACATATGCTCCACTGTTTTAGTCATACATTCTACTGGTTTTGTTCATTGCTGCAATGGTTCAATATGTTGAGCAACAAATCTACTTATACTCCGTGTCTTTCAGTTTCTTCCTTGGCTATTTCAACAAGCTTATGGAGTACATTTACAGGGAGCAGCAAAGTAATTTTCACTCTACATGCATGCATGGCCCATAAGTGCCTAATACTGACACGTGTGCGGGTGGAAGGGGGTCACCTCCAAGATGCCATCCATATTCATGCAGTGTTGCGGCAGAGAATGAGAGTAAATTCAGGCAGTAAGTTCTACTGGCACTTTATAACACTAACCTGAGATTTCAATTCCCCTGCCCTGCTGGAAATGCTACTGGTCATTCCTTCCCCATCATTGCAGGCCGCAATGCCAGAGGTCCTGGAAGCTTTCCCTCCTTTCTGCCCTTCTTACTGCCACTTGCTGGGACCATCTTTGAGAAGGTAATGGTAATACTCCTGACCGCCAGTGACTTAGCTATGTAGGAATCAGTCTCTACCATGGCATGCAATCCTGGAACTCCATTGCTCTTTGGAGCACTGCTTCCCTTTAATAAACATCCCTACCTCTTTAAGTGCTGCAGCAGTGCTCCCACTGCAGCATCTCTGGCATTTCTCTCAGGACTGATGGTGGATGGTGAGCATTCCAACAGGAGCCCAACATACTAATTCAACGGGCGGAATTTTACGCCGGAGGGATTTTACGGTCCCGCTGAAGTCGATGGACTTTTGAACGGCTCGCCACACTTAAGCCTGCGCCACAACTTGGCCGTAAAATTCCACACAATGAGTTGCACAGAATCAGAGGCAGAGGTGAACAGGCTTATATTGCCAGAACTCCACTCTAAAGAGGATAATCCTAGCATGGAAAATGGGGAAATCTTGCATTTTAGAATACTAAGATCCCACTGATTTTCGCTGAAAAAGAGACATGTCATAGCTTTTCATCTTGCACTCATCAGAACATTCGCAAGAATACCAAATGTAAAGGGGACAATAATTTATACTTCATGAGAAGAGGGTGCTGCTTGGTTGGCAAGTGGACTTTGATTGCTGAGGCGTTGCCCTGGGAAATGAACCAGAGCATGGCTGTCACCTATTTTGTTCAGTTGAAACAGGTGCTTGATAAAGTTCAGGTAAATTGATCAGATATCAATAAGAATTTCAGTGACAGCTACTGCTCATCAAAAATAAACCACTTATGTAAATGATTGAGTCTTAGAAAAACATAGTTAGGCATTGACTGGTGCAATAAATCTGCTGTAACATGAAATGGTTCCTGTTTTGCATTCAATCCTGATCACTGGGATGCTGATTAACATCCTTTGTAGTCTCACAAGAATGTGAGCAGAGCAAAAAACATAATTGTTCAGTTTCCCTTTATGCTGCAGAAGTATGGGTAATATATATTTCATATTTATCTTTGTCATGGTATTGGAGAATTTCTTTCATCAGCATTAACAATTACTCAGGTAAGTTTGCAAATCAGCTGAACATGGAGGAAGTGCAAAAAGAAATCTACTGCCGGAATTTTCCAGCCCTGTTGGCAACGGGTGTCTTGGTGGGTGGGTTGGGGGGTTACAATATAGCGAGAAGGTCAAAAATCGGTTTCACGCCTTTGTGAGACCAGTTTACGATCGCCCACTCCAGCCCTCAATGGTGGGCCGCATTCCCTACCACCACATGTCAGGAACCTAATATCAATACTTTAGCATCTCATTATAAGCCCTGCTCACCGGAATCATCACCCCACCCCCCCCCAGTGCTGGATCACCTGGGCACGTCAATCACATCAACGTGTTTCACAACTGTACGTAAGCGACGTGTACCTGGTGAGCTGCACTTTGCTCGGGACTTTGAGGTTTGTTTGCCTACCTTGCTTCAGGCAGCACTCACAGTCATCAGCGCCAGGCTTCACAGGCAGCACCACATCACGTTTAGGGGTCTTAGGAGCAGATCTCTACCTACCAGACTAGCCATAAGGCAGGCGGTGGCTTTTCAATGGCTGCATGACTAAGGCTTGCTTGGGGAAGGAGAAGAAGCGGCTCTGGCAAGGGAAGAGACTGTAAGGCAAGGGCTATACTGGGGAAGTGGGGTAACTCTGAGTGTGTATGGGGGCAAATGTTGATCTGTGTAAGTGGTCTTAAGATGGTGAGGGCTGAGGAGGCAGTCTCCAGAGGAGAAGGGGCCAGATGGAGATGTGAGGGGTGTGTGTGTGAGAGGTGAGTGGTGATGTCCCTTGAGCTGGCAGTGAGTGAGATGCCAGTGAATGTGTGATGGCCTTGTGAGTGGGTGAGATTAGAGTAATGAGGTGGTTGCCTTACCCTGGCAGCACGGATGAGGTCATTCATCTATTTTCTGCACTGGATGGCCAACCTCTTGTATGCAGCATTGGCACTGACCACCTCTGCCACCACCTCCTAAGCCTGAATGTTGAGACAGATGGGCCTCCTGTGGCCAAAGTGGAGGTAAAAGACATCGCAGCGGGCCTCCATGGCATCCAGAAGTGTACCTGGGATGTGCCACTGAATTGGGGGGCTGCACTCTTCTTGGTCTTTGGGGCCATGTCTTCACTGGAGCAGTCCTGGGCTGCAAGCATTGAGAAGTGTGGGCGCGGCTGCAGTTTAAATATGGCACCCTGTGTGAGGAAGCGGCGAGGTAATGGTGTGGTGGGCAAATCGGAGGCTGCCCGCTAGCGAGATGTTTCCTGTGGCTGTGTAATTAATGAGACGTAAATGGGACAATACGGTGCAGAAACCCACCATTGTGGCCTACGGGTAAAATCACTTTTTTCCCGCCCGTGACTGCACTTTGCGCAAATCAGGGATGATTCCACCCTATGTATTTCCCACATGGAGGCAAGTAAATAGCCACTCACTCCTGTATTTCTAATAGTTTATTACAAAGAAGAATTGACAGAATTTTGCTAAGAGCTCACTTTCTTGTCCTCCTGACAAAGGAATGTTAAGGAGAATTATATAAGCAGAAGAATAGACTGAGAAATGAGTTCTAAGACTGAATACGGTAAATACATAATAAAATTTAACCAAAGTCAAACAATGTTTTTCTCCTGTTTCCTTGTAAAAACAACAAACTGTAAATTATAATTACCTTTGTCAAAAAATGAATGGGTCTCTTGCTGAAGGAAGTGCTTAAAAAGCTTTAAAGCACCTGATCTAATTGTCTTGTATGTTTTGCCAACATAACTTAACCTTTTTGTATAGACTAGCTGTATAAATATTGTAGAAATAAATAGGTTTTCTTTCAAAAAAACATGTGAAGGGATATTTTACCTAAACCTGTAATGATTTAAGCTACCATCAAATCCAAATTGCTCTCAAATGCATATAAAATTGTAATTTTTCTTTTAATTTGGTGCTTGAGTACTTCTCTCATATTTTAATTAAACCATAATGAAGTCAGAACTCTGTTCATAAAGCATTCCATCTTTGTCTTTGACATCATCATTGTCATTCTATAATTATTGTTTGCTAATGAAAGTTAACATGTTCCTTCTGTGTGAACGTTTTATGCAGTCAAACATTCTATTTATAACAACATTTTAATGCCCTATCATTTTAATCAATTTTTATTACTTTACTTTTAGCATATTTTGATATGGTTCCATTCATAGTAACAACTATTTTAAATCAATACTGTTAAGCATGATGCTGAATCACTGTCCACCCAGCCACATATAAAATGACAATTTCCTATTTTACCATGTAATTGTTATTATAACCCTCTCTGATCCCAGCAGTGTGGATCAAAACAAGTTAAACATAGAAGTTAATACCCATAAATGGTCAAATTCAAATTCTCCAATATTTTTTATGAAGCTGTTTCAGAATAAAGTTATACAATAGCCTGTGGTGGTATCTTAGATGCTAAGGAACTAAATATAGCTTTCGGAGCCCCTGTCAGTTCCTTGTACCATGCCAGGCTCAATTCAGTTTCCATTTTCTACACCTACCAATTCCAGAGGACTAGGAAAAGCTGCTCACTGCCTGATGAATTTAACTTTTTTGCAGCAATCAAACTTTGCCAATTCTCCGGACCCAAGAATATTAAATAATTTAGGCCGAAGCTTCCCATTTTCCAAGATATAGGGGTAGAGAAGGTGGCTTGGGGAGGGGAGGCCTTGGAGTTTTTGTGCATGGGGTACATATTTTTGCGTCCCTGTGTTATCAGATTTGCCCCTTTCACTGGCTTTGACACGTATACAGTGCTCGATCTCAAAAGGTTAGCTATTATTGCATATAACTTAGTTCCATAGTTTTAGGGTAGGGGGAGGAAATGAACTCTGCAAAGCTTAAAATAAAGAAAAAGAACAGATAACATTGCTGCTATACTTCAGTAAAATATAGACTCACAGAATAATACTGTGCTGAAGGAGGCCCTTTGGCTAATCGTGCCTGTGCCAGCTCTTAGGTTGAGTTATCCAATTAATCCCATTCCCCTGGTCTTTCCTCCTAGCCCTGTAAACTTTTCCCCTTTAATATTTATCTAGATCTCTTTTAAATGTTATGATTGAAGCTACTTTCACTCGGTGAATTCCAGATCACAGCAATTCACTGTAAAAAAGAAAATCCTCATGTTCCCTCTGGTTCTTTTGTCAATCACCTTAAAACTGTGCCCTTTGGTTATAAGGAGTTTCTCCTTATTTATTCTCATGGGCAGGATTTTTCAGTCAGTATGTGGGGGGGGGGGGGACAGGCCCAACACGCCAACGTGTAAAATGTCCCGCGATATTTTCATTAGGCGGGTGCGTGCCGGAGTCAGCTGTGTGCATGCCGATATGTAAGCAGCCTATTCAGGCCATTAAGAAATTAACTGAAGTACTTGTGAACGCTGCCTGTGCAACCTTACAGATGGCGGGCAGGCAAAAAGGCCAAGCGGCCTTCATGTGTTTTTAGGAAACCTCATCCACAAGCAGGGTGAGGCTTCCTAAAACTTATTTATTAAATAAAAGTTTTTTCATAAGTCACATGAGGGGACATGTTTAAATAAATTCATAAACCTTTTACTTAATAATTTCAGAAGCTCTTTTATCTCCCTGAGGCAGCTCCATGCTCTTTCGCTACTGGTTGCATCTTATGCTGGGCGGGCCTTAATTGGCCTGCCCGCGCAAAATGGCAGCGCGGAGCCGATCATGGGCAGCAATCGGCTCCAAGGCTGCCCCCACCTGCTCCCACTGAGCCCACCCGCCAAATGAAAAATTCTGCCCCATGATGCGTATCTCTATCAAACCTTCCCTTGCCTTTCTCTCTTCGCAGGAGAGCAGCTTTCTCTAATCTTTCACATAACTTCCTACACATCTACAGAGCAGAGAAATCCACCTGTAGTTTATAGATATTATAAAAAGCAGTAGGGACAATGAGACTGAAATCAAATATGGATGAATTGAGCCTTGAAATATTGAATTATTACCTTTTTTTATTCAGCATTTATTGCCCGTCCCTAATTGCCCTTGAGCAGGTGGTGGTGAGCTGGCTTCCCAGAAGGAAAAAACAGTAAAAACTGGGAAATAAGAGTATCGTTTAGGACTGGTCTTGTATACCTTAAAATAGAACACCAGTAAAAACTCGGAAGTAACAGTACTGGTCCAAACTGTTTTTTCCTTCTGGGTTCTTGAACTGCTGCAGTCCATGTGGTGTAGATTCACCTACAGTGCTGTTAGAGAGGGAGTTCCATGATTTTGGCCCAGCGACAGTGAAGGCACGGCGATGTATTTCCAAGTCAGGATGGTGCGTGGCTTGGAGGGGAACTTCCAGGTGGTGGCGTTCCCATGTGTCTGCTGCCCTTGTCCTTCTAGATTGCAGCGGTCATGGTTTTGGAAGGTGCTGCCTAGGGAGCCTTGGTGAGCTGTTGCAGTGCTTCTTGTAGACGGTACACACTGTGTACTCATTGCGTCTAAACAATAATTAGGTGTATAGAGTCCACAGTCTATAACTGAGATTATTAGATACTAGCAATTGAGGCAGGCACTTTTCCACTCATGCCAATCTCATCTCAAACCTTCCTAGAATGTGTGTATATGAATATCAGAAGAATACTTTTTGGAATTCAGATAATTGTGACATTTTATACGTATTTATTTTAAAGGTCTTGTGTAAAAACCCATAACCCTCCTGGACCATTGTTGTCATAACTCTGGTAAGAGTCCAGCAGAAGGGGTATAACTTAAATCATGGTCTTATTAGGGGCAAAACCTTAGAACAGCTCAAAGGTGTAACAGTGACATAGCTGGTGGTCACCACTCCCAGACGAGGAATTTCCTCAATCCTCTGCTGCTAAAGACCTTAGCAGGCTGGCTTGCTGAAAACAGGCATACCAGGCCTCTGAACACCAGATGTCATGCCTGTGGCCAAGGGCAGAGATAAAGCCAAAACTTGGAAGCAATCAGTGGCCCCAAGGCACAGTGGAGAGATGTATCTGGTGGTTGGCAGGGAGAAGGGGAATGATGTGGGGTGGCCCTGGAAGTAACCCAGGACCTGCAGTCCTCAACTGCATTTTATTGCTGCTGAACCCCAAGTAGTGCAGGTGCCTGTCTGGGTTATGGAAACTGTAAACTTGCCGACCACACAAATGATAGCAGATCCCTACATTTTTTTGTCTTCTGTTAGAAGCAGTAACCTGAATTCACACACAGTGAGGTTTAAGGCGCGAGTAACATTCTTTTGATTTAAAAACAACATGGGGATGGAATTGCTGCATTGATTCCCCAATCTCCTGTGGTAACTTTGGTGGAAGATTGACAAAAACCTCAGAAGCAGCTGTTTACACCATTTTTCTAAGATTTTTGCCAAAGCCTATGGCAGAAGGTCAACTGAATCCCAGCAGAAATTCTTGGTGCTTTTCTATTCTTGGCTCCAAATCATAGGATGCTCGTGTTCTCAAACCTCTTGGGTTTGGAACTTTGTCTGTTTATAGCTAGAAGTAGCCATGCAGGAAGCCTGAAAAGCAAACCCTGGTGGGATTGCTTGTGGGCTTCTGGGAGAGGAGGGTGTAGGGGGTTTCCCTTATTGTCAGGCACTCAGTGCCTGATCGAGAGACCCAGCAACAGGAAGAGGGTGCGGGGGCAAGGGCCAGTGACAGCCACCGCCCAGGATTTCCACCCCCGGGGCCCTTGATCTCCAGGAAGGCCCACCACTGCCCAGTTAAGTGTCTGACTGGCCCTCAATTTGGCAGGCTTTCACGAAAGTAGGCGATGCGAGGCTCTCGGCAACTACATTAAATTCCATGCTAAGAGTAGGTGAATTTTCACAGGGCATTCTCCCACTTGCTCGCTGTAACTTTGGTGTTTGTGCTGATATTCTGGGCTTTCCAGGGCTGCATGACAGAACCCCAGAGTTTCAAAGGAGCTGAGAAATGCGCAAATGCAGTTTCTCGTTACCTG
This sequence comes from Carcharodon carcharias, assembly GCF_017639515.1. NCBI lineage: Eukaryota > Metazoa > Chordata > Chondrichthyes > Lamniformes > Lamnidae > Carcharodon > Carcharodon carcharias. The sequence goes on from NC_054483.1 coordinate 92,448,611, forward strand.
CATGTACATCCTCTTGCTTTGAAGAGTTTGCCTCATCTATCTGAATCCAGAAAGATTAAATGTATGTCTGCAAAGTTATGGCTAAGGGACCCATGAGCACATGCAAGAGTATCACTGGAGTCAACCAGTTATAACTTATCAGCGCAGATTATTGTAAATTTTCTCTAATCCGAGCCAGGATCACCTCAATTATTTTCTGTGCGAGTCTACAGGTTTATCTGGTAGCAAGTGAGATTAATCCTAGCCCCTGTGACAAACCTACCCCTCAACTCCCAAGTTCTGTTTTGAGCTAGCCTGGCTGATTAATCATCAACTTCCCCTGATGTACTGTGGACTTGTGCGCCAGTGGTACTCTTTTACCAAGTCTAGTACAGAGCTCGCCACCTGCCAAGTTGCACTTAGCTCCAATGCTCAATGGTACCCACTATGTTTCCTTCTCTTCCCCACTTCTCTTCTCTCTGGTTTTGGCACCTGCTGTACTTCCTTGAGCCTTGCTCCTTAGGTTCTGCAAACTGTCCACTCCAAACCCTTCCCTTCTCTCTACTCTTTTCTACTTGGCACTTTTCCTCCAGTTTCTTTAGCGTTTCAGGTCTAGGCACTTTCTGTGCTTTCTTCAGACCTGTCATGGGTTTTTCTTCAGGTCAAGGTATTGGGCATGTTTACACCTTCCATGCAATAATGAACCCAAGTCTGGGAATGCAATTCTGCCATTAGCCCTGAAAATCTCACTTCCCAACAGGCTGGTGACAGAGTTGGATTCATGACCTGAAATTGAACCCTGCCTCGAAGGGGAAAATCCCACTCCTCGTATAATACCCATTATGAGCAACACCTTGAAAAATGGTTTTATTTACACTGAGGATGATCAACAGCTGGGATGTGTTCATAGGTATAGTGTTTGGGCACTGGACTCACCGAAGAAGCAGTTAAATGTGTAATTGGGGTGATAGTAAAGGAAGAAATCAAATTGGTCAAAGATCTTTCTTCAGTAAAATCTATCTTTTTACTATTATGCCGGCTAAGTGACCTGTTTGGTGAGAATTTAATAAGATTGGTATTCAAGTGCAGGAAGGTCTTGTGACACAATGATAGCATCCCTACTTCTAGGCCAGAGCTCCAGGTTCAATTCTTACTTCAGGACTTGATGGCCATGGAAGGCTCATGCATAATGTGGCCAAACAGCTTGATAATCAGCCTGTAAATCCTTCCAATACGTTTGATGGCAGGCAGTAAAGAGCAGAAGAGTTTCCTGGTCAGCCAGGCTGCAGAAGGCAATGGCAAACCACTGCAGTACTTTGCCAAGCATAATCATGGACCAATCCAATGGAAGTCCATGATCACCAGTTATATAATGATATAACACCTAATTATTCATGAGGCACGTAGTAAATACGTTGTGGGTTCATTTATTAAGAACTGACACATGGGAACAGTTCAACATAGGTATAAAGCTTGAAGGCATCAGAGCTGTGTATCTGTGCTCTGCTCAAAGCAAAAGTGAAACTAGGCGGAATCTTATGGCTGTCGTGGCAGGGGCGGCACCATAAAATGCAATGAGCTGTTCAAAAGTCCATTGACTTCAGCAGGACTGTAAAATCCCGCCATTGTAAAATTCCACCCTGAGACTGGATCACATGACATGTTTCCCTTCTGGTGATGTCATGCTGATATCCTTTAAATGCATATTACAACATCTCCTTTCTTTTAGAAGACACTTTCTCCGCTTTCAAAGAAATATGACTATTTACAATAGGTGTTCATGTTTAGTTACTATTACATAAGTGTATAGAGCTAATGAATGTAAGTCTCTAAAGTGCAAAGGTAACCTGTTGTCACACCCAGAACTTGTGATGTTAACTTTGCCTGGCGGCTTGTTTAATTGCTCACAGTGATCTGTAGAATTGTCATTCTGGGATGTTGTTCCTGGTTGCATTTAGGTTCCTGTCCTAGATGTAATAGGGCTGTATGATGGTTGAGGAGCTGGAATTGATCTGATTTATCCTCGGTTATGCCTCACTGTTATGCCTCTGTGTGTAATGACTGCATAAGACCTTGGCTGTGAACAAATCCTGTCACCTCAGCTGGTTACCACGTACCTTCTGCGGGATATTGGATGTGAACATGTTGTCCCAACTGTAAACGTGACAATTCTGTACCTACATCTTTATTGTACACATTGGTCATCTTCTGTTGTAGTTTTAAAAGTTGCTTTCTAGTTTCTGAGAGAGGTAGAATGAGTAAGAGTAGGTAAGTTGGCTCGCACTGGTCTTCCAAAGGTGAGCTCTGCCGGTGATGAAACAGTTGCACTTAATGGTGTCACTTTCAGATGTAACATTACAACCTGTAGATCTTGCTTGGTCTGTCTACATTTGAGAATTAGAGATTTTACTGTGTGAATCATTTGTGTAGCCAGACTGTTAGATCTAAGGTAATCAGGAGAAAAATTAGTGTGATTGATATTCCACTTCTCACACATCTCTTGAAATGGCTTACCAATAAATTGAGGACTGTTATCCATAATGATCTCTCTAGGCACACAGATAAACTGAAAATGGCACTTAGAGTGTGTACAACAATTGTGCTCAATGTATTGTGCATTTGTCGAATAATGGGGTACTTGGTAAAGATGATGACGATGAAGTCAGTGCCATGGACATTAGAGAATTCAGATGCGATTTTTGACCAGGGATGGAACTTTATTTGGAATCAATGGTCCTTTGTGCTCACTTGACATATGCTTCTGTCGTGCCTAACTCTTCTTGACAACGACTTCAATGTTATTGTTCATACCCTGCCAATAGGCTGTCTCTCTTGCGAGTCTTTTCGTCCGATCTATGCCTATGTGTGAGTAATGAAGCTGTTGAGGTACATCAGGTTGCAAGGATTCCAGTATGGTGACCTGCCTGCCTTTAAAAATGACTCTCTCGGAAATGCCTGTCTCGCCCTGATAAGGCCAAAATTGTCTCTCATGATCGTGGACATGCTATATTGAATCCACGCATCCTGCAATGATGGTTTTTCCACTGGTTCTGTAGTGTAGAATCTTTCACTGTTTCTTCATGTAGCTGCTGACATTTTACGTCACACAAAATGTACCAGATCAATTTGGAGAACATCTTCAAGTTCGATGTTGAATGAAGTCAACTTATAGATCTAAGGATATATCTTCTATTTTTCATGGGTTAGGCATTCTGCTAAGTGTACTTGATGTGATCATTAAATTACCTGGCTCGTACTTAATCACACAGTCGTAACCTTAAATCTTTATCAAGGGATGTTGCAGGTCTGGTGGTGCACTGGTCAATGGTTTTCGCCAGTGGCTTGTTATTGGTCTCCACCATAAATCTTTTGCCAGATAAAGAGGTATGAAAATGAATGATTCCAAACACTAAAGCTAATGTTTCCTGCTCGATTTTGGAGTAAGTTGATTGCATTACAGACAGAGATTTTGAAGCAAATGCAATCGATTTCCCTTTTTGTAGTTTGCATGCTCCCAGACTTTTCTGTTAAACATTTATCTCCAGGGCAGTTGTCTCCCTAGGATTGTAAAATTGCAATGTCGATGCTTCTGCTAATGACTGTTTCAGTACTTTGAAGTGGTAGTGGTGGGCTTCATGCCACAGGAAAAGCACATCCTCTCTCAACAATTCGTTTAATGATGGAGATTTTTGAAATTGGAATGTAAGGAATCAAGAAATTAAAAGGACATCGTCAAAGATTGTCCTTATCTTGAGCAGTTGGCATGGCTTTAATTTTTTTTATTTGTTCATGATGGGGTCATCGCTGGCTAGGCCAGCATATATTGCCCATCCTGAATTGCCCTTAGGAACACAGTGATTTGCTAGGCCATTCCATTTAAGAGTCAACCACATAGCTGTGGGTCTAGAATCGCATATAGGCCACACTAGGCAAGGATGGCAGATTTCATTCCCTAAAGAATATTAGTGAACCAGATGGGGTTTTTTTTACAGCAATGGTTTCATGGTCATCTTTAAACTTTTAATTCCAGATTTTTTTTATATAGAATTCAAATTTCACCATCTGCCACGGTGAGATCCAAACCTGAGCCCCCAAAGCATTACCATGGGTATCTGGATTGCTAGTCCATTGACAATACCACTATGCCGCTGCCTCCCCCAATATCCTCCATTTTGCTTGGATTGGGACATATTCCTGCACTGGAATAAATTGAACTGAAGAAATCGATCTGCTGAATGTTGATGTCACATTTCAGACTTTTGAACACCAATCCTTCATTATACGCCACTTGCATCGATAAGTGCAGATTATGGTCCTTTCCTGCTTGGTTTTTCCCACAACAGCAATATCATCAGTGATACAGACACATCCTGGCGCAGAGCATGTAATGCAGCCCATGTGAGCTTGAAAGAGATCCTGGCTAACAGGTAGCCTGACAGGAAGTCTTAGAAAACAGTTCCGTCTGAATGGGGCACGAAATGTAGTCAGCTCTTGGGACGGCTCCTCAAGGTGTATCACCCAATAGCCATGCTGGCATCAAGCTTCGAGAAGAATTTTGCACCTGCAAATCTCAGATTTAACCCATCTAATGTGGGTATTTTGTAAGGACAACATTTCAAAGCTGCATTTAAAAGTCGTAGATGGAGGCATACTCTCATTGATCCATCCTTCTTAATGACACGTGATTAAACTGCACCAATTTGTGTGCTCTTTTCCTCTTCGAATAATTCTGTCGTTCTCCATTTTGCTTTCTCCTCTCCGACTTGTCTTGTATGTGGGTGCTGCACTTACATGGTGGATCAATTGACGCATTCTCCAACAAGCGTAATGTTGCAGCTGCCTTGAAACTGCCAATATTGTTGAAACATTTTTAATCTTTCAATGTTAGGTCTTGAACTGAGGTAATAGGAGTAGTTTCTGAGGTTATTTGCCTCGTGATGTCCAACTGTTTCCATGGATTGTTACTAGTGTGAGGTCATGACATGCTGGTAGACCCACAATCGCTGGGCTTTTAGTTTCCACAAAGTGGAACATCTGTGACACCCAGGAGGATTGATTGTATTTGCACCTCACTCCTGCCTATGGAATTAGTGAGTGGTTGTATGCTGAATATTTTACCGTAGTACTTTTTTGCCATGGCCTTCCATGTCTGTGGATACGGGTCTTTTTGAATTTGCAAAGGTAGTATGTTGGTGCTTGCCCGTGTGTCAATCTTGGACAATAACAAATAGTTACCAACTTTCTTAGGGCAGATTATTCAAACCTTGGCAAACACCTCAGATGGTGTAATAGCATCCACGTTTCACATCATCAATCAAACGGAAAACTTGCGTTCACTGTTCTTCGTCTTGTTCTGCACATCTTCGTCATTTTCCGGTTTGTCAATCACCTTGTGTATGTTTCTGACAGGACACCAGATGGCCATTCTTATTTTTTGAAGTTACCCGTTGTGTACAGCCTGTTTGGATCAGTACACGGCTCTTTGTAGCTGCATCAGTCTTTGCTCTAGTGCACTGCTGCTGCTAATGGCCCTTTCTGACACATGCCTTTCAGAATTGTTGGAAAGCTGGGTATTTCCTTAGTGTATGCAGAAGGCCATACCTTCCACATGTCTCGCTAGATTTGGGCATTCTAGTGAGTATGCCAACAATTAGTGTTGTACTGAGGATCTGTAAATTTTGTCAACCTGCAAGGATCACTTTGTACTTATGTCCGTACTTGAGCAGCTCGTCAATGGTATACATTTTGGGCTTGCCTAGCAGATCTTGCTGTAATGCCTCCATGAGAGTGTTTGTGATCACCAACTCAATAATTCTGTCTGCTAGCTCTGTGTTTGAAAAATCACAGTACGTACCTGTTGGATCCAGTGCCCCAGTTTGTTGGGGCAAAAAGATCCAGGTCGCACACTTGTTTCAGGGTGACTGAGTTGGTACAAAGACAGAGAAGATGAGTAGGCCGTTCTTAGAAGAAACACATTTTGTTTATTTACAAAAGGAACTCAGCAGCTACACTTGTGTGCTTACAAGTCAAAACTCTCTTTATTCATCAGACTCTAACTCAAGATTATTGACTACAGAGGTAGCCCACGCTACTCTGCTATTGGGTACCAAGATCATGTGATCTTACCTTATAACATTTGCCTTAAAGGTATATTACACATCAGATTACTACGTCCCTCCCCCTTTACTCAGAAATACATTTTAAAATTTTTCTTAAAATAACAAATTATTCACACAGATAAATAATTTACAAAATCAGTCTTTCTGCGGGTTTCCTTATGCATATAGAACGTCTCAGCTCTGCTTTTGATGTCTGATCTGGAACCTTCCTCACTGGTGGTTGTCTGAGCATCTGGTTCTTCAGTAGGTACCTGCAATTCTGTTTCTTTGACTCTTTCAGGTACAGTCAGCCCTTCAGACACATCTGTACTCAGTTGAGTTCTTTCTGGAATCATTTCTGGGTATTTTGTTTCTCCCCTTCTTATATGATCCACGTGTTTATGTATGACTCGATCTTCCACTTTCACATGGTAGGAAAGAGGACCCATTACTGTACTTATTTCACCAAACAGCAATGTCTCTAAAATTCTTCACAAATAGTCCCTCCTACGTTTAATGTCCTGTCATGACTGTGACAGCCATGTCCAATTTTCTGACTTCCCTGGCTCCTTCCCATTTTCTCCTCCCAACTTTGGCATAATTAGACTCAATCTTGGTCAGAGATGGCGTTTCATCAACAGTTCTGCAGGTGTGACACCTGTTGTCGTATGAGGGGTGGTTTTATAATGGAAAAGAAAACGTGCTAATTTAGTTGCTATAGAATCTCCAGACAATTTCACCAGATTTGAATGTCTGAACTGCTCTCTCGGTCAGTTCATTTGAGGAAGGGTGGTACGGTGAAGTTTTCACATGAGTAATACCGTTGAGACTGATAAATCGGTGAAATTCAGCACTCGTAAATACTGTTCCTTTGTCTGATATGACAACTTCAGGTAGTCCGTTGATTGCGAAACTTTGTCGTAGCTTGCTTATTGCAGCAGAAGATGCCGGCGACTCACTTCATATATGTCCATCCATTTTGAATGCGCATCGATGATCAGTAGAAACATTGTTCCCATAAAAGGTCCCACATAGTCGATGTGTACTCACATCCATGGTCTTCCTGGCCACTCCCAGGGGTGTAATGGAGCTGTTGAAGGTAATTTTTGCACTTACTGACACTGTATACAACTTCTCAATAAGTTTTCTATTTCTCCATCCATCCCAGGCCACCATAGACTGCTGCGTGCTATTGCCTTCATTCCAGAAATTCCGGGATGTGCACGGTGAAGTTCAGATAACAATGGCTTTTGTCCTTTTGGAGGAACAATCATTCATGCTCCCCACAATAAGATACCTTCCTGGCTGGTTATTTCATATCTTCTCTGGAAATACAGTTTCATTTCATCAGATTCTTATTCTTGTGACCAACCATGAAGGACTTAGAACCATAGAACCATAGAAAAGTTACAGCACAAAAGGAGGCCACTAGACAACCAGTGATCTAACACTTTGCATAAGACTAGGTCTTGATTTGTCTAATCTTTAATCTGTCTAGCACATATTGGAGATGAGTCCAGGAAGTTCAACAATAAAACAAATTCTTGAGGAATTGGAGCATCCTCATCTCTTAGGAGCAATGGGCAAACAACTGAGTGCATCTGTATATGCAATTTGACTTCCAGGTCTATGAGTGAAAGTATACTCATAAGCTGCCACGCTCAATGCCCAAGTTTTTACTCTTGCCGAGGCTATAGGGGGTATAGCCCTGTCTTCGCTGAACAACCTCAATAATGGCTTGCGGTCCAATATAATAGTAAAATTACATCCGTGTACATATTGGTGAAACTTCTTAACACCAAAAGTGATTGACAGGCCTTCTTTTTCTATTTCTGAGTACCCTTTTTCTCCTGCATTGAGTGTTCTCGATACATATCCTATATGTCATTCTGATCCATCATCTCTTTGATGGGAAAGCACTGCTCCCACTCCATAGAGAGATGCATCACACGTTAATACCAGCTCTCTTTTCTGCGTCAAAATGTACTAGAAGTGTAGATGATTGTAACAACTGATTTACTTTTGTTGAAGTTCTTCTTGTGGTGTTTGCCAAGACTACCGCTGGTTTTTCTTGAGCAAGTAATACAATGGTTGCCAGTTCTGTCGACAAATTAGGCAAGAAGCGTCCATAGTAATTGATCATTGCCAAGAATGATTTCAGTTCAGATGTATTCTTTGCGCTGGTGCTTCTCTTTTCCACCTTTTCTTCAACTGGATGTAGGTCTTGTGAATGTACCTTGTGATCTAGGTAAGTTACTCCTTTTGTTTGGAATGTGCACTTTTCCTTTTTTAACCACACTCCAACCTGCGACCAACATTTCAAAACTTCTTCCCAAGTTCATCAAATGTTCCTTTTCAGTGAGCCCAGTCACAAGAATGTCACCCAAATAAACTACAACGTGGGGCAGTCATTGTAGTAAACTTTCCAT